>NW_016806124.1:1020480-1063899 GCF_001698545.2 Rhinopithecus bieti
GTTTGCTTAAAGCGCAGTATTGGGGTGGGAATCACCCGATTTTCCAGGTGTTGTGTGTCTCAGTTCCCCTGGCTAGGAAAAGGGATTCCCTTCCCCCTTGCGCTTCCCAGGTGAGGCGATGCCTCGCCCTGCTTCAGCTCTTGCTGGTCGGGCTGCAGCAGCTGACCAGCACCGATTGTCCAGCACTCCCTAGTGAAATGACCCCAGTACCTCAGTTGAAAATGCAGAAATCATCGGTCTTCTGTGTCGCTTGTGCTGGGAGTTGGAGACTGGAGCTGTTCCTATTCGGCCATCTTGCTCCGCCCCAACTTGTATTCACTTCGAGGACTGAAATTTTAAACAGCATGTAAACTAACCTTAATTCATCCTTCATAGGGCCATCAGCCTCCTTACCACACCATCCGCACCCCTCCTTTTAGTCCAGTGGGGTCTCTCTACCTGTGATCCCGGAGATCTTTCCTTTCTGCTAAAAATCTTTGGATAGATATAAAGATTTTTATGTCTTTATATCAAGGATATAGATATCAGCCACCACAGTGTGATAATGTTCAATTTGTTCTTTCTTTTAAGACTCTATGTTTCATTGTAAAAATCTGATGTCAAATATTTAAGACAGGACTTTCAGAAAGTGCATGCTTCTTGTTTTTTACTTTATTAATCTTAATTTTTACACCTCTGTATTTCTAATTATGCCAGTTTCTTGGCTAAAGGACATCAACTTCTTGCTTGTTTTAGCACTGAGGTTGATTTTGGAAATATATGAAACCTAATCAATAAGAGGGAATTTATCTGGCTGTTCTGAAATGCACTACATTCCATTTTCTCGTTTTGCAGCACTGTTCAAAATCATCTAGAAATAAAAGATTGGGCTGATCTTAGAGTTGAAAGTCCTGTTCTTGATTTGGCTTTATTACCATGAGTGGAGAAAAGAATATTTGAACTGCAAACTGACCCCAACGTGGGTAGAAAAATTCTAATCATCCTTTAACTCTAGAACACCGGTCTTGTGACTCTGACACTTACTAGCTAATTGTCTACACCTCGATGTTCTCATCTGCAAAACGGTAATAATATAGGATGTGTACCTTACAGGGCTCTCGTGAAATTCAATTTTTTAACAATATAATATATATGAAAGAGTGTTATAGGCTGTAAAAGTATATATCTTATTTATTCTGGTGTTATTATTACATTATTATAAATTATTATTATTATTATTTGTTATTAATTATCATTATTATTATTTCTTCATCCAGGCAATCTCTCTGGAAGATATTTTTCTAGACATGGACTAGCATCTTTTCATGAGATCTTGATTTGATGACTGACCTCTGTGATCTGTTCTTAGTCTAGGAGTCTCTGATTTTGACTGTTGCAGGAAATAGGGTTACACCTTTGGTGGCCCCACTGGTCCCCCAATCACCCACCAATCCTGAACATGCAGCCTGACTCTGGCTGAAAGCCCAAGTGACCCTCTGCCTGAGGGCTTTCTCTGGCATGGAGTTCTAGGGTGGACTGAATGTTCCGGGGCTTATGCCTCCACGAGCACCCTCAATTGATGACAGATGGGAACTGGATAATAAATACCCCCATCTTCCTTGCTCCTCATTGAGACTACTCTGCAGTGTGTTGTACCCAGCCTCCGTGCGACTGTGCCCCAAGTGCCCACAGTGATCACCTGCTTATTAAAGCACAGGGTGCTGTCTGCCTTCCCTGTTCTGTCCCACCCTCCACTCCCCTACCTGTGTATCTTGAGGCCACCTCTTGAATAAGCCGCTTGCATTCAAATCCTTGTCTTAAATCTGTTTCTGGGGTAACCTAAACTAAGACAGAGGCTTTTATTAGAGTTAAGGGCAACATTAAAGACAGAGAAGAGCCAAGAAGCAACAAGCAGGCACAGGGAGGAGTAGACAGTTTTGGCAAAGTAGAAACATGTTGGAGAGTCCAAGTCCTGCAGGTTTTGCATTTAATGGGACATTCCTACTAGCAAGGGTGGCACTACATAAGTGACAGAAAGATTGGTCTTGAAATGCACAAAGATAAATGTACAAGAATGCTTACTGGATAAATGTAATAGAACAATGGGAAATACATAAAATATTAATTTATAGAAAAATAGAAAACTATAACACCTATATTCTATAGACTATTACACTCTCATTAAAAGTAGTAGAGTATATTTTTATATACTAATAGAGAAAATGTTCTTGATATATTGAGTCAATAAAAGGCAGAAAAATCTTACAGGATGGCGCAATTTTTTATTGTTATTAATTCATTTTTAGAGACAGAGACTCGCCGCATTGCCCAGGCTGGTCTGGAACTCCAGGATTCAAGTGATCCTCCCACCTTACTTCCCAAAGTGCTGGGATTACAGATGTAAGCCACCATGCCAGCCTCAATTTTTATTTTAAATATGTCTATCTGTGTGTTTGTACCTGGATTTACACTGTTTTAACAAATGAAAATAAACATATTTTTCTTTTTTTTTTTTTTGAAACTGAGTCTCACTCTGTCGCCCAGGCTGGAGTGCAGTGGCGCAATCTCAGCTCACTGCAAGCTCCACCTCTTGGGTTCACGCCATTCTCCTGCCTCAGCCTCCTGAGTAGCTGAGACTACAGGTACCCGCCACCACGCCTGGCTAATTTTTTTTTCTTTTTTTTTTAGTAGAGACGGGGTTTCATCATGTTAGCCAGGATGGTCTCGATCTCCTGACCTCACGATCCGCCCGCCTTTGCCTCCCAAAGTGCTGGAATTACAGGCATGAGACACCACACTTGGCCCACACTCTTAGTAATAGCTCCAAGAATTAAAATTAGAAGAGAGCTGGGGAATGGGAAGCTTACGTTTTCTGTATTATCTGGACTTTTGCAACACAAATGTATTTTACACTTGTAGTTTTAAAAAAATGTATTTTTACAACTGAAAATAATAGCTTTAATTCACTGTAAAGCAATGAATGCCTTATGGGAATACATCATTTCTGCCTGGAAAGTCAGGGCCAGCTTTGCAGAGGAGGTGGCATCTCTTCTGGATCATGAAGTGTGGCTTTCAGTTAATGCAGCGGTAGGAAGGGGAGCATCTCAAATGGCAGAAATAACAGGAGAGGAGGTGCATGTGGTCAAACAGAGAAGCATGCCCCTGGCCTGAGAGCTCATGTGGACAGGAGCAAGGGAAGCGTGGTGAGGTGTCCTGCCAGAAATAGTGGATTGAAGTAAGATATGTGAGGCCTTGACTTCCAGGCCAGGAACATTATAAGTAGAATTTATAAAGCCATGGAGCATTTTCGAGCTCAGGAATGATGTCACCAGAGCTCTGATTTCAGGACTTTTGTCTGGCAAGAGTGTGAAAGGATAGTGCTATGGTTTGAATGACCCCTCCAAAATTCATGCTGGAATTTCATTGCCATTGTAACAGTATTAAGAGGTGGGGCATTTAGGAGGCGATTGGGTTATGAGGGTTAGTATCGGAGGAGTAGGTTCCTGACAGAAGGATGAGCTCAACCCCCACCAGCTCTGACTCATGCACGTGTGCTTCCTCACCACGGGATGCCTTCCTCCACGGTACAAGGCAGCAAGGAAACTCTCACCAGATGCAGCCTCCAGAACCATAAGCCAAATACATCTCTTTTCTCTATAAATTACCCCGTCTGTGGTATTCTGCTCTAGCAACATAAAATAGACCAAGACATATGGATATTAGGAATAAAGCACCAGGAATATAGACAAAATAGACCAAGACAGATGGATATTAGGAATAGCACCAGGAGGCTATTATAACAGTCCAGACAAGAGGCACCAAGGTGTTGGGCAATGTAGCCTACAGTGGGGTCCTGAGGGGGCACCCCAGTGCAGAGCTTGTGCAGAGAGTGGACTCAGATCCCATAAGGTTTAGAGGCCAGCCACCAGGGAGCAGGAAGGAGTCGGAGGTGCCACCACAGCCCTTAGAAGCCAGACAACTGCATGCCATCAACAGGAGGGAACCAGGAGGCAGGGTGGCAGGTTTTTTTCTGTTGTGTCTGAGTTAACCATGGGGCTAAAATACATCCCATCCCGGTACAGCATGTATTTTGGATCATATTTCAAAGGAGTGCAGAAATTAAGTAGAGATTTTAATCTCTAAAAAAAACACTCATGCCCTTTAGGTCAGATCAAAACTACATTTTTTTAAGTGCATGTAGACCCATTTCTTTTTTTCTGGAAAATTCCCTCTTTTACTCTCTTGCTAGAGCTTAACAAAAATTAACCAGTTACACTTCCTCCACTGTCAGAACTTGTCACCTCTGAGAGAAAATAAAATATCCAAGCCCACAGAGCATCAGCGACTTGTCCCAAACACGATGGCGGAGAAGCATGCCTTGTGTGACTTTTGAGGTAAGTTGTCACTGTTGTGTCTACTGCCATGTACTATGATGGTATTTGGAGTAGGAAGAGAGTGAGGAGGAGAGGCAGGAAGAGAGGGAATGAGGGCCCTCCCAGCACCTGCCAGTGAGGAAACTCTGCCAGCTGTGTGTGAACGTGGGGAATCCCCTCCCTGTGGTGTAGGCGTGCAGTGTGTACAGTGTCACTTCCAGCTAATACGCATAAGGAAATGATGACCAGCAAAGGAACACGAGGATTGGATCTCATGATCTTGATTTTTTTAAGTTGAGTTATCTGGACAGTTTGAATGATCTCCTGTACTGTCTCATGTACTGTGTGATGGTATGATTTTTCTTCTCATTCTACAAAGAATAGACAACACATGCTGAAAGGTGGAGTTGAAGAGTGGACTGAAAGCCCTTGGGAAAGGCCACATTATGTCCCCCTGAAGCTTGTTTTCCTTGGGAGATGGTGAGAATGAAATTATATCAGAACTCTGAACCCTGAGGAAGGCTCAAGTGAGATATGAACTGTAGCTCTGGTTCCAACAATAATGTGAGTTACTCTGCATAAGAATGTAACAGACTTGAGTCTCAACAAGTGCTCTGTGTCTCAAATTATATTAAATAAAATCCTATCTTTTCATGGGCTTAGTATTTCACTTCTCCTTTTCACATAGCCCAATAATAATAGTAATAAAATCAAAATTTTGATTAAGACCTTAGAATTTACGAAGTGCTTGTACATAATTTATTTAAGGAAAATAACGATATTTAAAGAAAATTGTTATGATTCCTTTTTAAATTTCTGTAATTCTTTACATTTTAATGCTTAGTTTCTAATTCTGTTTACTACCTGTAGAAATGCTTATGTGAGAGTTTCACTAAAATGAGGCACAACTAAACTAATTTAGTCCTCAGAATTTGATCACAGAATCCCTGTTCACTTCCAATTTTTTTTTTTTTTTTTTTTTGAGATGGAGTCTCGCACTATTGCCCAGGCTGGAGTGCCATGGTGCTATCGGCTCACTGCAAGCTTCGCCTCCTGGGTTCACGCCATTCTTCTGCCTCAGCATCCCGAGTAGCTGGGACTACAGGTGTCTGCCTATAGTACAAAATACAAAATTTTGTATTTTTAGTAGAGACGGGCTTTCACCATGTTAGCCAGGATGGTCTCGATCTCCTGAACTCATGATCCACACCTCTCTTCCTCCCAAAGTGCTGGGATTACAGGCGTGAGCCACCGCGCCCAGCCTCCAAATGTTTTAAAGCAGGATGATCATTACTAACTGATAATAGCATCACATGGTAAGGAAGCACATATGCATAAGACAGAGAGGGTGGGGGTTGAACTCATCCTTTTATAGGGAACTTCCTCCTCTGATAACTAACCCTCATGAGCTAATCACCTCTTAAATGTCCCACCTCTCGATACTGTTTAAGGGCATTAAAATATTAGATAAATTAGTCAGAAATGCTTGACATAAACTTTCTCATACCTTAATTCCAAAAGCTGAAAAACACTCAAACTGAAATCTAACACTCTTAGAAAATTAGTTCAGATATATAGGGAGGAAACTGTATGGTTTTCTACATAAGAGCCAAAAACTTTCACACTATACGACAACACCATAAAAAAAGTTAAGATGAACTACAAAACTAGAGAAATATTTACAATGCATGTAACAAAGATTTAATCATCCTAATATACAAATAACTCTTATGTTACTAAGAGAAAAAGAACTCCCAACAAAAAACGTGGGCAAGAAACATAGACCTTTCACAAATAAGCACAAAGAGTCAATGAGCTTAAAGATAATTTCACTATAATGAAGCTATCAAGGAAATACAAAGAAAAATAAAAGTAATACATATAGACCTGTCAGACTGGCAAAGGTAGATTCAATCAAGCATACCATTTGGAAGAAATAGGCACTTCTGTGCATTTTTATGAGGATGACAAGTTGGTAAACTTTTGACCTGGTATACTTTAATCCAGTTGACCCATTTCTGGAAAGTTGTATAACAAGATTCACATTTAGCATTGCCAAAAGGGATGCTATGGTTTCTGTAAGTAAGAAAGAGAGAGAGAACCTGAAATTCCCTGGTGATTCTGTCCCCCAGCCCAGCCCCTTCACACAGTAGGCATATGTCAGGAGGGGGACACGGGCCTGATTCTCTCTTCTCTGGTCTCTTGTCATCTAGAAAGGCCTCAAATGTATTGGACTTGGTCCTATATTTAAAGCTAAATGTATTGTTTATTTTTCACACAGCACATGGCCTCCGCCAAAATGCAAGCCAGCTATATCAACAAGTGCTTGTTTCAGGAAACAACTGTCTTATCCAATACAGGGAAAAGATTGGCTATGCTAGACTAATTGGAGAGGCCACGTCTTTCTCCAAAGTGGCACCAAACTAATTTTGCCTGGTGATATTGACTCCTTGAAAACTTTACTGTACATATTGCCTTTCCTGAAACTCCCATGAAATGTGACTTCACTGAAAAAGAATGTCAATCACGGCAAGGGTTTATAGTATTGAAAATCCAGGAATAACATCCAGATCCAGCAGCAGACATTCGAAAAATATTGGGAACATTCATTTAGTGGAATACTCTACACCCATTAGAATAGAAGACACCAAGGATTATATGTTGTTATGAAGGTGTCCGATACATTGAGAGACAAAAGAGGCTACATAAGAGCAGGTAAAATGTGATTTACTTATGCAATATTTAAGGTGTTTTCAGAATAGATGAATATATGAAACTTAGCATGTGTATGTGTTTATGTGTGTATGCATATGCATGAGATATATCTAGAAGGATATTTACCACAGGATAACTGTGTTATCTGTGTGGTTGCATTTAGGGTAAATTTTGCTTTTAGGTTTTTAGGTTTTCATTTTATCTTTTACACACTTTTTTGTCATTTGAATTTTGCATAGCCAATATGTATATATTATAAATCAAAATAAATAATACAGCTATTTCCGTTTTATGTAAAGATTTTTTAAAACTTTTAAACCTTTCTTTAAGTAAACTAAGGCCAGGCATGGTGGCATATGCCTGTAATGCCAGCACTTGGAGAGGCTTAGGCAGGAGGATCACTTGAATCGAGGAGTTTGAGACTACAGTGAGTTATGATCACGCCACTGCACTCTAATTTGGGTGACAAAGCAAGATTCTGTCTCTAAAATCAATAAAAGTATTTTTTTTAGAAAGTAAACTGATACTAATAGGACGAGCTTCACAGGAGCTTTCCAAGGCTTGCCTGCCAGTGCTAAGGCATGACACCTGCCAACAACCACAACAAATTCCTGCAAAAGACCCAGACAAGGTGTAGCAAAGAGGCCAGCCAGGCCTGGTAACTCATGCTGTAATTCCCGCACTTTGGGAGGCCAAGCCAGGTGGATCACCTGAGCCCAGTTCAAGAACAGCCTGGGCAACATAGTAAAACCTCATCTCTACAAAAAAATACAAAAAAATTAGCTGAGCATAGTGGCACATGTCTGTAGTCCAAGGTACCCAGGAGGCTGAGGTGGGAGGATCACCTGAGCCCAGGAGTTTGAGGCTGTAGTGAGCTGTGATCATACCACTGCACTCCAGCCTAGGTGACAGAGCAAGACCCTGTCTCAAAGAATAAAAAAAAGTAGCAAAGAAAAAAATCTCTGCTTCAAGGTTGCTTAGCATTGAAGATATTTTATGTTGTTCTCTTTTCTCTATTCTCTGCATGGGAAATACTGATGATCTCATACAAACTTCAGTAAGTACATATTGATCACCAAGTATATTGCTAGAAACTGAAGATATGGAAATGAGCAAAATGTTTTCCTGAAACCCTCAAGAAGCTTTTTGGGGAGATGATCATACAAACAAATAATATCAATGATAATCTGCTCTAAAGAGATAAAAGGAGAAGCAATTAATATTTCCTAGAGGATTGAAGCAAGATTTTCCAGACAAGATGGCATTTGAGTTGGGTCTTCACTGAACTAAGGCAAGTTAGATAAAGCAGGAAAAGGGAGGCATTCCAGGACAGGGGCCCTGCCCAGGTAAAGACCGGATGCAGGATTATATTTTCTGTTTCATGACCAGAACAGAGAGTAGAGGGTGAGAGGGCATCCAGGAGGCTGGAAGTGAAGGTGGGGACCAGAATTCTGCTAAGTGGTTTGGACTTCATGCAGCATTTAAAAGATTTATGAGAGGAGGCCAGCATCATCAGGTTTGTTCAGCTGGATAGAAGGACAGAAAGTCCCAGAGTGGGTCCACCTCTGGCCTGCAGAGCTGTGGGCAAGTGTCCCTGTCCATTCTCCAGCTTCCCAAAATTTCAGATTGTAAGTGGTGGGTAAACACACATTGGTTGAATGTGAATGTACGACCTGGATTCATGGAAGTTTCCACTGGCCTGAAAATGTGGGTAAAAGCGAGAATCTAGTCTAAACAGTGGAGCTAATGTCCCCAGCATAGAGACATGGGAAATCTTATCCCTAGGACTGGCTTCGGCCTCTGACTCAGCTCAACAGCCCCTGTTCTTAAGGCTGATGGACACACCAGAATCTGCACACACCTTTCTGCTCCCTCCCGTTTGCTCTTCCGTGTCACCTTTCTCATGGCAGCCCTACTGTAATCTAAGTTACTTTAAAAAGAAAATAAAATTCTTACATGTCTGTCACCACAGCTCCTTGCAGTGAGAAATGGAAGGTGTCGCTTCTTTGAAAGAAAAATGACAAGACAGAAAGAGTATTGGGTAACCACAAGGTGTTGGCATGTGGGAGTTGAGTTTATTCACCAAGAGAGATGGAAAACCCTGGCTGCCCTTCCAACTTTTTTTATAATAAGTTTTAATCGCTGTTTATGCTTTCAGGATGTGGTGCTTGGCATGAAAACCAGTCCCCTTGCAGCCCACATTTCAGGGGAGGCACTAGGCGACTGTGAGTAAATACCACGACAATGGAATTCCATCGGACCCAAATAGGTCTTTCATCTGTTTGCGGGACTGACAAGCAGGGCTGGCTTTTTTCAGCCCTCAGTGGACGCACAATGAGGAAGCTAAGGCTCTGTGGGCTTGTTTGCAGAACTTACCTGGGAAACTGATACCCTCTGAAAGTGCCCCTTCATTCCAATGTCACTCCAGATCAGGCAGGTAAAAGGATTACTCTGGTGTCCCTGGCCTCTGCCCCATTGTCTGCACAAGTCGGCACTAAATGGAGTAACTTAACCCCCAAAGAGATAACCAACTGCTGTGTGTGTACTCACATTTAAAGCTGCCAATTCCCATGAAGTGACTGGGTTGTTTTCTGGGCCTTTTGCTTCTAACATGTTGGTAGCAGAATCTTGAGATAGTTCTGGACCAAAGAGGTTAGGTTGTCTAAGAAAAAGTCCAGGGTCCAGCCCCCAGATCCCTCATGCCAAATGAGTCCACTGGGGGGTGCAAACACAAAGGGAACCTAGGTTAAGACAATACACACATCTTTCAAGAAAAAAATTTTTTAAATTGTGAACTTGACTTTAAAATCTCAATATGCTTTCTTTGAAGAAAAATTTGTTTTAACCCCAAAGAAGAGAGAAAGGGCATTTTGAGGGTGTGATAAAGCTTGTGGTTTCTGTTTTGATGAAACAGGCAGAAAAGGCCAAAGTCTGACCCGAGCTCTTCCTCTGTGTATGACTCTGAGAACTTCACAGGTCTGCTCCACCACCAGTAGCCAGCCCAGACTCACCCCAACCAGCACCAGCCAGCCAGAAAACCCAAAAACTAACTCTCCTACCATTAGCCTGGACACTCTGTTTCCCCTTTATTGATAGAAATCTTCCACAAAATAAATGACATTTATTATGTTTTTGAAACGGAAACATAGAAGAAAGCAAAGATCATTCATAATTTCACTATCCATGTAACCCTTGTTGACAATTTTCTTTAAAAATGTAAGTAACATAGCATACACATGGTGAAAAAACACTCAAACCTAAAGAAGGTAAAAATAATTTTAAATAAAATAAATATTTACCTCAAAGGTAACTACTATTAACATTGTGTTGGTTTTGCTTCCAGGCCAGAAAAAGAAATGTACAGTGGTCCATGCCTGTAATCTCAGCACTTTAGGAGGCTGAGGCAGGCAGATCACCTGCAGTCAGGAGTTCGAAACCAGCCTGGCCAACATGGTGAAACTCCGTCTCTACTAAAAAGAAAACAAAACTTAGTCAGGCGTGGTGGCACATCCCTGTAGTCCCAGCTACTCGGGAGGCTGAGGCACAAGACTCACTTGAACCCCGGGGATGGAAGTTGCAGTGAGCTGAAATCATGCCACTGCACTCCAGCCTGGGCAACAAAGTGAGACTCCGTCTCAAAAAAAAATAAAAAATTGCGTGTGCATTTATATACCAGTAAAATATACACAACCTTTTATAACCAACATCAAGAAAATAGTGAAAGAGCCACCCTATTCTATATCCTTCCCTTCTCACTTAGTTGTACATCTTGGGGGCTGGGCACAGTAGGTCACGCCTATAATCCCAGGACTTTAGGAGACTGAGGTGGGCGGATCACTTGAGGTCAGGAATTCAAGACCAGCCTGACCAACATGGTGAAACCCTGTCTCTATTAAAAATACAAAAAGATTAGCTGGCCGTGGTATCGTGCACCTGTAGTCCCAGCTACTCGGGAGGTGGAGGCACAAAAATCGCTTGAACTGAGGAGGCAGAAGGTGCAGTGAGCCAAGATCGTGCCATCGTGCCACTGCACTTCAGCCTGGGAGACAAGTGAATCTCTCTCTCTCTCCCTCTGTATATATACATATACATATGTACACACACACATCTTGGAGAGTTTGTCACATCTGCTGAATATGGATCTACCTCACTCTTTTTAATGGCCCATTCTATGGATGCGTCATAACTAAACTGTCAAGTCTCCCATGGGAAGCTTAGAAGAACTGCATGAACTGTGGCCCATCCTGTCCTCAGTTTCCTCATCTGCAAAATGGGAGTGACATAGTAAATGAGTGTATACATGGAAAACACTTCGGGGGAGCGTGCAATACACACAGTAAGCCATTAATATTACTAGCCATTAGTATGAGTACAGTTTTCCACTAAAAAGTTTTTAGACAAATATTTTAGGTAAATCTGAAAGTTGTCACTACTAAAAGTAGACCAACATGAAAGCCTGCACTGTATTTTTGAGCCAACCCCTTCAGAACACCTAGAAGGACTGAAATGTCTATGGCCCATTGTGATGACAGCACTACATTTTCTAAAACACATAGAAATTTCCCAAATGAAGCCACAGCTTCAGACAACATTGTCAGGAGGCATGTTAGTCAAGAGAAATCATGAAGAATACTGTAGCCAGTTGACAATGCAAGGAAAATCATGGTGGGCAGAATGTAATTACCTGAACTGGAACTTAGCCAGGGTGTCTATCTGCCCAGCAAAAGGAAATTAGAACAGATGTGTGGGGCGAAGGTTTAGTTTTGGCCAACATTTCCCAAGATAATCTTTCCATCAGTAGTAAGATCATTATATCCAGGCGTTAATGAGAACCACAGAAGGTTAGGGCTTGAAGGAACAATTTCTAAGAGACCGGTTAGTTTAGCCCAATCATTCTACAAATGAGAGATTAACTAACTTCCCTGAGTAACAAAGCCAGTTATCAGAAGAGCCAGGGTTAGCTGAAAATCTCTTAACATCCAAGCCAGTGTTTATTCCATCATATTACACTGGCTTATTTGTACAGAATCCTAGGGTACCTATTTGCTACTCATTATCAAAAATAAGTCAAGACATGTGTGAATTGGGGAACAATTAAATGTTTTAAAGTAGTCCCTGTCAGTGATGTCATACAAGTATTTAAGAACCTAAGAGATTAGGACATTTTTGCTGTTATTAGAGGGCAGTAGTTTAACCTGCTTTACAGTCTGGGGGTCTTCACCTAAAGGAGAGGCCAAAATGATGGAGTTCTAGCTCTCCGTCCCTCCCCGTTCCTACTTTGACCTCAGCAGTACTGTTTCTGCAACATTTTACATAGTAGATGATTTTACTTAAAATATATTGATATAAGGATTCCCTGCTAAAGCAAAAGATTTTAATGCTATTGTTTTTGGCACAGGAGTCCAGTGCTATGTAATTTTAAAAAATTCATTTGGGAGAAAATTTGGAGAAATTTGAATGAGGAATATTGAATGTTCCCAAAAAACACAACAGTTGTCTAAGTAGGTCTAGGTTTAAGAGAGTTGTTTTCCCCTTATACCACTTTTTATTGCAATGATGACCTGGCATTTCCCAAAAGCCATTTATTGGGAATTCATGAAATTTATTTAGAACCAGCCAATAAGGAGAAAAAAGTCCAAAAGCTGAGGCACTTTACAGGTGAATGTACAGGATTGACTCACCTGGTGTCATTGGTATATAAGCCTTAAAACTATGTCAGTACACTTTTTGGTAATAATTTCTGAAAATTTTCCAAAGAAGATGATAGAAATCTTCTGGAGGGACATTGCAGCAAGATGTAACTGTATGTAACACTACTGAACTGTACATTTAAAAATGGTAAAGATAGTAAATTTGATGTTTATGTGTGGGTCTTTTAACCAAAACTAAAAATAAAATAAATTTTAAATGAAGAAGGGTGCCCTTCTTCAGTTCTTTCTCCTTCCTGTTGTCCAGAATGCAGATGTGATGTCCGGTACTCCAGCAGCCATTTAAAACCATAAAGTGGAAGCAGCATGCTGAAGATGGTGGAGCAACAAGATACTGGGTAAAGAGCAATAAGATTTTATGCAACAGAATCTGATCTCTGACATCGAAGGCACCATGCCAACCCCTGCATGGCCTACCTCTGGATCCTTTATGTAAGAGAAAATAAATTTCTATTATATCTAATTTAAAAAAAAATTACCAAAGAAGATATTTGTGTCATATGTATTAATCATATCAAAAGAATGAGACTGTTGTCCCAAATCACTTTTATCCTACTTATTTTCCTCAAATGTTCAAATAGAGCCATAATACAAAGCCACATTTCTCAAAGTGTTGTCCCGAAACCAGCAGCATCGGCATTTCCTGGAACTTACTAGAAATGCCCCTAGATATCCTAGCTTAGACACAGCAGGTGCTGAGCCTGGCAATCTGTATGTTAGTCATCCTTCCAGGGTATTCTGATGCACAGCAAAATAAGAGAACCACTAACACAGAGTAACACAAAGTATTCCTGTTTGTATAGTGTCTGTGATAAGAGCTGGGGGCCTGCAATCAAGAGTCCTGGGTTTGAATTTCTTCTTTATCACTTAGCATCTACTTAGCACTTGAAAAGTGACTTCATCTCTTTAAGTCTCAATTTCCACAATTGTATGATGGACAAGAATTAACATTATCCTTATCCAGAGGTTGTTGAAAATATTTAATAGGAAAATTTATGTAAAGCTCTTAATTGGCAAATGTATATTATTAAATGAAGGATAAGTAATAGAATCTTATTCTTGTTTCATACTGTACAGAGCCCCCGACTTGACAGAAAACAAGCATGATAAACAGGTTCAAGAAAATGGAGGAATGCTGGGGATGTTCTTAAGTGAAAAAAAAATTAATAGAACTGAAGGAGACTTAAAACTACTTGCAAGAAAAAAAAACGAAAAATAAAACAATATTAATAATGATAGGTAACATAAAATGCTTACCATGTAACAGATGCTATTTTAGTCACTTTGCTTGTTTAACTTATTAAATCCTCATAACGATTCCCTGCTTCATATACTACAGTTCTGCCTGTTTTATCAGGAAATTGAGGCATGGGGAGCTTAAAAGATGAATCCAAAGTCACACAGTGCCCGAGAGGGAAGGCCAGTTTCCATGGCAAGAATTTAGCTCTAAAGCCCATGTTCTTAACCGTGGCCCCTGCAGTCTTGGGTATGTTTCTGCCTCTCTTCAGTGGGATCACAAATGGAATGATGGCCTCTTACTTGGGTTAGAATGAAGGGGAAACTCAGTTTATTGATTTCTACTGAACACTCGCAGTAGGTAAGTGTCTTCATTTGGGGCCCCCAAGAAGCATCACTGATGCAAGGATTTGAGTGTAGCTTATTTGGGGGTGTAGGAAACACCTTTAGAGAAGGGAAAGTAACACAGAAAAGGGAAGGCAGATTACAAAAGCTGGGCAATTACACCAGCTATCAAGGTGGCGACTGGAGCTACTTCTGCAGGGGAAACTGAAAAAAAATCACTCTTAGAATCATCCCCTATAGTGGAGAGGGAGCTGGGATAGTTAGATCTTGAACAAGGGCTGCCTTTGTGGGTGTTAATTTCCTACCACTTCTGGCTTGCCATGTTGCCCAAGAGCAGTATCCTTCCAGGATTTAAAAAAAAAAAAAAGAGTTTTAAGCTGAAGTTACTTATTTGTAAGTTAGCATTATACAGATCTATTGTTTTCACCCTTGCGTATGCCTCAGAATCCTCAGCATGTCAAAACATAAATCACTAGGCCCATCCCCAGAGTTTCCGATTGATTAGGTCTACTTGGGGGCTGATACTTTGCATTTCTAACAAATATCCAGAGAATGCTGATGCTGCTGATTTGGGACCACATTGTGTGAGGCCATCTGGTTTCACAGCCAGGAATGATTGCCACAGCCTTCTGAAGAAGCCACTATACAAATTGTGTGTGTGTAACCAAAATATTTAGGCAGAAAATGATAAGTAACTCAAAGGCTCACTTTGATCCTGAAACTCCTAACTAAAGAGCATCCCACTTGGTTGATCATCAGTCTCGGCCAGGTACACAGTCCCGGGTCCCCAAGGTATAGAAGAATTCCCTGGGCCCTAAAAGATACCTCTTACAGAATAGAAAATTATATAAACCTAAGTTAAAAAAAAAAAAAAAGTTTACTTTTCAAAACTACATTCTTGTTTGTTTTCTGTTTTAAAGGAGAAGTCATAAACTGCTTGTTGATGCACATGGAGTCATCAAGAACTCATTCCTCTGTTAGCTGATCCTGAATGCCCCACATTTCTGAGAAACCAGCCCCTGGAACCACCGCTTTGCAGACTCTGTGCTAAGATTACAGTGGACTCATGCAGGATAATAATCTGTATTTTGATGAAACTCAAAATTATCAAAATACCATCTTATGGTTTGCTGAATACTATGCAGAGGAATCATCTTAAGTTACAAATTTCCAGAATCAACAGTGTATCACTTTACTAATCCAGGAAAGCAAGTCAAGTTTTAGTAATTTGATAAGGCACTGAGAGAGGCTCCTGGTGAGTTTACTTTCCTGGCACACCGGTGAGGCATGATTAATTACTAACCATCTTTCATATGTCTGTACCATTTGACTTTGGATATTGGCCAAAGACCCAGAATTAAGAAGCTCTCATTCCTAAATAAAAGCTTGCAATACAAAGCATTTTATTTCATCATGTGAACATTTCTAAGCAATTGCTTAAGATTCAAAACCAATTAGGTTTCTAGTGTCTCTGTACTATTTTCTCTGTTACTGCTAAAATTAAATGTTTGAAACATCCACCACTGAAAAAAAATAATAAAATTAAAATTAAATGTCACAAATTACTGGTTATTAAAAATTTAATAGTGGCAATAAAATTACAGAAGAAGGTAGAGAAATGTTTCAACTCAGTCCTCGGACTTTCTCATGGGTTTGTCTGAAGGTCACTTAAGACCAATCCACAACTCAGTGCTTCATAATGCTCTTATTTTGAACAAGCTGGCTTGGTCTAGCAATTATGATACCTTGTATTATTTCACTGCATATTGCTCTTTGAGATATTTTGGCACACTCTTTTTATACCCTAAACGTTAATTATTTTAATTTGGACAAAATGATGTCATTCTTTACCAAAAGCTATACTTTCTAAAAATTGCTGAATCTTTATTTTAAAAGGTGGAAAAATCACAGTGGATTGTTAATTTGATGAATTTGACTTGAACCACTGTCCTTTAAATCCAAATGTAAGTTTCTTTCCAAATAAAAGTTTTTGATATTAAACCAATGCTGTGACTTCATGAAACTATTCATATAGTCAAGAGATTTCCTTTTTGTCATTGAACTCTACATTCCTGTATATTATTTGATATTTGATTTTCCTAAGATTCCTGAAAAAAATTAAAAGCACTCCTTCTCTGAGAATAGTTGGTTGCCCCCAATGTCCTTGCTTATTTTAGAGAGAAGTTGACTTTGTTTCAAAACAATAAATCTGCATAATTATGAGAACAGAAGAAGCTTATGGCCCCCTCATCTGACGATCTGACGCAAACTGATGGAACTTGATATCATATCAAATACTGTTTACTCTCAGCAGTGGGGTCTGCATAATGTTGCCACACAATTCTGTTGATTTAGTGGCTCTTGGCGAAAGTAATTTTTTTAATTGACATATTCATGGGGTATATAGTGATGTTTCAATACATACAATACATAGTGATCAGGTAAGGGTAATTAGCATATCCATAATCTCAAACATCTATTATTTATTTGCCTTGTGAACATTCAATATCGTCCTTATAGCTATTTGAAACTGTCTAATATATTATTGTTAACTCTAGACATCCTACAGCTATCTAACACTAGAAATGATTCCTCCTATCTAGCTGTAACTTTGTATTCTTTAACGTATCTCTTCTTAACTTTCCCTTCCCTTTACCCTTCCCGGTCTCTGGTGTCCTCTGTTCTGTTTTACTTCTGTAAGATCAACTTGTATTAGCTTCCACATGTAAGTGAGAATACGCAGTGTTTAACTATTCCTGGCTTGTTTCACTTAACATAAACTTCGGTTCCATCCATGATGCCTCAAATGACAGGATATCTTTTTCTCTTTAACCACTGAATTGTATTCCATAGTATGTATTTATACCACATTTTCTTTATCCATTCATTTGCTGTTGGACACCTAGGTTGATTTCATATTTAGCTTTTGTGAATAATGCTGCAATAAACATGGGGTTTGCAGGTGTCTCTTTGATATATTGATTTCCTTTTCTTTGGATAAATGCCCAGAAGTGGGATTGCCAGATCATATGGCAGTTCTATTCGTAGTTTTTTGAGGAAACTTGGTGGGGTTTTTTTCTGTTGAGATGTTTGAATTCCTTGTACATTCTGCAAGTTTCTATTGCTGGCAGAAGCCACTACAATGAATTGGTTCTGTTTAAAATATGGTACTTTCTGTGTGTCAAGTTACTCCAGGACTATTCTGCATAGCAAAAGGAATGCTAAGCATGGAAGAACAATAAAATCCTTCTTACATGAAAGTTTCGCAATTGACCTTCACACTTTAGTCTTGATTTTTTAAAAGGTAAATTTACTTACTCTCTTCTTATTCCTCAGCAAAAACATTACCAAGGAAATTCCTGCACACTTGCTACCTGTACTTGTAGAGCAACTTTGTCTTTAAAACCTCAAAGAACTCTGTGATATTCACAGTCCTCTCACCACCTGCTGTGGGAGAGAAAAGTGAACACCTATAAGTGAACAAATTAGACCAAGTGCCTACTTCTGAAGTAAAATCACAGAGTATGCAGAAATAAAATGTGGTGCTTTAAAACATGATTCCTTTTAAACATACATTTACCATGCAACCCACTCCTATCTGCCCAGTGAAATGAAAACTTATATTCACACACCAAAAAAACTATAAGCAAATGTTTATAGCAGCTTTATTCATAATCACCAAAATTCTAAACAAGCCACATGTTCTTCAAGGGACAAATGGATAAATAAACTGTGTGGTACTCTGTCCCATGGGATATTATACTGCAATAGAAGAAAATGAACTACTGATGCACAGCCACATGGTCAGCAAGTATCCAATGCTGAGTGAAACAAGTAACACAACATACAGGACATTGCATTATTCCATTTATTTTTCCACTTTGGAAAAGAGTAAAGGGACAGAAAACACATCAGTGGTTGCCAGGGATCAGAACTGGGGGAACAGATTGTCTATAGTGGGAAGCAAGAAAATTTAGAGGGGATGGAACTATTCTATATATTGATTGTGGTAACGATTATATAATTATTTATTATAACTACTTTTAAAGAAATGTTTTTTCTCCTACAGTGAAAATACTGTTGCTTGTTCCAGGAAGCACCCATCTGCCTTGGTGCTTCCTCCTCCTCCTCAACCTTGGAGAACTTGAACAATCACAGAATTTCTAAGTTTTGTCATTTAAATCATCACCCACTATTCTAGAATGCATTGTAGATGTTCATTAGAACAGGAGATATGTCCAAAATATCTCTACAATATGTCCAAAAATATGTCTAGCCTTGCTCCAGACCCTCAGCAAGAGAGAGCTGACCTTTCCTCAAAACTCACAGTGTGACCCAGGACTTCCCTTGCCTTGGGCAGCACACATTTATGTGAGCTAATTTAGGAAACTGATCCCACTCTTGCTGTACTTGGAACCCCCCAAGTTAGTTCCATGCACATTGCTGTTAGGCTACCACCCTTTCTCAAACTTGGCCTGCTGAGCATTGGAACCTACCTTATGAGATGTTGTGCTGATGCCCTCTAAATGCCGTTTTAGTACATTCTGCATCAGCCAACATGCTGAGCCTTTGATCCAGCTGCCCAGATTGCTAATGGCAAACCTGATCAAAGTCCACCTGTGTTTTTACCCACCTTCATGATGAAAATGTTAATCCATCAAATCAACGTGAGGATGAGATGGCATTTCCTGTCCACCAGATAGAAAAAGAATAGATTTTAAAAATCAGAGACGATCCAGATAACACATTCTCCCTTAAACTGATGGTAAAATTATAAATAAAGACCTTTAAAAGGCGATGTAGTTGTAGCTACCAAAGGCTTAGGTTTTTGCTTCTGAAATTTTATTTCTAGAAAGTTGTCCTAGAAAATGATTCACATATATACAAAAGTATACATACGAGGTGTATTAGTCCATTTTCACACTGCTGATAAAGACATACACAAGATTGGGCATTTGACAAAAGAAAGAGGTTTATTGGACTTACAGTTCCACATGGCTGGGGAGGCCTCACAATCACGGCAGAAGGCCAGGAGGAACAAGTCACAGCTTACGTGGATGGCGGCAGGCAAAGAGACAGCTTGTGCAGAGAAACTTCCATTTTTAAAGCCATCAGATCTCATGAGACTCATTCACTATCACAAGAACAGCACAGGAAAGACCCGCCCCCATAATTCTATCACCTCCCACCAGATTTCTCCCACATACATGGTAATTGTGGGAGCTACAACTCAAGATAAGATTTGGGTGGGGACACAGCAAAACCATATCACAAGGATATTCACTGAAGCACTATTCAAAACTGCAAGTAATAGAAAACAATTTAAGGGAGTTGTTAAATATTTATACATTTATTATAATAATAAATACTTGGGTAGAACTTACTATGTGCCAGGCATTTGTTCTAGGGCATTCCTTGCATTGTTTTATTTGAGGTAGGTTTTATTATTATCCCCGTTTCACAGATGAGACACCTGAGGCACGGGAGGTTAAGTTAGTTTCCCAAGCTCACATGACCAGTCCATGGAAAAACTGGGACTCAAAGTCAGACTCCAGTGTACAAACTTTTCACAACTACAATCCTCTGCCTCTCTAATGATTGATGTGGGAAGAGTTCTAAGATTCATGAGTCAGAACAAGAGCACCCAAAACACATAGTTGAATTGAAAATAAAGGAGATCCCTGAACAATACATATGCTTTGATTCTACTCACACTGGGAAAAGACAGAGTTGGAAGAGAAGTAAAGAGGGATTTTGAGGTTTTCTCTGTTGTATACTGAGTAATGACAAACAAATTTTAAAGTGGTTAATGCACAGAACTCATCCTCATACTCTAGGCTTAACTCACTGTTGAGGTGAAGGCCTCCATCAAAATGCCACAAGGACATGCCGGATCCTGTCTAGTTTAACATCCTTTTTTTCTTTATTAATACATTAGTAATGCATTAATATAGCAAATATACTGATGTATTATGTATAACAGACATAATATATTATAGTATATTTGTATTATATAAGTAATTTATATTAATATATTAGTAATATTAATATATTAGAGCCTTTGACACTCATAAAACAAATATATTTGCAAATATCTCATCAGACTAAACTAGATTAATTATGTTAATATTCTAAGCAAACAAAATTATTTAAATCCTCCATTTTCTTCAAAACATTCTACCCTTTCATGAGAAAACCCATGGCTTTTTAATTTCTAATTTTCTAAAACACTCTGCGAAAATGCAGTAAGAGCCAAAAGTCACTGCTTATTAATAGTTTCCTAATGTTTTCAAGATACGCCCAGCTAGCAGTGGGTAGTCACCAGGTATGAAAGCAAGGGACCTTTTGGTTTGTTCTCTGACAGATTTGTATTCACTCCACAATTTCTCCACCTTCTTGCTGTATCTTCCTCTTTGCCCTCTAGTGTTTCTTCTTTCGTTCTCAACTGAAGTTTGTAGAACCACTGGACTGGATTCAAAGACAGGGTTTGAATCTTTGCTTTGTCACTGTCGACTTCTGGGCCACTAGAGAATGAGAGTGTTCACAGACATTGGGAGGGAAACATCACACACGGGGGCCTGTCAGAGGGTAGGGTCAAGGGGAGGGAGAGCATTAGGACAAATACTTAATGCATGCGGGGCTTAAAACCTAGATGACAGGTTGACGGATGCAGCAAACCACCATGGCACATGTATACCTATGTAACAAAACTGCACATTCTGCACATATACCCCAGAACTTAAAGTATAATAATAAAAAAAAAGAGAATGAGGGTGTTAAAATGCATTCTTCTACTGCTAACATTCGCTAAGGTACAGATATCCTGGCTGTGAGTAATTTGCATTCTGGTGGAAATAAAGACAGGCTTTTCCAAACATGAAGCTACGATTTTTAAATGTTGAGGAATTAGGTAAGATTATACCATGAATGGATGCATAAATACATGTACACTAGGGAACCATTTAGTAATTTACAAATCATGTAGATTATGCCACATGTGAATTACAAATTATGAAATGCTTTCCTGTTAATTGAAGATTTAATGTTGCTCCCAAAATAACTTATCTTCAGCCCTAGGAATAATTTCCTCCCCACAGACAGTGGTCAATGACTTATCATTTGCTACCCCACCTGCACGTTGCCAGGCATCTAATTGTGAGTTCATTAATGACTCTAAAAGCATCACTTATGTCCCACAGCAAATATGGAATGAATTAAATACCAGTGGCTGGTTTTGTAGTGTCGCTAAGAGAAATTAAAACTTTAAAAATATGATGAGGCAAACTTACTTTCATAAATGAATACAGTACTGTTATCTTTGAAGTAGTTAAAATAGCACAGAATAAATTAAAACAATACTCATAAGTCCAGTAAGCTGTTTCAAGATTTGACGATGGTGTTTAGTAAGCAGAAATTGCATTTGATTTAACTTACCTACCTAACAGGATGAAGTATGAGGAGTGGGTATGAATCTTCAATCACAAACTCAGGCGTGCAAGAAAGATGTACTTTGTGCTGAAGCAGTTGAGAAAAAGTCTGCCTTCCTTTGTGAATCAGGAAAAATAAAAACACAAATCAGTATATCAGGAAGTCACCCTTTTCCATTTGCCTTCCCAAATCCAAAGTGCTTTGTCAGCACCTCTTGCTAGGCAGGATTTTACCTACTGGATTGTAACTGTGGTCATTCCCAGGACTGTTTAGCAAAGGGGATTTTAGTAAAATAGAATTTCGCATGATAACATTTTGCATAAAACCCAGTGATTCATTCAACAAATACTTATAAGCACCTACTCCATGCTGCATCTGTAGGGTAATGCTAATGATGAGATAGGCCTGTTCTCTACCCTAATGGATCCAATGGGGTCCTGAGAGAGAAGACTACAGACCAGTAGACAAATAAATATTGAGCTTCAAATTATGCTAAGTGCTGAGGGGCAGGGGTTACCCTCACCGGAGCACAGTGACAGAGAAAACATGGAGTGGAAGCTCCCTTTGGAAGGAGTGTTCAGATAATACCACCCCAACATGGAGACATGAAGAACAACGAAGAGCCAGTTTAGGGAAGAATGAAAGGAACAGCATTCCAGACCAGGGAACAGCACATGAGCTGGTAATGAGCTGGGTGTGCTTGAGTGGCCGAAAGAAGACTAGTGCAGTTGAAAGGCAGTGAAAAAAAGCAGGAAAGGGAATGAGATGAGGCTGGAGGGGAAGGCAGGGGACTGGATACCTGGGGCATTAGAGACAAGGAGTTGGGATTTTACTTGAAGGGAAGCAGTTTATAACAGAGTGACTTGACCTAATTTGTGTTCTTAGAAGCTCACTCTGGTTGCCAGGTGGACAGTAGATTAAAGAGGGGCAGGAAGCCCACAGGGTGACCAGTGTTGATGCAGTAGAGTAGTCAAGAGATGATGTGAGCCCTGCCTAGAGAGCTGGGATAAAGTGATGATACAAGAAACAAATCTGAGAAAAAAATAGCAGAAGAATGACAGGACAGGACTTGGCCATCAGTTGGAGGTAGGAAACAAGGTGAAGAGGGGAATGAAGCAAGTTTTGTTTTCATGCTTTACAAACGCCCATGCCCTCCATCACCAAGACTCGGAACATCTCAAATGCCCATCAATAGGAGAATGGATAAACAAACCAGGGCATGCTTATATAATATAATGCTACTCAACAATAAAAAGGGTGAAATAACGTACACTCATCAACGTGAATGATCTCAGAACAATTACACTGACAAAAAGGACACAACAGAGCACACGTTTTATTATTCCATGTTTATAAAACTCTAAAACAGGCAAAACTAATGTGTGGTGTAGATGTCAGAAGAGTGGTTGTGTCTCAGGCATGGATTGATGAGAAGGTGCATGTGGAACTTTCTAGAAATACGGGATTGCTCTGTATTTGGATAGGAGTGTAGGCTACACAGTTGCCTGCATTTGTCAAGCTGATGGAAGTGCACACTTAATATATGTGCACTGCATTACAAATTATACCCCCATGAAAAGTTAATATTTTTAAAACAACAAACAACAAATGTTTATTTGGTTATTGCTATGCAAAAGCAGAAAATATTCAAAACAATAAAGGAAAACTCTAATTGATATAGCTATTGTCATATCTTCCACTTAGCAACTTGAGTAATTAGAAATTAAAATTATAAATGTGAAAAAAAACCTGGTCATGTATACCCTCCACCTCACTTGTTTCTCTAAAGTACACAAAGCTAGTTTTGTTCAGAAATAGTAAATGAGCTAGTCAGAGCTCCAGGACCTGCTTATACCTGACCAACGAGTTTTCATCTACACCAGTGAGACACTCCAGGTATTGGAATGGATGGAGGGAAGTCTATGCCTGGGTTGAAGAAAGTGAGGGTGCAGTGAGATTCTTTCTGATCCTAGGCTCTCAGCACAGCATGCTGCTTTTTAATTTCCCAAGCCTCTGTGGAGCAGCACTCTCTATCTGCCTTTTCTTTCCTTCCTCCCATTGGTAAAAGATAGATATAGACAATTCTGAGGAGTAGGGAGAGATGGATGTCAAGGGTCTGGACTTCGAAAAAAGTAGAGCTGTTTGGGAGAGATTTCTAATAGCACAGGGCTAGGAGCCCGGCAGGCAGGAACTGTCAGGAGCTCTGTACACAGACACTTATGGTAGGAGGAATTAGTGGCTTTTCATGTTGTAACTTGGTATCTCCAGAACCTTCAGTAAAGACTGGTAAAGGGTATGGCCTGGTCTCGGCTGAGCTGTGAGGATGTAAGATGTATGTGTAAAGCCTGGCTCTGAGGGGCAAATGGGGGAGCAGCAGACCCAGACCCACAAGCTCACTGACCTCAAGTGGGCAAGCCACAAGCAGCAGCATCCCTTAATGTCCTGTGCACCTTGCTCTGAGAACAGACATCCCAGACTGATCCCTGAGTGTACCCAAGCTCCTGCTCCCTCAAGGGAGGGAGAACAGCCAGGACCAATTTATACAAACACAAAATCAGCCCTCCAGATCCGTGAAGGATGACTTAGGGAAACAACTCGACTTCCTGCTAACCTTGCACTGTGAGAGCTGCTGGGAGATTGGTCAGGATTTGTGTATAAACAATAGTACCTGTGACATGACATTTGCATGTAGATGTTACAACAAAAGAGCAAAGATGATGATAGTTTTCACTCGAGCTCCTCAAGTTCTTTCAGTCTGCATTATAAACGTTACGTTCGGAGTCTCAGAAGGAACCATCAACAAGCACTGGGTAAATGAGGGCATTTCTATGTCAACTCTTCCAGAAGACCCTTGCATTCCACACTACTGGTGCTCCATTTGTGCACCCTTGCTCTCACTTTCCTGTACCAGCTGCCACTTCCTATTACAAATACATGTGCCTTTTGGCTAGAAGGTCTTCTTTGGCCCCAGCAGCATGTGTGGCCCACATGCAGGGCTGGCTGGAAGTGCCAGGCAGTTGACATGCCCAGGAACCAAGTTTAAACCATGAATAATGGAAGCTGGTGAAGAAATAGCCCCTGACCCCCTGCTCTTCCATGGAACCACCCTAAGGAGTGTTCTGCCCACTCTCCCAGAGGTCCCCCCAGGACTGAACCTAGCTGCCCAGAGTGGTAAGCTCTTCATCACTGCCGAGGTTCCTCCCCTTCCCTGCCCCACTTCCCCACTCCCCCGCTCACGCCCCTTGGGACCCCTTCCCAAATAAATGACTGCATTCAAATCCTTGTCTTGGAGGCTGCCCCTTGGGAACCCAAGTTTAACCAACCTCAAATTGCCCAAGTTCCCAACTGTTCCAAAGACAATTTTCTTTCATTTTTCTAAGCATGATGAGGTGAGATTTACATAAATAATTCAATAAAACTATTAAATACAGAAAGATGAGTAACAGAAAAATAAAGTTGGATAGTTCAGTGAAGCCCAGAGTAGCATCAGTTCCCAAAAATATGTTCACAAAGGCTAAAGTTGGGTGGCACATGAACCTGGAGCTGAGTTTGCAGGCAGACAAATGCTGTTATAGGATTCCGGGGAACCACACATTTTTTTTAATCTAGTAGCTCAGAAGAAAACCATTTTTCTTCTGCCAGAGGCTCCTACAAGGAGTTTCTCTTGTGGTATCTCCTCAAAGGGTCTCTGTGTGAACTGTACACAGTGTCTTTATGACACACAAGCCCAATGAACACAACGCACACTCTGCATAACGCTACCCATGGACAGTCCTCAGCAAACTCAGACCAAAATGCAACCCTGTACGCATGGTTCTCCAGGAGCCAAAGCAAGAGTGTGTCTGTACATGGCTGTCTGATGATGGCCCCAATTTGGGGTAGATTTAACCTATCAGAAATGGTGGTTTTCAAACTGGGTTCCATTTGGCCACTTGGGAGGTGGCAGTGGATGGATAGTGAATCTAACCACATTCAGAAACTTTTCTCCCAGCAGCTCCAACTAAATCTGTTTGTATATTAGGTTGGATATAATGCCCCATTTGAAGAAAGGATTATGTCAATTTTCAAAACATGAAAATGACAAAAGGTAAAGAAGTCCTTCTTATCCTTCCCAGTCTAGGGCTGGATGAAAGTCAGGCAGCACATTTGAGGCTATACTCCCTGGCAGGAACCTTAAGAAACAGCCTCAGAACACAGATAACTGGCTCTGGCCATTCCCCTGGGGCATGGCAGCCCCAGGGGCCTCAAACCAAAGAGTCATCTCCTGGACTCACAAAACTCTAGACACAGCCAGGACCTGCCAGGGAGACCAGCCTCCTCCAGCAGTCTGGGCGCTGCTATTTCCAACACACAGTGATTACCCGGAACCCATCCGGAGAGTTACTTAGACACACGCTCTGGAGATGGTGCCTTCCGAAAGACTTCTACTCCCAAGGACTCTGGGGACAAACTTTGCGAGAAGCTGTGCAGCCAGCCGAACCCACACCACACCATGGCCCTGTCCTGCTGGGGCGCAGCCCAGATAGGCCTCTCTGCAGGCACCTACATGCCCATGCTGCTCTGAACTTCTCCCCGCATCTCGACACACCGTGTCCCCTATTCCACCTCCCTAGAGCTCTCGGGAACCGCCTTTCTATGGCATCACTCTGCTCTCCATCCGCAGCCCCTCCCTGGTCCTAGCCCTCTCTGAGGCCTGCTGCGGGTCCCCGCGGGCCTCATCTGTCTCGGGGCGGGGAGGTGAGAGCAACTCCCTTGTCATCGACAGCATCCCGCGCTGGTCCTGACACTACCAGTGACACAGCTCCTAACCCTCCCACACCCATCTCGCCCAACAGGAGACCCTCGCAGGTGCGGACTTAGTGTGTCTCCCGCATTCGCATCGGGAAACCGAATCACCCATGCACTAGTATTAGGAGGTGGGGACTTTGGAAGGAGGTTAGGCTCTGAGGTCAGAGCCCATGACTGGGATTCGCGCCGGTATAAAGGAGGCCGCAGTCGGCTCCCTCGCCCGTTCCACCACATGAGGGTTCCCGCCAACGGGAACCAAGATGCGGGCTCCACCAGCCACCTCACCTGCCAGCACCTCGATCTTGGACTATCCAGCCTCCAAAACTGTGAGAAATAATGTTCTGTTGTTGCTAAGCCACCCCGTCTACGGCATTTCATCCACAGCAGCCAAAACAGAATAAGATCCTGGAGTGCCCACTCCGACGCCCTCAGCCTCTGTGGCGCTTTCCCGGATGGAGCTCCCGGAGGACAGCGCCAGCCCCAGGTTCTCCGCAGCCAGTAGATGACGGAGGCGTTGGGAGCTCCTTCTGCCTGGCGGAGCCAGAGCTGAGGCGCTGCACACAGGCCTGGGAGTAGCCCCTCCATCCATGTGCTCTTCACTGCCTTTCCTCCCTTCTCTCCCTTCTCTGCCCGCCCTACTCCTGCCCTGTGCCTCCTACAGCCATCCCCCAAATAAACCGCTTGCACCCAGGGCCTTGTCTCGAGGTCTGCTTCTAGGGAACCCCCAGGAAGGCCCAGACCCCGCCTTTTACTGGAGCTGTTACGGCTTGCTGCTTTCTCGCGCCCCCTGGTGGCGGCTTCGGACTGAACCCTCTGCTAGTCCTTTGCCCACCGCCGGCCTCCCCTTGGAACACGGCATCTCTGGGGAACCACTAATCCCGCTTCTCACCTGCAGGTCCTGGGCTGCTCACCTCCAGCGACCTCCCTCTCCCTCCCACCTTGGCAACTCTTTCCCGTGGCTACACCTTGGATCTTGCCATCCCTAGAACCACCGAAATTAAAATTCACACTTCAACTCTTACCGGAAGCCCCTTTCCTGCCCCCTTAGTCACTTGGTTGCACCCACTTCTCTTTTCCTTCTGCTCACTGAGAACTCCACTTCCTCAACTGCAGCAGGCCCTTCTTCCCCTGTGTTATGGGACCTTCCAGTCTGTCCCATCAGCCCCATTCCTGTCCATCACATTAACTTTCTTGCCTCACTTTTATGGCAAGTACCCAGTGAGACCCCAACTACTAATCAATCCAACTGCTGCTATGTGGACCCAAGCCCACACCTGCTGACAACGTCGTAACACCTAGTGGGCTGGAACCACCATGTTTGATGATGTTTGATGATTGATGATTTCCAGCATCAACCTCGACTAGGCCCTTAACACAGCCCAGGGGTCCCTTTGTCATTCTCTAGTTGACCCACTTTCTTCAAATAGTTGGCCAGCTCAGAAGTGCTCCTCTCAGCTCAGTCCTAAGACATCACCACCCACTCCTCCCCACCAACAGATAACAACCCCTGCTACTAAGTAGACAGTAACAGCCTTCAGAGGCAGACCTGTCAGCTCCTTGTTCCAACCCAGTCTACAAGCCTGGCTCAACATCCCCCACATCCCATGCATTTCACAAATATTTATTGCACACCTATTAGAAACCTGGCACTATGCCAGTCACTGTGACTCCTGGAGCTCCATCTCCAGGCCAGCTCCCTCTGGAGGCCACATCACCACCTGGGTGGCCACAGGCACCTCCAGCTCCACAGACAAAAAGTGAACTGTCTTCCCAAACTTGTCTTCATCTACCCCAGGGCCAAACCCAGAAACTTGGGAGTCATCTTTGGCCTCACTCTCCCAACTTTGCACATCATGCACCCTCAAGTCTGGTAGATTATACTCCCCAGATGGCCTCACATCCACTCCCATCTCCATCATATCCCAACTGTGTTACACGTTCAGTCTCCCGACTTGATCCCCTCCAATCCATTCTCCTTGGGGCACTAGAAATGACTTTTCTAAAACAGAGGCATCTGGCAAGGAGATGGGCTTGAAGTGTCTCCACAATCTCTTGAGTGGGAAGAGGGGTGTGCTGAAGCAGGACCGAGGGAGAAATGATTTCTTGCCCATCTCATTTCAGGGTTAGTCGTGTCCCAAAATTCTAAGCCATAAAGCATGATTTTCCTGGAAGACTTTCAAAGAATCTCTGCACATGACCCACCATCACCCTAAAACCTTATGAATAATTAGCTACTGAGTATTGGGAAAGTATTTCTTGTGCGGCCACAGATGTGGCTATGGTGTGATAGGGGTAAAAAGAGAGAGAGAGAGAGAGAGAGAGAGAGAGAGAGAGAAACGTGTATTTAGATGAAAGTAAACTTTAGTTCAAATCCTGGTTGTGTACTTCATTTGCTAAGCCTCAGAATGCCCAGTTTAAGGAAAATGCTCCTTCACGAGGTCAGATAAGATTATACATGAGAAATGCCTTGCACAAGGCCTGGCTTGGGCTCTAAATAATCAATAAAATACCATTCCCTCCCTGCTCACTCTGTGATACTGTTAAAACAGTGTTGATTATATTTATAACCTATTTTACTGTTCTTCCATATGTTTTCTTATGGTTTTATTCATTTACAGGATCCTTCAATAAAACCAAAGGATAAAATGTAAACTGTTCCTATGTAAAAAGGTGTATAGTATACATGTATATACACATGTGATCATATGACTATACAACTAGCTCCTTGATATTTTTGAGATTCCAGATGTGATGTGTATGCCTGCACACACATACACAAAACATTTAACACATTTATATCCTAGGATCACAAAAGGAATATGTCACCATATAGCACTAGGGAGTCAAATAATTTCCTACACCCATGTACCATGTTTCAGATGTGCCATCTGCCAAACAGTGGAAGTGTGTGCTGAAAATACACATCGTTATATGTGCTTGACAAACTGAATGGCAAAATGTCCCAGTTGGATGAGTAAGAATGTCAGTGGTATTTATAATGTAAAAGAAAGTCTGCATTTACGTGGCATCCTAATTTTTCTCCCATAACTCACCTGGACAGGCAGGAGGCTAGAACACTGGTCCAAAGATGGGCATGGGATATGATGGGACTGATCCCATGATGTTTAAGTTTATGCGTCAGCTTGGCTAGGCTATGGACCCAACTGTTTGGTCAAACACCAGTCTAGATGTTGCTGTGAGGGTGTGTTTGGATGAGATCAACATTTGACTCAGAGGGCCTTAAATAAAGCAGATTCCCCATCCCCTGTGGGTGGGCCTTGTCTCATCAGTTGATGGTCTTAAGAGAAAAGACAGAGGTTCCTGCAGAAAAGAAGGAAATTCTCTCTCTGGACTGCCTTTGGATTCAAGCCTGCAGGACTGCCCTGCAAACTTCAGACTTGATAGTCTCACAATTGCATACATCAATTATTTAAAATAAATCTCTCTCTCTTTCTTTCTCTCTCTCTCTTTCTCTCTCTCCTTCCTCTCCCCCTATTGATTCTGTTTCTCAGGAGAACCCTGACTGACATAGACCATCAGGCTTCAAATTTGGAACATGAGATGCAGAAAAATGAAAGTGGGGCACCCCAACCAAGACATCAACAAGAAGGGGCTGGGAGAGAAAGAGACCATATTAAAGGAAACAATACCAGGGAAAATCAAGCCACTTTTTCCCTCCATGCAAATATTAATTTTACTGCAACAAACTAAAACAATACATGAGCAAGCAGAACAGTTATTCTCTCACTGAATCCATTCAGCAGGAATTGTCACAATAAGATCATCAGCCTTCTCCACCCTTTCTTTCAGATTCCCTCTGCTCTCTGAAGTTCCACAATCCTGGACTGGAAGAAATGGAGAGATTCGGTACTGCCCAAGGGCAGTGAGGAGGAGCTGGAGGAAGGAGGGTGGAAGAGACAGACTAAAGGAGAGACTTGGCTAGGGACAGAAAACCAGAGTCATTTTCCATAGGCTCTGAGATTCCAGCCCAGAAGGCAGTCACTGGAGGTTGGAGGCAAGGGAATAACCAGATTCAAATGTGCATTTTAACCTACAATCAGCTCGTGCAGGGAGAGCCCTGAAGTGGGGGACAATGAGAAAACTGTTCATCTATTCAAGGATGATCAATACCTGACCCAGACTTGTGACGGTGGGAATGAAAAAATGAAGTGTGGATGAGAGACCTGGTGAGGTAGGAGCATGAGGAAGCTGACTGGATATGAAGGGAAAGGGTAGAGAGAAGACAAAGATGACTGGGAGGTACCCAGCCTACAGGAAGGCAGCATCACAACAGAAATGGGAGACCAAGTGGAGGAATTGGTGTGGAAGGGCTGTGAAGGAAGAACCAAAAATGCAAGAATTACTTCAAGTTGAGACATACAAACTCTACATCTTCTAAATCTACGAGCACCCTGTGATCCAGGGAATCTGCTTCTAGGTACATATGGCAGGGAAGTGCCCGCCCGGGTCCATCGGAAGATGTGAACCAGGATGTTCACACCAGCATTGTTTGTACCTGTGGGAAGCTGCGGTCAGTTGGGAGATGGAGAACTAATACAGTAAAGGACAGTCAGGAATACCATGAAGAATTTAATGCAACCAACCAGGTGCATGGGGAGCAACAAGGGTAGGTCTTAAAGCTACAGTGCTGAGTGAAAAAGCATCAGGAGCAGGGGGACATCCTTCTTACACATTCATGTCAAATGAAAATGCATTTCAGAGCTAGCAGGAAGGCAGGAAAGAAGGCCACATGTCAAACCTGTAAGGATGGCTGCTGAGGAGGAAGGAGAGTAAAAAAGAAGCAGGAACAGGAGAGGGGACAGCGCAGTCCAGGGACAACAGCCTCCGTGCCTGAATGGAATTCCTGCCCCCATCCACCACACACCCTGTCTTGGCCCTGACTACATTTGCACCCACCAAAATTCATTTTTATGGATTAGACTGCTAACTTCTTAAAGGATGTTTTTATAGGCAATTATGTTGTTCCTGCTTCCCTGCAGCATGTCTCTCGATAAACACAGTGTCCAACAGTCATTAAACCTTGTTGCATTCACTTATGGGCCTGGGGTGGAACCGAAAGTCCCCAAATAGCTGAAGAACATCCTTTATTTAATAGACTCAGAAAACCAATTACAAAAAATATAGGCTAGGGACCGTAGCTCATGCCTATAATCCCAGCACCTTGGGAGGCCAAAGCAGGAGGATCACTTGAGCCCAGGAGTTCAAAACCAGCCTGGACAACATAGTGAAACCCCACCTCTACAAAAAATAAAACATTAGCCATGTGTGGTGGTGTGTACCTGTAGTCCCAGCTACTCGGGGGACTGAAGTGAGAGGAGTGCTTGAGCCTGGGAGATCAAGGCTGCAATGAGCTATGATCGTGCCACTGCACTCCAGGCAAGGTGACAGGTAAGATCATGTCTCAAAAAAAAAAAAGCCAAAATACTGTCCAAGACTTTTATTTGAGCCAATTGGATAGAATCATGGCTGTGCTTTCCATGCACATATCCAGACTCTACCTTCAGCTCTCACCCTGGACTATTCCTGAAAGTAGCAACAACATTTTTCCTGGAGAACCGAGTCATGGTGAAGAAGATGGGGAGAAACCCAAAAGATGAGCCTCAGTATTGTTGGGTCTGCATTTGCGTGTGGATCTGTAACCTGGACAAACATTTAGTACCAAGATTTTTGGCAAATTGGCCTCAAATGTTGGAAAAGAAAATCTCCAGTCTCCTCCCTCCACAGAGAACACACACACACATGCATGCATGCACACACACAGGCATACACACACATAATGCACACCCATGCATACAAACACACGTACATCTACATGCATGCACACGTGAATAAATGTAGTCATTCATGTGCACGTGCACTTACACGTACACACACACATTCACATACACACACATGCTCACACACACACACATTTTATTTATCCATCCCAATTTCTATTCATTCTTTCAATGAATGCCCTCAGGATTTGCCCTCAGGATCATGGGGTGATTTTCTTGAGATACAAGTAATTACTCTTGCAGTTCACTCACAGAGCACTGTATTACCTGATATAGTAATCCATTCATCATCAGTAATGTCTAGGAATCTTCAAATAGGGTCTTGATCTTAGGGGAAGCTCATATCCTGTTACTAGAGTACTTGCCTATTCCCATTATCCCCAGCAATTCAAAAGCCTCCTCTTGAACTTTTCACTTCCTTCTCTCTGTCTCTAGGGATATATTTACCAGGCTTCTCTGCTGCAATAATGCTGAGTAATGAACAACTCCTGCATCGCATTTGCCTATAAGAGCAAACATTTATTCCATATGCACAGGTCTCAGCCACACCTTAGCTGATCTCAACTGAACTCCAGGCTTTGTTTTAGGTTCCAGACTGTTCCATGTGTCTTCATTCCAGGACAAAGGTTGAAGGAGCAATGACTATGCAGGGCATGATTTTCCCATGGTGAAAGCTGAAGCTCAAAAGACCAAGCCAAATCACACAAGCACATTTAAGCCCTCTGGCTAGACACAACTCACACCTCTGCTCTCAGCTCATTGGTCAAAGGAAGTTCCATGAGGGAGCTGATGTCAGAGAGTAGAGTGAGATGTACCTTCTGCCTGCTCTGGTGGGAGGCACTGCTAAGTTTCCAGGCAAAGGTAGAAAGGAGAGCCATTACAAGGAGGAAATGAGAATTTGAACCATAATCTAATCTACCTCAAGGATAGAATGATATTGAAATTTACTGTTGCATTTACCCTGGGCTTGATTTTGAGGACATTATTTATTAAATCCTTTCTGTGAGAACCCACAGGAGAAATTTCTCTTAATCTCAGGACTAGGATAGTTACACTTCTGGCAAAAGATTGTTTTCTTTCAGTAGACATCCTGAATCATGTCTCACCCTGAGACACTTCCCTTCACTATTTTATTTGCTGCTAGGAACTTCAGCCCACCTGCAGCATCCACACATAACACAGGATTTCACCGTGGCTTCATCCTAGTGCTCCTACCTCCGTTTTCTCCTTACACTCATTTATCACTTTCTTATCATTTAGTTTGATTTGGATTAATTTTGTAAGCCATTTCTTCTTTCACAGTGAATTTATAGTCATTTATGCATCAACAAATGTATTTTTAAATTATCTTTCTGTGACTATATAACACAGGCACATGCTTAGGGAACCTAAGCAATCCAAATGGCACATGGAGAATAAATGACTTTCTCTCCCACCCTGCCTCCTGGTATCCAATTCCCAACCTCAGAGTTAGCCACTGTACCACATTCAAATTCTGTGCACATGAGGGAGTCTTTCTTTTTATTCCCAGAACAAAAGTTACAACTCCCAGATTTTTTTAAATTAAATTTTCAGTTCTGGGATACATGTGCAGAACATGCAGTTTTGTTACATAGGTATACATGTGCCATGGTGGTTTGCTGCACCCATCAACCCACCATCTAGGTTTTAAGCCCTGCATGCATTAAGTATTTGTCCTAATGTTCTCTCTCCCCTTGCCCCCAATCCCCTGACAAGTCCCAGTGTGTGATGTTCCCCTCCCTTGTCCATGTGTTCTTATTGTTCAATTCCCACTTATGAGTGAGAAGATGCAGCGTTTGGTTTTCTGTTCCTGTGTTAGTTTGCTGAAAATGATGGTTTCCAGCTTCATCCATGTCCCGGGACATCAACTCCTTCTTTTTTATGGCTGGATAGTATTCCATGGTGTATATGTGCCACATTTTCTTTATCCAGTCTCTCATTGATGGACATTTGGGTTGGTTCCAAGTCATGGCTAAAACACCAAAAGCAATTGCAACAAAAGCCAAAATTGAGAAATGGGATCTAATTAAACTAAAGAGCTTCTCTCTGCACAGCAAAACAATCATCAGAGTGAACTGGCAACATACAGAATGGGAGTCTTTCTTACCTGTTAGAAGAATTCCGGTGGAATTTCTGGGACAAGGAAATCCATGCATTTTAAATTTGGAAAGATATTGCCCAATTGTTTTCCAAAAACCTTGTACTAGTTTACACTCTAATTAACACAATCTCACCAGCACTATGCATTATCACTGGTTATCTCAGTGTATTTTCAAAGTTTTCATCTCTGTTCAACTAATAAGTGAAAATCTTTTAAAATCATCTACACTTCTCTTTGTGTTCATAAGCTTTGGCATTTTTATTGACTTATAAGAGCTCTTTGTATATTAAGGAAATTAGTTCAGAAAAGAGCATATCATCATTACACCTTCAAAGCATTTTGAGAAGAGATGAATAGATAAATGCATAGGTAATTAAAATAAAAAGAAAATGGGCATTTAAAACATAGGAAATGAGCTAGCATTTGGGCCTTATCAAGAAATCTTTATTTTCTCATACTTCAGTTATTTTTCTCCTTCCTCACTTGGAATCCATACATGTTGGTACCATGGTCCCTCTCAGGCAAGACAGAGCTCCTTACTCAGCAAGTGGAAATGAGGTTAATGAACTCTCCAGGGGAGAAGTCTGCTGCTTTGACAGCTGTCTGGCATAATATGCATTTCTGAGCATTTGTCAAATATTCTGGATAAAAGTTGCATTTTCAAAAATCAGAGCCTAAGTAGACAGGCGCTATGTTAAGTCAGCGGCATGTTTCCAGGTAATGTGTGTCTGTAATCAGTTTGCACCGCTCCAGCAAAGCCAGCCTCAATGTGCGGGTAGGAGAAAGGAGGAAAGTTTTTTAACGTGGGCATGCAAGTGCCAAACTCACATCTGCCTGCAATCTCGGCTCCCTCAGATCCAAGTGCTGCTGTGGTCACAGCCAATTCACTTGAAAGCCAATATGTTTCCACCCTCACACTAGTAAGAAAACAAAGTTTCTAGTCCTTTCCCAGTTTCAGTTAGGAGGGTTTTCGTTGTTTTGTTGTTATTCAAAAAAGAAAACTTCTTTCACAAATTTGGCTTATAGATCACAGCTGCTGTGACGGGTTTGTGTGTGAGCGAGTTCAGAAATCTTCATGCCTCCTCTGTTTTCCGAAAAATTTAAATCCTCCTTGATGCTTTAAAATAAAGCAATATCTTCAGAATTTAAAAAGAGCATTCTTGCAATGTTTCTGGTATTCTTAACCATTTGCCTGTAACTTATGTTTGTTTAAAACAGTATGAAAGCATCTACAACTTCAAATATTTGAGTCCATTATTTATAGACTGTTAAAAGCATTAAACCACATACAAATCAATTGCAGTACATTGAATTTTGGAGGGGACTTGTTTTTTGCTAAAAATTGAGTGTTTCTGAAAAACCTGTGATAATGCTGAATCACTAAATCCTAGTTGCCACTTTCCAGCCTTCAGTTTACCTGACATTATGCCCTTATTTACTTATTTATACACACCTTGCTCATGAAAAAAAAATTAACACTAACATTGTAGAATGGTCATGTCCGGATTCAAGGTTCTTCCCAATCCATCACCATGTAGTTCCACTGGTCGATGGCCTGCCGGCCTGGCCTCTGCGGGCGCCTGTCGATGTGCTTTTCCACCAGAACGTTCCTCTCCACGTCCAGCCACTTGTGTCTCTGCCTGCCAGGGCCTTAGGGTTTTTACAGGAACAGGATGGGGGCAGGGCGGGCTGGGGTGGTCTTGGGAAATGCAACATTTGGGCACAAAAACAGAAATCCCTGTCCTCACCTAGGTCCGTGGGAACAAATCCAGGGATGGAGTCCCAGCCAGGGACCACGCCCTTCCCTTCCCAGCACTTCCCTGCTCCGCTCCTATATCAAAATGAGGTTCTCAGATCATTTCCTAATTAATGTAATAACTTATTTTTTGTTGTTGTTGCTAGAACAATAAAATACTGCTTTACTAAATTTAAAGCTCAGCAAATATCCCAGAACATTCCACAGTATCTAAATAGAGTTCAGGCAATGAAATGAGAGGAAGCACACTGCCTCATTCAGCACATCCTTCAGTGGACTGAAAATAATCTACTTTTCTGGCAGATGTGGTATCTACTTGGTTCTAGTTGAGTCTCCCTTTCCACTCTCTCTTTTGTTCTAGTTTCAAAGACTTTTCTAGTGCAAAGTCACGTTGCACTGTGGAATTTGGGTTAGAAAAGCAATGTGTCATACACTTCATTTAGTTTTTTGTTCAATAGAAAAAGTGAAATTGCAATTACTACCTCCTCATCTCAAAGAAACATCAGGAAAATAAGGTCAAAAGTGTCTAAATTGTTTTAGATAGTTACTAAACTATAAAAGAATTATTCTTCTCTTTATGATTCTGAAAAATCCAGTAAAATCATGTTTTTGCAATGTCCTCAATATTTTGAGAATCAAATACTCACTCATGAAATCTAAAATAAATATATACAGAGAAAGAAATATATTCAAAGCCAAACTCTCCTTATATATCAATTATGTTTCAGCAATAGAAAAGCAACATTTTTTCTCTAAGCTACAATTTAAGATTAGATATCACCTATTAGAAATTCAACGGCAAACGAAGTAAGTTCACAGAACACCCCTAATAGTGGTTGGTTTTGAAACAAATATATGTAGTTAAAGTAGGAAATCTATTGTATGGTTAAGAAATATATATCTGACACTGCTAATGCTCTGAACATCCAATGACTGGAAATTTAGAGTTGGACGGGGCTTTTGGAGTCATCTGGAACAACCTTCTCTGTGGCGTTCCTGGTGGTGAACCAGTCTGTATTTGAAATTTTCAAGTTTAAAAAATAAAGAATTTAATGTTTGGCTCTTAAAATTCTACATTCAGAAAAAAGACAGAACTCTGGTTACTATAGCAGTGACCCAGGTTTTGGATACCATATGGCAATGTCCTTGTCACCTGCTGGTCTCCCAGTCCCATCCTATAAGAAGGTGCTCGCCCAGGACGAGGCCCTAAGCCCTCAAAGGAAACCCAATCAAGACTGGCCCAAGAGCCCCTCCCTCCTATCCCCAGAGCCCCCATTTCCTGCACTTTGTCTCACATTTTCTGCTGCCCACCTGGCCCCAGGTTCATGTGTTTCTCCACATGGCCCTCCAGCATCTGATCTTGGCAGTGTCCCTGTCACCAAGGCCACTGCACAAGTTCTGGTGTCCTGGGACCTCTGGAGCAAGGGTCGATGATTTCTCTTGCACCCTCCCCTCTGGCCAGTGACACACCCCACCTGTCTGCCCTTCCACCCCGCCATTTGCTCACGTCTGAATCTGGGACTCTTCCTAGAGTTCTCCCCATTCATCAACTCCCACCCACACCACACACATACACACACACAGGCACACACACACGCAGAGACACACATGGACACACACACATGCAGCCACACGCGCACACACAAACACACATAGGCACACACACAGGCACATACACACGGAGACATGCACACACATACAGACACACACACACAGGCACACACACACAGCCTCATTCAGCCCACAGGTTTTGATACTTCTACCTCCCAAATAGTCCCCAGCTCCGTCCTCTGGTATGGTTAAGAAATAATATCTGACACTGGTAATGCTCTGAGCATCCAATGATTGGAACTTTAGAGTTAGAGGGGGCTTTTGGAGTCGTCTGGAACAACCCTCTCTATGGCGTTCCTGACGGTCTTCCTCATGGTGGCTGCCCCTTTCTCAGTCACTGCAGTCTTAGCCTGTACTAGGCCTAAGTGTCTCTTCTGGGCTCCTCACTTTTGGCCTGCCCTCTCGTCACCTTCTCTCTCTCCACAGCAGCCCAAGCCAAGTCCTTCCCTGCAGCCCTCCCTGGGGTCCCGCTCCCATTCCCATAGATCTTGAAGTACCAGTCCCTCTCTGTGGCCTACAAAGCAGGCAAGGTCTGGCCCCTGCTGGCTGACTGCCCCTCTCCACCCATGTGCCTCGGTAGTCTCCCTCAGACCCTCACACTGCTACCTAGAGAGCTCCCATCCTCACTGACCTCAGAGAGGGAAAACAGAAACAAAATTGGCTGGTGTCTTAGTCAGCGCAGGCTGCCCTAACAAAATACCACAGACTGGGGGGCTCAAACAACTGACATTTATTGTTTGCTTTTTCCCAGTTCTGGAGACTGGAAGCCCAAGGTCAGAATGACAGCATGGCCAGGTCCTGGTGAGAACCCTCTTCTTGTTTTGCAGAAGGCTGCTTTCTCCCTATATCTTCACATAGGTGAGAGAGAGAGAGAGAGAGAGAGAGAGAAAGGGAGGGCCTCACCCCACCCTTAGGGCCCAACCCTGAGGGTTCCACACTCATACCCTCATCTAAACCTAATCACCCCCCAAAGGCCCCACCCCCTAAAAATATCACATTGGGAGTTCAGGCTTCCGCATATTAACTTGGTGGGGAGGGGCACAATTCAGTCCACAGAGGCTGGAAAATGCAGAGCTAGGGGAGTTTTTGCACTTTTTTGGAGATGTGAACAAAATCTATATAAAACATTTCAGGTACTTTATTGCTACTTTTCCCAGCTTTGCTCCCCTTCCACTCCTGAGGGATCCTCTCGAAATGAAAGGCAGAGAATACCAGACCTCTAATTCCCATTCAGGGTAAGGGCTAAAGTCCTCGCAAGGCCTAACCTGATTGATGGCTGATCTCACCTTCAGGCCCTCTCTGTCCTCGCCTTGTCCCCAGCACCCTGCTCAGCTCCACTTCGGGTACTGACCCTGACTCAGGCCTTAGGTTCTCTGATCTTTTGTTTTTCCTAATTAGGACCCTCCATTACCAGCCATCTGCATTGCTTCCTTAGGTCCTCCCTCCATTCCACAGGATCTCGTCTTAAAGGCATTTTACCTGAGGGTCTGCCCTGCGCACAACACCGAACTAAAACACCACTGCTGAACCTCTACACTCCCCTACCCTGCCTCGTTCCTGTTCCTAACATTTCTCTCTCCTGACATTGTGCATTTAGTTAGTAGTTTGTTTATTGTCTGTGTCTTCTCACTAAAAGGGAATGTATTAGTCCATCTTCACACTGCTATAAAGAACTACCTGAGACTAGGTAATTTGTAATGAAAAGAGATTTAATTGACTCCCAGTTCTGCATGGCTGGAGAGGTCTCAGGAAACTTACAATCATGGCAAAGAGGAAGCGGGGTGCATCTTACATGGTGGCAGAAGAGAGAGTGCGCACGTAAAAGGGGAAGTGCCACACTTTTAAACCATCAGATCTTGTGAGACTCACTCACTCTTACAAGAACAGCATGGCAGAAATCCACCCCCATGATCCAGTCACCTCTCATCAGGTCCCCCCCCGACACATGGGGATTACAATTCAACATGAGATTTGGGTAGGCACACAGAGCCAAACCATATCAGGGAAGCTCCATGAGGGCCAGTTTGTACTGGTTTCTTCTCTGCTGGGTCCCCAATGCTGGAGCATGGCAGGCTCTCGAGCAAGATTCGTTTATCAGGTGAGCAAATTTCATGAATAAACTGAAGAGCAGACTCAAGGAAATAGGAATTTGGGTCCACTTCTCTTTCCTCATTATTGGCAGGATTTTCAATTATTGGGAAGGTATCTGACTTGAAGTAAATTCTCTGTCAGGGAAGTTTCTCAAATTTTCCAGAAGCACTTGAGTCTACCTGAGTTCTCTTCGGTCATGGTTCCACTCAATCAGTCTGCTCTGCACACACAGCAGATGTCATTCCAATGTCTGTCATGCTTAATGCCCTCTGCCGGGCACCTGAGGCTGTGCATTTCTGGGACACTCTTTGGCAACCCTTGTTCTCTTGCTTGAGGAGTCAGGTCAGACAGACTGTGACAGCAAGACATCATGAGGATGACATGGGTTCGTTCTAGTCATATAATAGCAAGTCATTTCAACACGTTTGTATATATTTATTAGCAAGGCTACATACTACAAATACCAGTGTTCTGAGATGCTCTGGGTAAAATTACCAGACCAAATGACATTGCACTGTCACCACTAAGATTCTGGTTTTGGTTCTGAAGTGACTCTCACTTTTACTAGACAGAATCAACACATTTCTATAAGCCCCAAATCACAGGCAAATCTGGGAGGTCAATGTGTAGCAAACACAGCGGGTATTCCTCTCCTACACCACTTCAAGGAATACTGCCCATCTTCCCATCATCAGCACCTGTACACTTCAGTCAAAAGGACTTCCTGCACCATTTTCCTCCATGTGGCAGACCAGAAGAGCCTTTTAGGAACAGTCCTCAAGCTCTGACAGGAGTTGGGGTGTAAATACCCCAGCTCCCTCGGTCTGAGGCATGTCCCATACTAACTCCCAGTTTCTGCTGGATGAAGTTCCAGTGGCTCCAAGAGGTAAATGGATTGGTGCTGCACCATTATGGGCTGCCTTCTCTTTTGTCTCACTTCCCTGCTCCCCTAACAGTGCTTCCTGAGATTGCCTCCCAATTAACTTTTCCTCTCTGCTTCTCAAGAAACCCAAACCAAGACAGGGTAATAGAAATATTGGAATGAGGAGGAAATGGAAAGGTCACCCAGTTCCATTCTACAAATGGGGAACTGAAATTCAAGAGGTAATTGGTTCACCATGAATGCAATAAGTATTTGAGATTAGAATCCAGAATTCCAGATTCTTAGTCCAGGATTCTTTCCAGCATACCCTTATCTCCAGATGCAATCTGGGCATGAGATAATCAAATGTTTGCTTAGCATTTCTTTCTATTTATTTATTTATTGTTTGTTTGTTTGTTTGAGACACAGTCTCCCTCTGTCACCCAGACTGGAGTGCAGTGACACAACCAGAGCTCACTGCAGCCTCAACCTCCCAGGCTCAAGTGATCCTCCCACTCTAGCCTCCTGAGAAGCTGAGACTACAGTGTGTGCCACCATGCCAGGCTAAAATTTTTGGTAGAGATGGGGTGCTCAGTATTTCATATCCTAGAATCTGTGACTCCCTGATTACAGTGTCATAACAAGTAAATGTTTTATGTTCACAGAAACATACTTTATTTGAAATCATTTCTATGCATTGACATATGTGAAATTCTTAAGGAAGTTGATTTCATCATTATAATAAATGACAATTTCATACTTTTCAGTACACTTCTTTTGAGATTTAGGGGTAAATTCAAAACCTGAGCATAAGTACACAAAACAAAACAGAAAGAGTTTTAAAAAGTGAAAGTGTATACCTAAGATAGCCCTCCCTCAGCCACCTTCCCTAGAAAATCCAGTGTGAAAATATTTGAATTACAGCAAGAAATGGAATACTGGCTAGGATGGATAGACAACCACATAGAGGAATATCCCTGTGGAATAATGGTCAGACTTTGGAGGGGGAGTTAGGTTCAAGTCACTTGAGTAAACTGCAGCAAATCATCCTCTATAGATTTCCAAATATCTTCACCTATTAAAATGGAGACCATTATGCTAATGCCTTAATAGCACAGCTCTAAGTGTTTCAGCTTAGAGCTGAACACAGCTCTAAGTGTTGCAGTTCAACTTCAGAGGAACTCCTTGGGATAGGTACTAGTCTTACTACCATTTTACAGATGCATAAACAGAGGCACAGAAAGGTTAAGTAGCTTGCCAAAGGTCACACAGCTAGAATGCGGCAGAGCTGGGATCTGAGCCCAGGCCCAGTTTGTGCACTTGGCCGCTGCTCTTTACTGGGCCTCTGGGAGTGGCCTCAGCCTCTAAGGGAAACTCAGAAGCAAGAGTGCCATGTACACTATAAAGACACTCCAAATGAATTACTAGAGCTGCTGAAAGCGCAAACCCACTAACTGATTTTTATGGCAGTTTGAGTGCACAGGAGCTGAAGAAAGTCATCATGTGGATCCCCATCCATAAGACTGGTCATTCACCTCCTCAAACCCAGGTCTCTCCTCCTGCCAGCAGCCTGAGAGCACTGAATTCCTCAGCATTCTAGCCAGGAAGCCCAAATGTTCCTTCAGCCCCTGAGGCAAGCGGTTTCTCCTCTCTGAGTATCTCTGGCCACAATCTCCATCAGTAGTTTGCAGTCTTTGCATCAATATTCTTCAGTTAGTCTTAGCCATGGGACCCTTTCTTACAATGAAGGCCTAATAAGTAATAGAGAAACGGGGTCTTGCCTGCTCCAATTCCTCTCCTCACCCACCCCTCACTGGATCAGAACAGTAACCAATGGGGCCACCACATGGCTTAATCCAGTGGCTACGGCTCATGCTCACCTTACTCAACAGAGCAGCACTGCACACGGTTGGCCACTCCCTCCTCCTTCCCTCGGCTTCCAGGACACTGCCCTCTCCCAGTCTCCCTGCCACCTCCATGCCCCCTGGCTCTCTTGCTCTCTTGCTGTCTCTCTCTTTCTCTCATAATGAAGAGGTGCTCCAGGCCCTGTGTGTGTTCACTCACCCCCTGATAATTACATCAGCTCCAAGTCTTTAAAACCAGTTATGTCTCCACTTTGTCCCAGATCTTCCTTGAATTCCTGCCATCCACCTGCCTGTTTCATATCTCCATCTGGAGTGTCACAGGTTGCTCAGCCATAGCCTGTCCAAAACAGAAATCCTCATCAACCGAAACACCTGCTCTATCCCAGGCTCCCCTATCTCCATCGAAGGCTACTCCATCTTTCATGTTTCTCAGCCAAGACAACCTGGACCCCTCTCCCTCTCTCACACCCCACATTCAATTTGTCAACAAGTCCTTGTTTCTTCAAACCGTGCCCTGATTCTGATGACTTCTCACTATCTCCACCGACTGCCTTGCATCCGAGCCTCCTCATGTCTTGTCTGGACAGCTGCAATAGTTGCCTAGCCAGGCTGCCAGCTTCTGCCCTGGCTGTACACATCCTGTCCCAGCAAGGTAGCCAGAGGGAGTCTTTTAAAACCTAGATCACATTTCTAAAAAAAAAAAAAAAAAAAAAAAAAAAAAAAAAAAAAAAAAAAAAAAAAA
>NW_016806124.1:1064243-1106035 GCF_001698545.2 Rhinopithecus bieti
AAAAAAAAAAAAAAAAAAAAAAAAAGTAAATTTTAAATGGTCTCACCACCAAATAAATGGTAAGAAGTACATGAGGTGAGGGGTATGTCAACTAGCTTGATTTAATCATTCCACAGTGTACACATATGTCAAAATATCACACTGTACCCCATAAATGCATACAATGATTTATCAATTAAAAATAAAATAGTTTTTAAAATTTAGATCAGAGCATCTCACTCCTCTTCTCACAACCCTGTAATAGATGCCCACATCATCCTAGGAAAAGCCAGAGTCCTTAGGGGACCCCCAGACACTGCTCACCAGCTTCCCTCCCCTTGCCACCACCTGGTCTCACCAGGCACCCTCCTACCTCAAGACCACACTCCAGCTGCTCCCTCTGCAGAGGGAGGGAGCAAGCAAATCTCTGCCCTTGCACGCTCCATCCCTCTCTTTTCCCGCAGACTTATCACCTTCTGACAAATTAGACACCTTGTTTATCAGTTATTTTTTTAATTGTCTGTCTCCCTTACTTAAATATAAGCCTCACAAGGACCACATTTTAATGTTTTTTTTTTTTTTTTTCACTGCTGTATTCTCGGTGTGACAGTGCCTGGTATGCAGCAGGTGTCGAATAAAGCCTTCTTGAATAAATGAATCGAGGCGTATTCTCTGGTTCCAGAAACCCACCTTGCCACCAACACTTCACTGACTCCTTCAGACCCTCCGGCTACTTTCAGAATTCTCAGAGCCCCTGGCCCACTATTCCCCAGTCCTCCTCCTGTTCATACCTTGTGAGTCTCCAGGAAGAAAGGCACTAAGAGGACTCCACCTGAGCCTGGCCCCCAGCTCCTCCCCAGTGGAGAAGGAGCAGGCTGAAGGGGTCTATAAAGCTCTGATTCCAGAACTTCTGCCTATGGCAGCCATGTGCATCACAAAAATCATTTCAGAAGTCCAAACAGTAATATTGCTGCCACCAGAAATGAGCTGCCTAGAGAGAATTTTTTAGTGACCTGTCATCGATGAGAAGCCACTGCCAGCAGTCAGCCTGAGTGACCTCGCAGTGGCTGAAAAGGCTTCCTTAGACTTCTAATTTATGGTTGGCTATATCGGTTCGAACTCCCCCTGCTAATGGCTTCCTTCTGTGTGTAGCATGCTTGGTGACTTCAAAGAGTGATCATTGGGTGAAGGAGAAGGTTAGGGACTTGGGACTGCTGTCTTGACTGGCACAGAGGTTAAATGGAAATTGGGACTAGAAAAGGTCAATGAAGTTTTAAAATAGTGGAGGGAAAGGGAAAGAATGTGTTTTTGTGGGCAGTGAAATGACGGAATACTTGCCTTTCTTCTAATGTAATCCTGACACTAAGTTTCCCATTTGATCCATGCTCTCTTGATGTTCACTGCTCAAGAACAGTTTGACAGTAATGTGGGTAATACGGAGGACTTCCAAAAATAAAGCAGCAAATCATCTCAAGCACATTTCTACTGGGCTTTGCAATTAGAGTTACTTTTTGTTGCTGCGTTAGCATTTCTGTTTTAAAACATTAATGGGGTTTTCTGTTTGTTTTGGGGTTTTTTGTTGTTATTGCTTTTGCTTTTTAGTATTCTCCAGTACCATTCCAATTACTTCAGGAGATTACAATTCTTATAAGACACAATTTCTGCCCAAATGGAGGTAACAAAGAATGCATGAAATTTGAAAGAGGACATTGCTGAAGACAGAATTTCAGAGACTTCACATTCTCCTGAAATGGCATGCTCCATCCTCCATAAGTCATGTGGTGGGAAAAGCAAAGACACTGGGGTCCAATTGATCTGCACTGGAATCCTGACTCATCTGTCAGCTTGCTTGGGGCTTTATCAAGTTACTAGAACTCACTGAGTCTCAGTTTTCTCACCTGTAAAATGGGATTGCCACGTACCTTTAAGAGGCATTTGGAAGAGCCAATTAAATGGTTTATGTAAACTGTGCCTACCAGGTCCTTCACTCTTTCAAAATTACTTCTTAATATTCCATAATAGATGCAGAGAAATAGTTCACTAGGCTGAAGCTTCACAAGGACAGAAACTCTGTTTCTTTGTTTCCCAATGCCTGGCAGAGTAAGGGCTCAAAAAACGGGCCTGTCCTTACTGACCTCTCACTTCCACTCTCACGGGATGCTTGCTCCTTGGAGATGCGGAAGCAGTAGCTTTCCAGCACTCCCAAAGCCACATGAATGATCCGTGGCAGCTGCACTCAGGCCCCCAGGCCATATGCCTTGCCATCAGGTGTAGCATCCATGGCTGCTTCATCAAGTCAATGGCTGATTAATAACTGCCAGCAGCAGGATTCATCAATAACTGTCATACATTTATCTTTATCAGCATATTCTGGGAGGACATTGCTATAAACAAATTTGTGAAGGAAAATCAAATAGCTTATAACAAAATCCAAATGTCATTTTCAACTAAATTCAGAATGTCATTGCATTATTGTTAGAGACAGAGAGAGAGAGGAAGAACAGCACTTGACATGGAGTGAGAAAACCTGGCTTCTAGTTCATGCCATTTGGAATTGTGGCTTTGGAAAATCCTGTGTGCCCTATTATCTTGTAGTCAACAAAATATAGTAGATTTGCACGTCCTAAAAATACTTAGCTACTGCACTGCTTATACCTTGGGATGGGGGTGTGGCACACAGCAATAACAAATTTCCTAAAAATGGAAATTTCCAAATTCACAAGCCTGGGCTGTACTTCAGGCTGCTTGGATTGTAATTCCTAATATACAATCTCAGCCATGGGCCACTGAGCTCTGGTGTGTAATGTCACCCCAGTTGCCAAGAAAGTAAGACTGACCTTGGCCCTGCCAGGCCGACTTGCTTGAGTTATGCTGTGGAGTAAACTGTATTCTCTGCTTGCAACCCTTGCTTCCTTCCCACCATTGCCATGAGTCACTGTGAACGGACTTCACTTTCTCCATTGATTTTGGGCTTGTCTATGTATTGTGCTTTGGCCAGTAAGATATGGGCAAAAATGACAGTGTGCTAATTCTGAGCTCAGGGCTTCAGAAACATCACATTTCTGCTCACCCTTAATTGACTTCAGCAACAACCATGAGGTGACTACATCCTGGGTCATCACGGGTCCCAGAATGAGAGAGATGGAGGAAGCCTGAACCCACTGGGAACTTGAAGCCAAGATCAGCCCTCTGACCTAGAGGCCCATGATTTTTAAAGAATCAGTGATTGTTGTTTTATGTTGCTGAGATTTTTGATGGTGTTTATTACACAGCATTAAACACTTCCCAAAGCTAAGAATTACATGAATTGGCATGGTCTGTGATTTAGTGCCTCGTGTTTTACCTTCAGCTCCAACACCAGCCTTATTGATTTATCTGACTTGATGTTTACTAAGAACAAAAAGATTTCCCAGGGACACTGTCAGGATCTGAAAAGAGATTGTCCCATAGCTCTCATGTCTAAGAATCTCCTGTGAGTAGACAACAGTTTGACCAATTCATAAACGAATGTGGGGAAAAAAGGGAACTATCCCTGGTTATCATCCAGTCTTGTTCAAGAGACCTGGATATTTCTCCACTGTGAACCTCGCAGCTCCAGGATTTGAGACTAAAACATGTTTCCTTTACACCCACAAGATTTCATGGGAAATGAAGACATCAGACTTCTACCTTGTTTTCATAACTCTGTGTGAAACCCAAATCTTTCTAACAACTTTTGGATAAACTCTTGCAGTGATTGGATGCAAATCTAGACAATTGGGGCCAGAGAGAAATCTGGAAATGGTCCTGATGCCTCCTGCCCCTTCCGCTCTGCTGTGGACTCAAGTGTGGTTTCTGGAAAGCTGTTCTCTCACATGTGCCTCGAATGCCTCTTTGGTCAGAGCAGGAAGCACAAGGAAAGCTTTTGGGATTCAGATGGACAGATAGCTTGGTATGTTGTTTCTTTGGGGTTGCCCTTAGCAACTTGATTAAGGAAATTGCTTGCAGGCAGTTTTCTGGAAGAACATGGTCCGGGGCAATAGAGAAGAAAGATTTTGAAAAGACCATCTTTGGAGCTTGCAGGGTTATGGCAAGACCACGTCTCAGCAGGAGCCCCACTGCTTCTGCAAAACACTTGGAGAGCACACAATATTGTTGGCTCACATGGATGTTTATATAGTGCTGACTTAAGATATAAATACCTCCCCACTTTTCTAAATTATCCTATGTCATTTTATGATATGCTAGTTGCCATTTTCAATCTTCTTCCAGCATTTAAAAGTGGGAGAAAAAAGGACATTAATACTCTGCAGACATAAAAAAATGAACACAGATAATATTTATTGAGCACTTACTAAGTACCCAACACTGCCTTGTGTTTTCGTATCTCATTTAACCCACACAAAAATCATAGGAGATAAGTACTATTAGAAACTCTGTTTTTCCAATAAGAAAACTGGATTAGGAAACATTAAATAACTTGATTGAGTCTATAAAGCTGGAAATGGAATTAGTACACTAAGGTCCCTGTCAGCCTGACTTTAAGGTTGGTTTGCTTAATAGCTACTTTGTGTTAGAAGAGTGTCCATGAATTGTGGAGTACTGGCCTTTAAAACCCATGTGTCATGAAACAAACTCCTTAAAGTTAGATGAGATTAACATGAAATCAGCACAAGAGAGAGCTACCTTCTGCAAGTGTCAGTGATAGCCAATGATCACAATGTCATTTAATTGATTCATCAATCAGTTCATTAATAGGGAGCTGAGCAACCTATGTGAGCATGATTCTAGCAACTAGGCTTGTTCGTGACAAGGGTGTCACAGCTCCATCCTGCAAGAAACTTACCATCTGGTATTGAAAGTGTACTAATATATTTAAGTAATAAATTGTATGATGGTTATTTTTTAAGTTTCCTACGCTGTTAGAGGAACATGTTGAAATATTTATAGTAGAAAGATATCTGAGATTTACTTCAACACAATATGGAGGAGGACTGACAAAGCTCGGTGCTGGGGATGTGGGAGTTCACTAGACTATTCTCTCCATTTTTATATATGTTTGAATATTTCTACAGTGACAAATTGTTAAAAAAAAAAAAAAAAAACTCATCACCTAATGGATAGGCCTAATAGTTATTTGGAAATAAGCTGAATTGAGAGAAATAAGGTTAATACTTAAAAGATAGACCCAATTTACAGGATAATTTTTTAAAAGACAAATCAATTCAGTTCATGATAATTCAAGGAAAAGAGGGAGCATAAATGAGCCTAATTGGAGCCCAGAAATAGGCAACTTCAACACAAGGCTAGACAGGATGCATAAAAGAGTGGTGTAGAGGAAAAGAGGGGGGGACATCAACGAATCCCCTGATTACCTCAGGGGTCGTCCCACGAAAGGAAGCATTAAAGAAAGGATTTCACAATTGTGAAGTCTCATCATCAGTGGAAAAGAAGAAGAGAAGAGCTATCCAGGCTCAGGGAACCAAATACACAAAGGTTCAGTGCATCCAGGTGCAGAGACCCCTTAGGAAATGAGATTAAATCAATACAATAGGTTATAAGGACGTGTGGAGGAAGCTGGTCGGACACCCAGAAGTTGACACTCTATCCTGTAGACAAAAGGGACCTGCAACAACCCATATTTCAGGAATGTAATGCTGGTTGCTGCATGAGATTGGTGAGAGAGGAGAGATCCTACAAATAGGCAACCCAGGAGGGTGAGAGGCCGGATCCCAACCCAGACTGCAGTGGGGATGGAAGGGAAATGCATCTGAGATTCTGGAATGACAAGCTGGCCAATGGGATGCTCCTACAGAGATGAAATACTGACCTGGATCTAATCACGACAGCATCTTCAGGTGTCTCCTGTGTGCCTCTCCCTGGAAGAAGGCAGCCTCCTGGTTGAAGGAGCTCTGCAGAGCCTCCCAGTTCTCTGCCATCCAGCCTCCTCCCCAGGTGCCTCATGGCCAGAACAGGCACGCTTAAGGCTTCAGGACCAAACTTTAAAACAGGCCTCCCATCATCAATCAGAAGTTGATTATGTTTCTGACTCTCTTGAATTGAGAACATTCTTAATCACCTCTTTTTCCTGATTAACAGTGGCCCTGGCTTGAAGGGAGCCTGTCTTGCTGCTTGAGCAGAAATGAGGGGGTTCTAGAATGAATCATGCAACTCTTTTAAGAAATTCAACCAGGGCCGGGTGCGGTGGCTCAAGCCTGTAATCCCAGCACTTTGGGAGGCCAAGGCGGATGGATCACCTGAGGTCAGGAGTTCAAGACCAGCCTGGTCAACATGGTGAAACCCCATCTCTACTAAAAATACAAAGATTAGCTGGGCGCGGTGGTGGGTGCCTATAGTCCCAGCTACTAGGGAGGCTGAGGCAAGAGAATCGCTTGAACTCGGGAGGCAGAGGTTGTAGCAGTGAGCCAAGATTGCGTCCCTATACTCCAGCCTGGGCAACAAAGAGCGAAACTCTGTCTAAAAAAAAAAAAAGAAAAGAAATACAACCAGAACCCAACCACAGGAAATCTCAGTGGAATAGTTTGGAGAGATCTTGTCTCCTCCTCGCTGCACAGAGCCATGGTTATGTGTGTTGGGTGTTTGGATATCCAGCTGCAGCCATGGAGACCAGCAGGGCTAGGTTAGGACAGGACAGTGCCAGAATGACACCATGTCCCCTGAAAGGAGGAGCTGGGAAGGGTCAGCAACTACATAAATACTGCACTCAAATATTCTCACGTCCAGAACAGGCAGCCAGCATCCCACAGGGAGTGTGCGGCTGATTCCAGTGCTGACATTCCTGGATGTCAGAGTGAGAACTCAAGGCAGGATGGAAGGGTGAACTTGGTCCTCGGTCACAGCCATTTGGAGTTTATGTGGCAGCAAATAGAAGCCAGTGGGAGGTGTGAAGCTCAGGTGCGGCAATGAAGAAAGGGGCCAAGATAAAGGTATGAGGTGAAGGCCTGCTAAAAGGAACAACATGAATTCCCGGGCAGTGAGAGCCACAGGGTGGAAGGAGATGACAGGCTACCAAGGCCTCTCCAGTTAGTGGATACAGCAAAACCTGCATTAGAAAACTCAGTATCCCAAAGGAAAATAAGTCATATATCAAAAACACCTGCATGCGTATGTTTATCGCAGCACAATTCACAATTGCCAAGATACGGAACCAACTTACTTGCCCATCAACAGATGAGTAGATAAAGAAAATGTGGTCTATATACACAATGGAATACTACTCAGCCATTAAAGAAATGAAATAATGTATTTTGCTGCAACCTGGATGAAACTGAAGGACATTATTCCGAGAGTGAAGTAACTCAGGAATGGAAAACCAAATACGGCATGTTCTCACTAATAAGTGGGAGCTAAGCTATGGGTTCACAAAGGCATACAGGGTGGTATCATGGAGACTCAGAAGAGAGGGTGGGAGGAGGGTGAAGGATTTTTTAAAAACCACATATTGGGTACAATGTATACTACTAAGGCAAAGGGTGCACTAAAACCTCAGACTTCACCCCTACAGAATTCATTCACGTAAACAAAAACCACCTGTACCCCAAAAGCTGTTGAAATAAAATATATATATATATACATTTAAAAAAGAAAACTCAGTATTCCAAAGTGACTTCAAATAGTTTGATTTTCATTGTCTAAACAGGAACTTTACCATTTAAATGAAGCACACAGCCTTGGTTTCCATTTTTTGCTTCCTCCCATCAGTGCTTTTATTCTCTAATTCATTGCATTGTTGTCTCCGTATCTGTTCTGGACTATCAGTCGTGTTTAGTTAAGGCTTACAGATGGTAAAATAAAAGGTGTTTTATAAGCATAAGTCATAGTCCATTCGTCCTCTTACTCACCAAAACACAGATTATGACAAGAAACAGAGGAGGAAGAAAGCCCACGTCACACTGAAAGGTTGCATTTCATTTTGGGTTGGAAGCGAATGTGCTGAGATTTTAGTTCTATTAGCAACAAAAAACACCGTATAGAATGAAAAACATAGTATTTTTAAAATCATATTAATTAACTTCATTTTATGCATCAGTTAGCTCAGAAAAGATTTCATAACCCTGATTGTGGAGAGAAGTAAACTAGACACGGGAATATTTTATGTACTATATCTGTTTCTCATAAACTGACATGTCACTAGTGCTCTCGTCACCGAATGAGAGAATATTCTATTTGAATTCTCCCTTCCTACACCATATGGACTATCATTGTTGAATTCTAGAAATCTGTTTATAATTTAATCAGAGTACAGATTACATTGAGATGAGATCTGAAACTTCTTCAGTAACCATTGTCAACAAATGATTCTTGTGCTGATAGCTAGTGTACAAAACAGAACACCAACAGCACAGGATCAAAGTCTCAGAAATAACGTCATTCAGGCTTTCACTGGGAAAAAGGAGATTTTTCTAAACACGCCATTCCTGTCTCCCCAGGTCACGATTCTAGGTCAACCGGTATCCTCTGATGCAAGTAGATGGAATTTCTCTTGATCTATTCCTCTTCCGGAAAGAAACCCACTCTTCCAAATCCACCTTTCACGTGTTCTTCCCCCGTGACAGGAAGAGCTCAGCCCCCTCACGGTCTTCTTCCCCTTCAGACTTTGCTCTTTGGTACTATGTCCAGTGAAAACGAACCCTTGCTTACTGTCGGACATATTTACTGCTTCCGTTTACCCTTTGCCTCTCCTTGTCCTCAGTTCTCAGAGTAACAAACACACACAGACACATACAGACACACTCTCATACACATGTGCAAGCATAATTCACACACATTCACATACTCAGAAGCATACGCACATGCACACTGGCAGGTCCGTAAACAGTCCCACGAGAGACCGATATTTATGCCTCTGAGACTCTGTGCTCTTCTGGGCTTCCTGGCTTGTTCCTTTTGCCGGTCTTGTCGACTTTCTATTTGTCCTCCTCACAATTCCATGCTGCCTGGACTCTGGCCAGACATTTCTATGAACCATAGACTCCCTAGGTTCTCCTCTATTCACCTACTCACCTGTATCCCCCAAAAATGTGAGCTCAGGCTTTAGACACTGTTACATTCTGTAAATATGGTTAAATATCATTGGGGACCCACTGGAATAATAGAAATAAAATATAATATAAAATGGAAATAAGATATGTAAATTATATAAGCATATAATATCTAAACTTGCAGAGAGAGAAAATCTAATAAAAATAAATTGTGAAACTTTGGCTCAATCTAAACTTCACTGAAGGAGAAAATAGAAGCATAGCAAAGAGTCAAATAGAAATTAAAAGGCAAGATGAGAATAGGCAAGCTCAAACGTAAAAATAATTACAATACACCAGAATGAATGAAACTCACTAATGGAAGGGGGAGATTATCAGCTTGAAATAAAACAAAAACATAATCCAGCTCTACACTGTTTTCAAGCCATGTAACTTAAGCTAAGGACAGGGAAGGGTTGAACAAAAGATGCAAAAATAAATGCCAGGTAAATATTAATCAAAAGTAAGCTGGGCAAACTATGTTATAATTAGACAAAATAGATTTGAAGACAAAAATCATTAAGAGGGATAGAGAGGGTGGTACATTATGATAAAATGTCCATGTCCTCATAAAGCTGTTAACAGTTCTAAACTTGAATGTACATAATAAAGTAACCTCAAAACTTATAAAGCAAAAATTGATTCAAAACCAAAATGAGACATTGACAAACTTATTATCACGGTAGGGAATTCCTAATTACTGCTCTCACTGATATGGCCAAAGGAACAAAAAATATTAAGGATTTAACAATATCAACAAATTTAAAGAAGTCATGCATCAATATGGTGACCATGTTTACGGAAAATTAGAATAAGAAGAGAAACAGAGAAGATAAATAGGGAAAAGAAGATGAAAATAAGAACTACCTAAAATTTAAAACACTGATCCAAAAGCTACTAAAACTCAAACTATAAATTATACACTATTAATAGGTCATGTAACATTTTATATCAAAGTGTATCAGACAAAGATTGATCTGTATTCAAAGAAAAATTTACAGCGCTCATGCATTTATCTAAAATGAGAAAGACTAAAATAAATTATCTAAACTTTTAGCTCAAAAGCTAGAAAAGATCAAAATAAGCATACAGGAAACTTATGAAGTGAATGAATAAAGGTAAAAGAAGCTACTAAAATATGACACCAAAGAATTACAATTAATCTATTAAGCCAAAAGCTATTTTATTAAAAACTAATAAAATAGGCAAAGCCTTAGAAAATCTGACTAATTAGTAAAGAATAAACAATTTTAAGAATAAGAAAGAGAATATAGAATTGTAGAGATGACTTTTTTAATTAGTAAAATTAACTTTAAGAAAAAAGCAGAAAGGCTGAGTAGATGATAAATTTTGCAAGAAACTGTAAAAGCATTCAAAGCTTTAGTCCTTTAATAAAAAACAGGGGGGAAAAAAGGAACACTAGGGCCCACACAGATTTAGGGATGAGGCTTACTACACTGAACTGATTAAAAGAAATGACCCTCTAGTTCAGTTAATTACTCAGGAGAACAGAAAAAGATGAAAAGTTACTCAATTCATTTCACTAGTTAAAAAAAAAAAAAAAAAAAAAAAAAAAAAAAAAAAAAAAAAAAAAACAAGAATATCCAAATCAGGAAAGGACAACTCCAGAAAACAAAATGGTAAGTGCTACTCTTTAGTGAATATGCACCCAAAAACCTTAGTATAATACTAGCAAGTCAAATTCAACAACATATGTTAAAAGAATCATATGTTATATCCAAATAAAGATTGTATTAAGAATACAAGATCCATTTGAAATCACAAAGATCTATTTATGTTAACAACTGTGTTAATATATTAAATTAGAGAAACTATATGATATCTCAATAGAGGTAAAAAATGATTTGATAAAGTTCAAAACAACACCTGATTAAAAAAAAAAAAATGTTTAGCAAACTAGACATCAAAAAGAATGTGCTAAATTCAATCTACTAGAAGTCTCCAGCAAGCCTCATGCTTAATGGTGAGACATGTAAATGACAAGACCGAACTACTCTCACCATAACCATTCAATATCCTATTGGAAGTACTAGTCAACACAACAGAATAAGAAAAAGAAATGACACTGACAAAGGAAAGGAAAACTGTTATTTTCTGCACATGATATGATTATCTAGAAAATTCAAGATGAACTGGCAAATTTATTTATTTACATGAGAATTGAGTAAAGTTGCAGAATATAAAGATCAACATACACAAATCATTTAAATTCCATTCAATCTACAAAGACAAAACCAACTATTAAATGGCTAGAAATAGAAATAAACAGGAGGAAAAAAGACAATGAAAAGAAAAAAAAAGGGAATATTCAAAACCTAGAGGAAAAAAATTACAAAATGTTACTAACAGCCATAAAAGAAAGACTTGAATAAGCAGAGACATGTACTGGAGTCTAACAAAAGCAGATTTACCATAAAGCTAAAGGAGCTTAAGCCTTGGGATTCCCACTTAGAGACAAAGCCCAAGTCTCAGTGGGCAGCTCCTATTTAGGGAGTCACAGGGACCTAAGCCCCTTTCACTTTGTGGCTCCCTGTATCGGTTAGCTATTTCTGCATAACAGATTACCCCCGAAACTTAGCAGCTTAAAACAACAAGCATTATCAGTTTCCATACATAAGAAACTTGGGAGTGGCTTATCTGGGTGGTTCTGGCTTAGAGTCTCTTGTAGGGTGGCAGCCATCTGAAGCTTGAACTGGGACTGGAGCATCCACTTTTAAGATAGTCACTCACATAAATGAGAATTTGTGTTGGCAGCAGACAGGAGGTCTCAGTTCCCCACCACATGGACCTCTCCACAAGACTGCTTGAGTGTCCTTATGACATAGTGACAGGCTTCCACCAAAGAGACTGATGCAAGAGAGGTTACAGCAGAAACCACATAGCTTTTATGACCTCGCCTTGGGAGTCACACACTGCCCTTTCTGCAATATCCTATTGGTGGCACACATCCATCGTATTAAGTACAGTAGAGGATTACAAGGGGCGTGAACACCAGGAGGCAAGGATCATTGGAGAACATCTTGAAATTTTGCTACCACACCCCCATCTTCAAAACATGGCACCCAAGTTTGCTGCAGAAATGGAAAAAAGCACAGAGGATTGCACAGGAAGTTTCCATGGGTCAGGTCCCAAAATGGCAAACATCACTCCTGCTCACACTCTTCTGGCTGGAATTCTGTCACATGACCATACCTAATCCTAAAAGAGGCTGCAGAATTATGTCTAGCTGGAAGAAGTGGGTTTGGAGATTAGCTAACAGTTCGCCTGCAGTTACATAAATTCAATAATCACAACACTAACAATGAATAAAAGAGAGAAATTGGATACCTTATGCAACACCAAAGTGAGAGACAGTTGCAGAAGCAATATTCAAGACCAGATCTGCTTGGATGCTGCCAAAGAGAGATGTGGCTGGTTAATCTGATAGGGACTTTACAATATAGTTGAAACATAAATATGTCAACTTGCAATCATAAGATAGATTAGGAAATACTAAGGGCTATAGTAGAAGATAAGGAAACAACTCTGCAGGCAGAGATGATGAGGGAAGTGAACCTTCCAGGTAAAACATCTTTTGTCTTGGTCCGTAAGAGAAGCCTTCATGGAAGAGAAGACAAATCGATTTAAATCAGAGCGAAAGGAGAGAAAATATATTCCAGAATGAGAGAACAAGGGCGAATCAGGCATTGTTTTGAACTTTCAGTCTTTCAGGGTGAACAAGGACACTGAAGCCTGAAACCTTAGTCGTGAGAGGCCCCAGGTGATTGACACAGAAGGGCTGCAGGTGGGTAGCGAAAGTGCGGTTGAGTAGGTGAGCTGGAGTGAAGCACCATAAGCCTTGAACCCCGCACTAGCCCCGGACCCTGCCTCTGTCTGGGAGTTTACGGACAGGGTGTTGTCCATAAATCACACGCTCCGCCCTGTGATTCCCACATCACTTCCACAGCAGTGGTAAGGGTGGCACAAGAGGGCCAAGGGCTGGCCGAAGGGAGAGCAGCTGGGGTCTAACGGACGGCGGAGGGAGATGGAAGGAGACTGCAGCTGAGCAGCAGCAAAGCGTTACAGAGGAGAGGCTGGATGCGAACCTCCAGGGACACAGCCTCAGTGGGCTTCAGGGACATGGGCGATGACGCCCCTCTCGGCTCTGCATCCGCACAAGCAAAGATCTGCAGCTGCACCTGTTCCCGGACTGCTATGGGCTCCGTGTTTTCCAGATACCTTTTGTCATCAGTCCCGGATTTTAAAGAGGGAGGTTTTGGGATTTTGTGTTTTTTGTTTGTTTGCTTGCTTGCTTGTTTATTTTTCAGAGGAAAGTGGGATGCAATTTCAGAATTAAATTGATTCTTTCCCTCCCTCTGGTGAAAAGATGAACTAACAACTTAGGTGTAGGGCTTCTAATCTTTATAACCACAAGCTAGCAGTTTTTTATCTAAGGTCGTGTGTCTTCTTGTATGACGATGTAGTGAGTTAGTGATAATAACAACAACAGCTACCATTCGCCAAAAAAGTACTATGACCCACCCATTGGGCTAAGCAATTTAAATGATTTGATTTCTTTCTCTGAGGTAAAAATATCGTTTTTATGCCCACTTCACAGATAAAAGAAGTGAGGTTTAGGTCAGCCTTATTTGGCTCCAGACCTCACAGTTAGTGACGGTGACAAATACAGGTTTCAACACCAAAGTCTCCTCCAATCCAGCAGTTTCTGGTATCCTTTTTTCTGTTCGATTCCACGTGTTTCACAATCTTTGTGGATAAAAATAACAACTAGTAAATATTTTTACTAGGTCAGTCTATAGTATTGTGTGATGGTTAAGTAGACCACTGACTCTGGAGTGAGACTACACAGCTCAGATCCCAGCGTTGGGTTCATCATCTGTACAATGAGAATAATAACATGTACCTCATATGGATGCTGTGATGATTAAATAAAATTGTGCTTGCAATGCACTTAGTATGGGGTCTCATACCTGGGGACCGCTAAGTGCCTGTCATCCATTATCACTGTGGGTGTCATCACCATCACCATCTTTATTATCACTGTGGTTTTGAAATTTATGGTACTTAGCTGGTACTATGCTAAGCCTCCATCCACCACCACCACCATAGATTAACTCATTTAATTCTCACAACAGCCTTGTAAGAAAACTGGGGCTCAGAGAAGCTCCACAGATTGCCAAAATCATCACCTTGTGGGCAGCCCAGCTGGTATTCGAACCAGATCCAACCCGGAAGAAACCATGCTCCTCTGCTGCTTGTTGTTCACCAACAATAATGACCTGATATAAAATCAATTCAGAAAGAAAAGCTTGATCAGTCATTATTTGCAGTCAATAGAGTTGTGCAGCACTGTAAGCATCATTTTTTAAAAAAAGAAAATTAAACACTGCCCTCAAAGATCTTGTAGTTCAATAAGAATGTAAGTTAATTACACTACAAGACAGAACAACACCACTCCTAACACAGTGGCACCAAAAGTGCTGGGCAGGGATGCTGGGGGGCGTCAGAGAAGGTTGCATGGTGAGTGTGACATTTGAGCTAGACCCCAAAGGATAAGTCGGGCATTTAAGAGACACACTGGGGTAAAATCATTTAAGACTAAGTAAAGAGCTTGAGGAATAATAAATAAATAAAAAACAACTCTAGTCCTGGAGTTTGACATGTTTCAGATGTGAAGTCTGGTGCGGTTAGAAAAAGTGGCGTGCATCCAAGGAATACTAGTCCTTTACAAGACTAATAATAGCTGCTAGTCTGTAAAGGGGAGAAACAGATTCTATGGTCACATAAGTTGGGAAACATTAAGTTAAACAAAATTAAACACATTTCTTCATTTCAGGACTTCTCAAGAGTCTAGAATGTCCTAATGCACCATTTGAATATCCAAGAGTGAGGCAAAGGGAGCAGTGCTTTCCAGTTTCTTACCCTGAAACCCTTCTGCAGAGGAGCATCTTGAAGTATCCACATTCTGTGGAACACACTTTGGAAAAGTGCTGGTCTCGAGCACATGGCGCATGGAGATAGAGGAACATGCAAGATAGGAAAAGATGGAAGAAGGGAAAAATGGAACGAGGACAGGACAGCTTCGAATGCCAGAAAAAAATGATTTAAACTTTTATTTGTAAGTAACAGAGGTTTTGGTGGTAGCGGCGACATGGTCAGATTCACCATTTAGAAAAACTGCTCTGGTTGCAAAATAGAGGGATAAATGAAGGGGGAGAGTAGAAGGAGTCATGAGATGACTGAACAGGTGCGATGAGGAATGATGGGAACATGAACCCAGTGATGGGGAGGAGAAGCCTCACTCGGGAAGTACTCACAGGACAGAATGGAGTGGTTTTGGTGAGGAGTCGGATATGGAAGACAGGAACAGCAAACCGCTTAGAAGTGCAGAGCTTGCTTTTAACTAAAGGAAGTAATGCTGAAGATGGAAAATATTCAGTGTTTTTGTGGTGGGGTGAAAAGGAGGATTATGGAGAGAAAATAATGAACTTGGTTCAGGACATGCTGAGTTTGAGGTCCACCAAGGACGTCGGGTGCTGCAATTGTCACTTATTGTGATGAGTGCTGTCAGCATCTCTTAGGAGTTTGTGTAGAGGTAGAACTAGACATGTTAGAGTCATCAGCTCATACATGGAGGGTAAACAGAAGACAGAAGAAGGTGAAGCGCCTTGCCAAGTATGCAGAGAAAGAAGACTCTCCAGGCCAGTGTCCTGTGGGCTTAGACCTCTGCTTCAGGTCAGTAAACTTTCACCCTTCATCCACTCTGCTCCTGATCAGTGCCCAATTCTCTGCTCCTCTCTACCTTGTCTCTGCAGAAGCTCACCTTGGAACTCAGTTCTCTCATCTGCTCTTGGGTGGTTCCTTCTGCAGATGGGCCCACCAGTAATAATCTACTCATCTGATCAGCACAAGAGGCTTTACTCTTCAGGCTTAGCTCTCAAAGGAAGTCCTGGCAAGTACAACAATGAAGACCATCATCTTGATTTGGGATCCCCCAATGCAGACTATGAGACAAGGTTTCATGTGCAGAGTCTAGTTAGGAGATACTCCCAGAAAAGCACTGCTAGGGGAGTGAGGAAGTAAGGGAAGGGAAGGAATCCAGTAAAAGGTTGGGCAAAGGAGGAAGTTCCTTCTGTAGTCAACTGGGCCCCAATCCCACTGGGGAACTATGAGGAACTATATGGAATATACCTGATGGTTCTCCCTCATGGTGGCAGGGTGTGGCTGTGTATACCCATCAGTTCCTATCTATCATCCACCAATGGCTACAGGCCATTGCTTCTACATTAACTCCCAGGAATTTACAACTTTCATATGCCCAGGCCAACAAGCTCCCAAGTCCAGGAAAAGCTCAGGAAGAATCTCAGGGTTCCTAGTAGGAAGATGTTGGTACATAAAGTGATCAGTGCTAAACACCAAGGATGCACAAAGGTGGGGCAGCCACTAATAACCAAAGAAGCAGCTCCCTGTTTAACTGGAGACAGAGTCTTTGGTAAGGGAGAGGAAGAGGGCTTCTCTCCTGAGAAACTGGCCAGTACCATCCCCAAGGAGAAACCTGAGTCAAATGTGCTTATTTCATGCAGTTAGCCATATATTTTAACGATCCTGAAAGTTCAGCAGTCGCCACCAGCACCAAATTTCTCTTGGCTCTACCTCATTTTCTATATATAGGTCAAAGAACTCTCAGCCTCACATGAAAGCATTATTGACCAAAATTGTTTCAAATGTCAAATACACATCCCAAAAATGAAAACCAATCAAACCAAGGCTTAGAGAAAGTATGTATATGTCGGACTTACCCTATAAATTACTTCTACCTTTGATTAAATTCCTCTCTCTAACAAGTTTCTAGGCTATCAATTATTATAATGGACAGGGCTGCTGGACTTCTAAAGGAGGCTTAGTAATTGCATTCAAATGTATTCTTCAGAAACATGGTCAGGACCTGGCATTTGAATGCCAGCCTGGAGTAGTGAAAGACACGAGGAAGAATGAACACAAAGAAATGGTTACCCAGCTGGTCAACCAGCAATCCTGATTCATGGCAGGGTATGTTTAATATTCAAATACACAACCTGGGTAAATTTAATTTCCATGGAAGTGATGTTTACCAAATTGAGCACTGCAGTTTTCTGAATTCTGGAAAATGAGCATACAGCTGTAGAATTTTGCAGCTCACGCATCTCAAGGACTTTTGGGCTATCATTTGCTTCAGTGAAATAAACGGCCATGCAAAGAATTTGCAGCCACAGGCTTAACAGAGAAGAAGAAAACCATCACTGTTGGTTTTTTTCTAAGTCACAAACTTAAGTGAAAATAAGTCAATGTTGCCTTTTCCCAATCTCAACAGGGTGCTGAAGTTTTTTGGCTGGGTTTCTGGTATTTACTGCTCTCAGAAAATTTGTCTCCAGGGTCATATTTTACAAGGACAGATTTTCCATAAAAGCAAATTTTGGACATCAGCTTGTTCTAAGACAAAAAAAAAAATTATTTGTGGAGCTAGCCCTAAGAAAAATTGAGCTGCCTTACCTATAAAATGGTAATAATACCTGTTGTGAAGATTAAATGCAATAACAGTGCTGAGCCAGGGCCTGGCACAGGAGTTGAATAAATTGTGCTCACCTCCCCAGGTCCCCGAAGGAGCCGCACTGCCAAGTCTGAGGGATATCGTTTCTCTGAGTCTGATAATTTCTAGATCAGTAAACAGTCAGGGCTTACTCAGGGAGTTTGACCCTCATGGGTGGCATAGAATTAGGGACTCACTACATGGACTAGATCTTGGGCAAGCAATGTGGGAGCTGGTGGAAAAGCCTAGAAAGGTCATTGCTTCTGCATCTGATGGGGGCCTGAAGTCACTGAGGTCAGCAGGAAAGGCTAGCTGGAAGAAAAGCTAGGTGTGAAGAAGGAACCCACAGGGATAGACTGGAGCCCATGTCTATTCTCACCACCATCAAACTTGATGACACAGTTAACACGGAGAAGATAACTGGTGCATATGCCATAGAGCTATACCCGTGCAGCCCAGGACTTGGGAGAAGCTGAAGGAAGGGGTGGATGGGAGCCGGGGGAACTGAGGGTCCAGTGCAGCGCTGCCCACAGCCTCCAGGTGAGTGAGTGTTCACAGGTGTTGCGGCTTCCCTTCTGCCTTCCAGACCCAGACAACAAAAAACTAGAGCTACGCAGGGGAGGGAGCTCTGGGAAATGTAGTTCCACCAAAGCTAAGTTGACAGAGCAGAAAGCCATTACAACTTTCCTGAATAACGGATTACTGTGCTTGCTCCCAGAAAGCTGCTGGGAAGCAAGATAATGCATACAACAATATCCTATATATTTTGCCTCAACACACAAACTTGAGTTCCCCATTCTCTGTACTATATAAATCTACCCAGAGACTTAAAACACACACAGCTATCTCTTGCTGAAAAACTTTAATTTATTCATGAAAACCTGTCCATAACTTAAAAGTCATTAACCTTCAGTTTTTTCATAAATATTAATGGGTAGGGAATAGAATGTACTTCATTTCTATTAATTCCTCTCTATCTGTATTAAAACATTTACAGATAGAAAATGTATCACTTGAACAACAAAAGAAATTGACATAAGCAATGAACAGCAATATGAAAATTAAAATTAAGTTTATACATAAAATGTAAAATAGTAAAAATTATTCTCATTCTCTCTTCTTTTTTCTGCACATTTTATTCACCGATTCCTAATTATATATTTAATAAATGTAGTGCAGATATTGCACTTAATTGCACTGAATAAATGTAGTGCAGAAAAACATAGGGCAAAATAAAGGCTGAACATGAAAGTGCTTTAACATGTATGTGAATGGTACACATGTGGAAGAGACTCAACATGTGTAGCAGATGCTGCCACTTCACACCTCACTTGGCGTAAACATATGAAGGAAAATTTTGTGGGCTCACCCAAATAGGGCACACAGTTCAGAAGTGTCCCACGTGATATTCTTTGACTAGTGAACGTGGCATTGAGTAAATCAATGAGTGTGTCCTTCCCTGAAACTGTAATATCAAAAAATTAATTCTTATACTGTATTTATTTAGTGCATTTTGGAATAAGAAGCTTATTATACAAAAATAAGGTGATGAAATTTATATGGAACCTAGAAAGAACTCAAACAGCCAAAGCAATCGTATGCAAAAAGAACAAAGCTGAAGGCATCAAATTACCTGACCTCAAATTATACTACAAGTCTATAGTGACCAAAATAGCATGGTACTGGTATAAAAATAGACACATAGATCAGTGGAACAGAATAGAGAACACAGAAATAAATTCACATATCTACAGCCAACTGATCTTTGACAAAGTCGACAAAAGCACACACTTGGGAAGGGACACCCTTTTCAATGACTGGTGCTGAGAAAATTGGATTGTCATATGCAGAAGAATGAAACCGGACCTCTGTCTCTCACCATATGCAAAAACCAACTCAAGATGAATTAGACTTAAATGTAAGATCTGAAACTATAAAAATACTAGAAAAAAAACTAGGGAAAACATTTCTGGACATTGGTCTAGGCGAAGAATTCATGACTAATACCTCAGAAACAGATGCAACAAAACAAAAACAGACAAATGGGACTTAATTAAATGAAGAAGTTTCACAGCAAAAGAAACAATCACTAGAGTGAATAAACGGCTCGCAGAGTGGGAGAAAATATTTGCAAACTATCCATCTGACAGGGGACTAATATGCAGAATTTACAAGGAACTCAAACACTCAAAAAAAAAGAAAGAAAGCAAATAACCCCATTAAAAAGTGAGCAAAAGACATACAGAGACATTTTTTGAAAGAAAATATACAAATGGCCAACAAGCATATGACAACATCACCAATCATCAGAGAAATGCAAATTAAAACCACAATGACATATCATCTTATACCAGTCAGAATGGTTATTATAAAGTCAAAAATAGGCAGAGTGCAGTGGCTCATGCCTGTAATCCCAGCACTTTGGGAGATCAAGGCAGGTGGATCACCTGAGGTCAGGAGTTCAAGACCAGCCTAGCCAACATGGTGAAACCCCATCTCTACTAAAAAAAAATTTAAAAAATTAGTTGAGTGTGGTGCTGGGCGCCTGTAGTCCCAGCTACTTGGGAGGCTGAGGCAGGAGAATCACTTGAACTTGGGAGGCGGAGGTTGCAATGAGCCAAGATTGCACCATTGCACCCAATCCTGGGCAACAAGAGTGAAACTTCCGCTAAAAAAAAATAATAATAATAAAAAAAAAACAAATGTCAGCGAGATGCAAAGAAAAGGTAATGCAAACACACTGTTCATTGGAACATAAGTTAGTACCACCTCTATGGGAAACAGTATAGAGATTTCTCAAAAGAACTACCATTCAATTCAGTAATCCTACTACTGGGTATCTACACAAAGGAAAAGAAATCATTATATCAAAATGATACCTGCACTCGTATGTTTATTGCAGCACTATTCACAATAGCAATGATTTGGAATCAACCTAAGTGTCCATCAGTGGATGACTGATTAAAGAAAAAAAAATATATATATATATATATATATCACATTTTAGATATATATAAAGAAAATGTTATGTATTATGTGATGTATACATAAAACACTACTCAGCTGCAAAAAGAATGAAACCATGTTTTTTATAGCAATATGGATGGAATTGGATGCCACTATCTTAAATGAAATAACTCAGAAACAGAAAGTCAAATACCACATGTTCTCACTTATAAGGCGGAGCTAAATAATGTGTACACATAGACATTGGCAGTGGAGTAATGCACACTGCAGACTCAGAAGGTGGGAGGGTGGGGGTGTGAGAGGTGAGAAATTACTTAATAGGTACAATGTACGTTACTTGAGTGGTGGATACACTAACAACCCAGACTTCACCGCTATGCAATACAGTGAATAGAACAAAACTGCACTTGTACCTCTTAAACTTTTACAAATTTTTTAAAGGGAAAAAGTGAAAAACAAAAGCTGGAAAGTGGTACCGTTTTTCAGAAGTCATGATGATGAATGTTTGACATCATTTGAGTCACTACGTCAGTGAAGTCTTATAGGTCCTTCACATATGTGCCTCATCCAATTCTCAAAGCCACTGTCAAAGTGAGGTTTTCATTTTAAAAAATGAAGTATGATAAGTTCCTGAAACACTATTTACGTTGCTAGAAATATCTTCTGTGTTCAGAAATTTGACTCCCAAAGCAAAAGAAATTGGGAAACCTGACAGACCATGCTAACTGCCTATCCAATATTCATTCTTCTCCTTTCCTTACTAAGAGAAAGCCAATTTCATTTGGGATAGCAGTGTGCCTGGTTAAAAATATTGAGCCTTCCAGACTTCCCTGCAGCTAAGAGTGGCCATGTGACTCAGTTCTGTCCAATTAGACATAAGCAGAAATGTACCAAATGGAGCTTCTGGGGAAGTATTGTTCCCCAGATAAGCAGCGTAGATTCAGCTGAATGTTTACCTTTGCTCTTTCCTTCTTTCCCCACCCGGAATGCATTCTCTATGCCTGGAGACCCATCCTGTGATACTGAGAGCAAAAGTCTCCAACTTAGGGTGCCGAGCCTGAAGAGGGAGGCAACCTGGACATTTATAATATCGGAAGCCCTGTGCTGGCCCTGAGTCATCCACCACTCGCCTTCCTGCTGCATGGGAAAGAATAGCTGCTGTCATTTAAGTTTTCTGTTCCATCCAGAAAATGGAGCATATGAAATATGAAAACATATTATTTCAGTTTACAGCTTATATTTCCAATGTTCCACATGTTACAAACAGGGCTTACTGTTTTAAAAAAGTAAACTGGCTCTGTGATAACATAAAACAGTAACTAGATTTATCAAAAAATATATATTTTAAGAAATATACACAAAATAAGAAATATTTAAATTAATAATTATTTCATTTTCATTGCCAAAAATAAACACTTTGAAAATATTCCTTTTAGCTTACTAAAAAATTGTATTTCAGGTCAATGATGATAAAATATGATAATGTATCTCTGAATAGGATGGGTCATGGCCATGGGATTTACTTATTAGTTCGTTTATTGATCTATTATTTGTTTATATCTAGAATCTTCACACACACAAACATCTCATTAAAAATGTTTTCAATGAAAGATGAATGTACCACCGTGATTAAAATAGGGAGAAAAAATTAATAAAATATGTTTTTAAAAAGAGAACATAATCATAATTAAAAGCTAACTCAAGAATATTGAGTAGCCAGGCATGATGTCTCACACCTGTAATCCCAGCACTTTGGGAGGCCCAGGAAGGCAGGTGGTTTGAGTTCAGGAGTTCAAGACCATCCTGGGCAATATGGTGAAACCCTGCCTCTACAAAAAATATAAAGATTAGCCAGGCATGATGGTGCGTGCCTGTAGTCCCAACTACTTGGGAGGCTAAGGCAGGAGGATCACCCAAGCACAGGAAGTGGAGGCTGCAGTGAGCCATGACTGTGCTACCCCCACTTTAGCCTGGGCGATGGAGTGAGACCCTATCTCAAAAACAAAAATAAGAAAAAAGGAGAAGAATGAGTACAGCTAAACATTACATTTTGCTCTGAGCCTCCTGTAAGTCAAAGAAAAGAAACAGACATATTGAGTGACAGTACCCTTGTCAACTACCAGAAGGAAATGTGCCAGTTCATAAAAAAAAAAAAGTCTGTTTACCAGCCAAAACAAAACTAAGATAAATTTATTATATAAATATTTAAATAAGGTACCTCCAATCCTCCAATGATATAACAGTAGTTTGCATTTGTCCAGCACTTTACAATTTGCAAAGCATTTTTACTTTATCTTATGGCAACCCAATAAAGTAGGCAAAGCAGGTATTACAATGATCCTTTTACAGATGAAGGAACTGAGACTCTAAGGCTGATACTATTAGCATAGCTCCACTAGACAGATCAGAAACTGAGGCTTACAAAGCTTAATAGAAAGCACCTGAAGAGATAGTAATGTTGGTTACTGTAATGAAGAAGGCTTGGGATGGAAGGAATACCATGGATGGATAAAATGCTTAGTCTATGTTAAGCTGGAGTTTCCTAAAAGACATGTTAAGGGAGCAGTTTCATGCATGATTCTGGTGCTCAGGGGAGAAGCTCAGACTGGAGAAATTAATTAGGAATCATAGAGTATACACGGTGTTTAACATTATGGATCTGTTGACATCATCAACATATGAGAAAGTACATGTGAAGGCCAAGGACTGAGACATGCCAACATTTAGCAGGAATGGGAATGGAGGAGAGGTGAGGGCAACAGAAAAAAACAGGTAAGCACATTGCGGTGGCATTTCAAAAAGGAGAAAGTGGTCACCGAAGTCAAATACTGCTGAGATGTCAGGTAAGATTTGGATATTGGCTTTGCCAAGACCAGGCCACCAGTGGTCTTGATGAGAGACAATGCAGTGATGGGGATGACAGCCCTACTGGAGAACACAAAGAAGGGAATAAAGTAAAGAAGGGAGACAGCACCCGTGAAGATCTCTGGACATTTGTTACAAACAGGAGCAGGAAAGTAAGTGATAGCTGAGTGTGGACTTCAAGTCAGGAAACAGCGAAAGCAACCAAGACAAACTCTGAAGGGGGCACAGGAAGGGTGAGTTTCTCTTTCCAACTCAGAGCCTGAGGTCACACTTTTGTGTTTTCATAAATCTCATGTTGCATAGATTTCTTTTACCAGCCACAGCAAGAAGGATATGCAAAGAATATTTCTCCTATCTGTCCAAACTCTAAGTAAGAGATATTCTAGCAATTCAATCAATACATTCCTACAGTGCCCCTCTTTTATTTTTTATGCCTCTGTGTGGCTTTTTTACTTCCAAATTGCCTCCTGGTCCCCACCTCATCTCCATGCCTTCACAGTTCTCAGAATAATTGGACAAAACCTAAGCATACCTTTATGACTTGGGGTCCAGGGCCCTGCAAGGGAAAGCAGAAGGTAATGGGAAAGGGTAGATGACATTTAAAAGTTATATCGTGCAACAAAAGCAAAAAAAGTGACAAATGGGATCTAATTAAACCAAGAGCCTCTGCACAACAAAAGAAACTATCATCAGAGTGAAGAGATGACATACAGAATGGGAGAAAATTTTTGCAATCTATCCATCTGACAAAGGTCTAATATCCAGAATCTACAAGGAAATTAAACAAATTTACAAGAAATAAACCACACAACCCCTTTTAAAAGTGTGCCAAGGACATGAACAAACACTTCTCAAAAGAAGACATACATGCAGCCAACAAACATATGAACAAAAACTCAACATCACTGATCATTAGAGAAATGCAAATCAAAACCATAATGAGATACCATCTCACGCCAGTCAAAATGACTATTATTAAAAGGTCACGAAACAACAGATACTGGCAAGGTGTGGAGAAAATAGAATGCTTTTACACTGTTTGTGGGAGTGTAAATTAGTTCAACCATTGTGGAAAACAGTGTGGTGATTCCTCAAAGACCCAGAGGCAGAAATACCATTTGACCCAGCAATCCCATTACCGGGTATATACCCAAAGGAATATAAATCATTCTATTATAAAGATACATGCACACTATGTTCATTGCAGCACTATTCACAATAGCAAAAACATGGAATCAACCTAAATGCCCATCAGTGAATGACTGGATAGAGAAAATACTATGCAGCCATAAAAAAAAGAATGAGATCATGTCCTTTGCAGAGACATGGATGGATTTGGAAGCCATTATCCTCAGCAAACTAACACAGGAAGAGAAAGTCAAACACCACATATTCTCACTTATAAGTGGGAGCTGAACCATAAGAATACATTGGCACATGGGGGAGAACCACACACTGGAGACTTTTGAAAAGAGTGGAGCTGGGGGAAGGAAAAGCATCAGGAAGAATAGCTAATGGCCACTGGGCTTAATACCTAGGTGATGGGATGATCTGTGCAGCAAACAACTATGGCGCACATTTGCTTATGTAACAAGCCTGCACATCCTGCACATGTACTCATGAACTTAAAATAAAAGTTGGAAAAAAATAAAATACTAAAAATAAATAAATAAATAAATTTTTAAAAAGTTGTATTATGGCTAGGCCCAGTGGCTCACACATGTAATCCCATCACTTGGTGAGGCCAAGGAAGGAGGATCACTTGAGGCCAGGAGTTCCAAGACCAGTCTGGGCAGCAAGGCAAGAACCCCATCTCTACAAAAGTAAAATAAAATAATCAGCCGGGCATGGTGGCCCACACTTGTAGTTCCGGTTACTTGGACTTGGGAGGCTGAGGTGGGAGAATAGCTTGAGCCCAGGAGATAGAGGTTACAGTGGCTGTGATTACACCACTCCAACCTGGGCAACAGAGGGAGATCCTGTCTCAAAATCAAAAACAAAAAAAGTTGTATTGTGCTCCTAGTGCTAAACCAGGACTCCCTGATCTCAAACCCACTTCTCCTTGCACCTCACTGATAGGAATTCTCAGCACCATTTACAGAATAAAGGTCTGCAAAGGAATTCAAATTATTGGTACCATTAGAGTGAAACCCGGACAAATGGAAATGCTGGACCCCAAATCAAGCGTGAGCTTGTACATAATCCGCCGAGACACCCCCTGCCCAATGTTAGACAACAGAGGCTCAGAGGTGGCTACGCCTTATCCAAGGAAGAAAGATGCCAGGATTCAAAGGCCAGTTGGGCAAATGGGAAACCGAGCAGACAAACACCTTGCTCCCAAAATATAAAACTGCTGCACAGTTTCATTTTTATTGCTTATTTATAAAACTACTTTTTGAATCTACAGCTTAACAAATTTGCACAAACTGAACACACCCATGGAACCAGCCCCAGATCAGGAGACAGACCCTTCCAATTCCGTTTTCAAAGAGTTAACTGCATTCTATTTGAGATCCAGAATTCTGATGAGGCTGAAATTGTGCGATGGTTAAATTTTGTTCTTTGGAAATATTTATACTGTTCTTATTTTTATTATCTAGTATACATTTAATCAGATGATCTTAAGTTATTCTGGATAGTTCTATGGTAACGGTTCAAAAGAACTCTTAGACGTCAAAATTAATTTCTGAGATTTGTGAATCAAAATAAAATCCCCACATTCTCTGGATAGATGGATACACACAAAATGGGGCAAGAACAGTACCATGTTGGTGGCAGGACTTAAATAATGGGTATGACAGCTTCCTGTAGAAATCTTTCATCTTTGCTATGTGTTTGACAATTTTCATAATAAAATTCTTGATTGCTTACAGCGATATTATTCAAGTTTTAGTCTCTCCCTTGAAAAAAGAATTTAATTGGATTAAAGCTGATTTTGTTAATATCAGCTTAGTTTTAAAAAAACAGATTTAATAATATTGTATCTGAATACTTTTTAAAATGTAAATTATTATCATTACTAACAAAATGCAATGCCTGTTATGCATCTTTTCCAGATCCTATCCCTCTGCCAGTCCTTCACTGTCTCCACCACGGGACTTTAAAATGAAATCCTTTAGCTCAAGCATCAAAGGCCGACCTAGAATATCACAGCACACCTGTATTGTGCTGATTCCTTCCATTTAGGCTCATCAGAAGCTCATTTGAGGCGCGATTGCACTGACCCTGTTCAGCCAGCGGTCCGAAGGTCACATTCCAGTGGCCAGGGAGCCTTGATCAGTAGATAAGGCAGTCAGCAGCAACTAGGTCAGCCCTTCCAGGAGCAAATCTCCTACGTGGTTCTGCCCCCATGGCTAGGACTCTCTGTGACAAAGGAAATCCAGAGCAAGTATATCTACAGGAACGACAGGAGAGCGGAAAAATGTTCTGTGTGGTGATGTGACTCTAATCCCTCACTTTTTACAAGTGGTGATGTGACTCTAATCCCTCACTTTTTACAAATGTCTGGGACAAAGCAGCAGCAGGGCAAACACGCATTTAAGGGCCGTTCACGCAAGCGCAACTCCGGCGGGACGAGGGACAGAAGGGGGCGCTACTGTGCGCAGTGCTGGGTCGGAGGCGCCAGTGCTTTCTCCCGGGAGCGGCCTCTCCGTGGGACAGCCATTAATCACATCAAATGAAGAAAATGAGTTGCTTTCTTACAGGCATTAAAATAAAAGCACAAAAAGCGTGCAACATACAGTAGTCATGTTGGCTGAGCACGGCCTAGACACACACACCTGAAACAGTCGCAAGCCCCCAACTCCTCTCCCAAGATAACTGTCCACAAAGCCAGGAGGCGTGCAGCCGAATGGCCGCAACTCCAGGCTCCTCATGAACATCAAACAAGGAGGTAGCCACCGATTATAGGGTATTGATTGCGTGCTCAGTGTTTGCAAACATTTCCTCTTTTATTTCTTACCACAAACCTTCCCAGAACTGCTAACCCATTTTACAGATGATGACACTGAGGTCTGAGTGAAGACAAGATTTCAAATCAGTGAGTGGAGAAACCAGATTTCAAACCCAGCTTGACTCCAAAACTTACATCTCTTTCAGAGATATGCTAGACTGTCCAGGGTTCAATATAACTCACTCCCTATAACTTCCTCCTCACAAAGCAAAACCTGAATAAGGTAAGGATGTTCAGAGTTAAAAACAAAAATCTCACAGCATCCAGTTCAGCTTGGACAAAATGCTGTTTCAAAGTTAATTTTGTTCCTTTTCTACCAGAACAAGTTTCAAAATTAATTTTTCCCATTCCATCAAATATCAGTTATTTGCTTACCACCTTGACCGTTCAGCTAGTGTTTAATTAAAACATGCCATTAAATCTAGTTGCTTTCTTACCTAAATAAATATATTTTAAATGGAAACTCGACGTCACTACCATATAGAAAACCAGTATTACCATAAACAGAAGGTGACTTTCACAGCTGATACATAACTTTGAAAGGTGATATAAAAATATCTACCAATGCTCCAGCTAAAGTCACTCTATACACTCTGTAAGAGCCAGGCACGGTAGCACACATCTATGGTCCCAGTTACTTGGGAGGCTGAGGTGGGAGGACAACTTGAGCCCAGAATTCAAGGCTGCAGTAAGCTATGATTGTGCCCTTGCACTCCAGCTTGGGCAGCAAAGTGAGACCTCATCTCTTAAAAAAAATACATAAATAAAATAATTCTACAAGGATGTGCAGAAAATTAATACTAGAGAAATAATACCTCACCGACCAACAGAAAACCCCCTAAATATGGTGGGAAGGAAGCTTAAGGCAATGAACTTTTTAACCTGTTGCCCAAGATAATGATCATTTGAACAGCAAACTAGTGCACACACCACCAAAAACAGTACACCTCTGCTGGGTCTTAGGAGACCTGGACCTCTATGACAACACTGGTTCATGGGACAATGGATTGTACCATACCTGATTCCAAACAAACCAGGACCCTCAACTTCTTGGTGCAGCCAGTTCCAGGGAAAGCAGGGAAGTTTGGGCTCTGCCAACCCCTAACATCCCCTGTCATGGCCCCACCAGCCTCTCACCCTCCTTCACTACCTGTGCCACCCCAGTTCTTCATTCAGTCCCCAGAAGGCCTTGGCCACAGTTAGCTGTCACCTAATCCCTGACAAGGTGTAGATGCCAAGACTTAAGCCTGATACTATGCAGCAGCAGATGTGCTTACAAAGTGGGACTAGGAGCCCTCAATGCCCTCCAGACCCCCAGGAACTGCATTTCTAATGCTGGACATTCATGCACTTTGAGAAGTAAGTGATAAGCTATTTAAGCCAGTGGGGCCTCGGATCATGCCATATAGACAACCAACTTTTAATGACATGAACTTTACACCTTACATATAACCACATGTTATCTTTTCCTTAAAAACTTTAAAAGTCAAGCTGAATTAACCACAAAGAAATTCTCTTCCTGATGAATTAATGGCATTTGCAGCAAGCTGGATGAGATTGGAGACTATTATTCTAAGTGAAGTAACTCAGGAATGGAAAACTAAACATCGTATGTTCTCACTCATATGTGGGAGCTAAGCTATGAGGATGCAAAGGCATAAGAATGACACAACGGACTTTGAGGACTCAGGGGGAAATGGTGGGAAGTGGGTAAGGGATAAAAGACCACAAACTGGGTGCAGTGTATACTGCTCAGGTGATGGGTGCACCAAAATCTCACAAATCACCACCAAACAACTTTCTCATGTAACCAAACACCACCTGTTCCCCAATAACTTATGGAAATAAAAAAAAATTAATAAAAAAAAGAAATTCTCTTCCTGGCTATTATAGGAAAAAAACACACAAGAGAATGTCCCATATTTTAGAGACCATAAAACATGCAGTGGGTAATCCACAGCCTAAGTTTGTTGAGGTAGAAAAAGTAGTGTGTATGTGTGTGTGGTGTGTGTGTGTGTTCTTTGTACTATTTCCTGACTAGAGGTAGCACTATGTTGATATCTCTATTTTAGTATTTCTCACATAAGAAGTCTCTCATTTTGAGCTTGGGAGAGATCGGAATCATTTCTTATCTGGATCACTAGCGCAATGGCCTGATCATCATATTTAATCAATTAATGAATGAGTGAAAAACTCTGCGACCTTTTTTGAAGCCCCTTCTCACATGAAATCAGTACTTTTTCACTCATTTTATTCCTACTTGTGAATCCTAAAATCAAGACATTTGAAGGAGGAAGTTTTGAATCACTTTCCTTCGAACTTATAAGCAAAGGTATATTTAGCTTCTCAATAAAGGGCCAATGACAAATCTGGCCTGGAGTCAACTGACCAGGTTGAGGTCCTGACCCTGTCATTTATGAGCTGTAGGTCCCTGGACTTCTCAGCCTCTGTGTTTCAGCTTTCATCTGTAGCATGGGTGGGATTTTTAGAAATAAACTCTACAATGGAGAATACTGGAAACAGTCCTGAAATCCCAGGGGGAGAGAGGTAAGAGGTTATTGGTGTGTCGGGAACTCTATGGGAAGAGCAACAAGTGAGTGCTACGATCCGCCTTCTCCTGGACTACTGTGGGACTGCATGCCCATGGTAGTCACTCATTAGCAAGGCCCATCCTGTGTGCTGCTACATTCCATGAAGCCTGAAGACCAAGGCTCCCACAGGGCACTGCACAGAGTACATGCCATTGAATGCAGTCAGTGAATGAATGAATGAATGAATGAATGAATGAAAATTACCAGGTTTATTTTGCACAAAATGACACTATAAAGGCAATAGCTCTATTCATTATCTATTGGTATAAAACAAATTTCCCCAAAACTTAGTGGCTTAAAACAACAAACATCTTACAAAGTTTCTGAGGGTTAAGAATCCAGGAGTGGCTTAATTGGGTTGTTCTATGTCATGAGGCTGCAGTCAAGCTGGCAGCCACAGCCACAGTCATCTGACAGCACAACCTGGGCTGGAGGATCTGCCTCTCGAAGACTGACTCACATGGCCATTGTCAGGAGACCTCTGTTCCTTGCTGACTGTTAGCAGAAAGACTCGGGTTTTCGATTCATGGACCTCTCCATAGGGCTATCATTGTATCCACAAGACAGGGCACCTGGCGTCCTCCAGAGCAAGTGACCCAAGAGACAACAAGAAGGAAGCCACAGTGCCTTTCATCATTTAGTCTTGAAAATCACCCACCATTATCCTCACATGACTCTGTTCTTCTAGAAGCAACTCACTGAATCCAATCCAGTCTACACTTAAGGGAGAGGAATCCAGTCCCATCTTTTGAAGAGAGCATCAAAGGGTTTGTGGATATATTTTAAGCCACTATAATGACCATGTTTTCCTCCAACCCCCTCTAAGCCTATGACATAAAAGACATCATTCTCGCCTACATTCAGATCTCCCAGCCCTGTCATTCCAGATGGATCCCCTAGCCCACTCTTGCACATGCCCCGTTGATCTGCTTGGTGGTCCTCATGCATGCACAGTGCTTTCCCATCTTTCAGCCTTTCTTATCAATGTTCCTTTGAACAGGAATATTCTACAGACATTTGGGCATAGTTGAATCCTATCCATTCATCAAATTGAGCTTAAACTTCTCCATGGTGCCTCCCCCAAGCTCCACTGAAATCCTGAAGCCCTTTGTATTTTCCGGGGCACTAGTCATTTTCTTCCTCCAAATTGTACTAATGTCCATGACTTAACTTTCCCAATTTGACTGTACGCTCTTTGTGCAGAAGGCCCAGGCACATCACAGGATGTTTGAGAGCATAATCAACTCCTTATTGGGAACTGGATCAAGCCTCAGAAAATGTTTTCTGTAAAGGGCCAGATAGCAAATATTTTAGGCTTTGCAGGCCATTTGATCTCTGTCACAGCTACTCAACTATGTCATGTAGTATGAAAGCCGCCATAGACAAACGATAAACACATGCGTGTGGCTGGGTTCCAATCAAATCTTATTCACCAAAACAAGCAGCAGGCTGGATTTGGCACAGGGGCCATGGTTTGCCAACTGCTGAGCTAAAACATCTCCTAGGTATCATCAAGCTCCAGAATTCCAGGCTTTCAATATAGGAGCTGCTGCAACTATTTTAACATGAATTTTTTGTTGTTGTTGTAAAATTGTTTACTTTCTACTATTTCTACAATCTAGGTGCTCTTCCTTTATAAGGAAAAAAAAAGGAATACAACTTCCCAAGTCCTTCTCTTTCATAGATTTAGGAATTATTTTAAGGAAAAAGGGGCTGGATGAGATATACACATGTAATAATATAGTAGTCACTTTCTTGAAAGTCTCTTAATTCTTCCATATTTCCCTACCTCATGTGAAATGCAACTCATTTTATTCCCAGTTACAATGAAGCTACAGTTCTGTCACGGCTAAACTGGAATTTTCATTCAAAGCTGAGCTTTAGATTGTTCTAAAAGACGGTCTAAATACCATCTTTGACTCATATATTTAAATTATTACCTTCTTTTATAAGAAGAGATATGAATGAAAAGTAATAGTTGAAGAATCAGTGACTCACAATCATAAACATGAATACTAATATGATTATTTAAAGAATGAAGTTGAGCTTAATAAGCACATAATACAAAAATAAATAATTGTCAAGTTTCATGGAGACAGCAAGAGGATGTGAAAGGATATAAGCTTGAAAAGTCAAGTTATGGGTTTTCATGAGGAAATAACATTGCTGAACAAAGCCACTCTTAAAAAGCTCAACTCACCTTTACAACAGTGGATATGAAGCTTGAAAACCACCCGGGTGACAAATGAAACTTGCTATTTTCAGGGAAATGTCAGGATGCAAATTATATTCTTGTTTGAATAGAGCTAAAAGAGAGGCCACTATGTGTGTTTGACAGTGACAAATGGCTTCCAAAGAAAATAGGGTAGTGTCTGTCCGGTCCTGCCTTTGGGGAACCTGTTTTGCCGGCTGTCAATCCTTCAGCCCCTTTCTGTCTCAAGTGATCATGGGAAATGATCATGAATTACTTATTGTCCTAAATTTACATAGACCTCTTCATTTCAACTATTTCATATCACCTGAAATTCTCTAGACAAGGGGAGAAGAATGTTACCTGAAATGTAATTAATAAATAAATGTTCAAGGCATTCAAACCAGTTTTGACTGTCCTCTCTGTCTTTTCTGACCACAATTCTTTCCTGATTACCAGTGGAACTTTGAGGACAGCATATTTAAGCTTCAGTATCTCAATGTCACAATAAAATAAAGAAAAAGATGCTTATAACAGAAGTGAGAAGATACATACTTCAGTCAATTCCGTGATAATGAACTGCAAAGGGTCCCAGTTGGTAGTTGTCTTATTATTTTGCTGAGTGAGTTAGAGCTGGAAATTAATGGAAGAATCTAAAAAGGGGTTTTCTTTAACATGATGCAAAGATTCCTATTTTAATTGTGGGATGTTATTTGTAGTGAAGCTTACTGAAATGCTATATAAGAATATGATTGTCTCATCAATAAGAGAATGAATAAATTATGGGATGGGGAGTGTTTTGTTTGTTTGTTAGTTTTGAGATAGAGTCTCACTGTCACTAGGCTGGAGTGCAGTGGCGCGATCTCGGCTTACTGCAACTTCTGCCTCCCAGGCTCAAGCGATTCCCCTGACTCAGCCTCCTGAGTAGCTGGGACTTCAGGCACGCACCACCATGCCCAGCTAATATACATATGTGTGTGTGTGTGTATATATATATATAGTATTCTAGTAGAGACGGGGTTTCACCGTGTTGGCCAGGATGGTCTTGATTTCCTGGCCTTGTGATCTGCCCATCTCAGCCTCCCAAAGTGCTGGCATTATAGGCGTGAGCCACCACGTCCATAAAATTATGGTTTATTTTTATAATATGATACTATACCACAATAAAAAAGAACAAACTACTGGTACCCATAAAACATGAGTGGATCTCACAGACATAATGACAAGCAAAAGAAGCCAGACAGAAGAGAGTACTCACAGTATGAGTGCATTTATATGAAGGTGAAGAACAAGCAAACCAATATATAGTGATAGAAGTCAAGATGGTGGTTAATTCTGGGGAGAGATGAGGTGTAGACTGGGAAGGGGCATGAGAAACCCTTATTAAATTCTTGATCTCAATGGTAATTACATGGATCTACACCTTCATAAAAATTCAGCAAGCTGTACTTAAGACAATTGTACTATGTGCACTTTCCTGTACCTATGCTAACCCTTAATTTTAACCCCCTGGGGTTCCTCCATAACCATGCCTAACAGCATGGTCTCTTGTGTGCCCAGTTTTCAGCTTTTGATAATGATTACCTGGTGAGATAAAGATGAGTAGAAGTGGGAGGATCTGCTCATAGATAAGACTTCATAACCTTCATTCTGACAGCCTCTGATGCAATGTAGTAAACAACACACCCTAAAGAAATAATCTAAGACCTAGACAAATCCACATGTTCAATAATATATATTGCAAAGTGATTTATAAAAATAGTAAGATTGGAAACAGCCTACATGTCCACCTAAAAGGAACTAATTAATTAAACTGTAATACATCCATATCATGGAGCATCACACAACCAGTAAGTTATTTATTTGAAGAATGCATGGAGCACTTGACAGGGATTATGTCATCTAATCCTCATAAAATTATAGGAGGTATATCTTATTATCATTCACATTTTACAGAGAAGGAAATTGGGGCTTAGCATGGCTGTTTTCAGGAGGCCTCAGTCCCTAAACACATGAACCTCCACACGAGGGGCTTGAGCCTCCTCACAACATGGCAGCTGGCTTCCCCCTCCCCCAAGCAAGTGGTCCTTGTGAAGCACAGTGGGAGCCACAATGTCACCTCAGAAGTCACACACTGTCATGTCCACAGTGTCCTGTTGCTAACATGGGTCAGCTCTAATCAGTGTAGGAAGGGACTACCAAAGAGTGTCAGCAGCAGGAAGGGAGGGTCAGCAGGTCCCACTTGGAGGGTGGCCCCAAAAGAGGTCTTCAGGAAGGGCAAGTTGCCCTCCAAGAGTTTTCTTGGGTTTCGTTGGAATCAAAGACCAAACCATAAATGTTGTTGCTGAATACTTCTGCCAGATTTTTGGTTGCTGCATCTCTCCAAGCTATTCTGGGAACCATTTCTTCAGGGACTAAGGAACAAATTCTCTCCTTGCTTGGTGATGTTGAGGACTTGGCAGGCTTGACGACTTAACAGGCAAGTATGTGCATGTGTCAGGCCTGCAGGCACAACGGCAAGCTGATCACCTACTCAGATAAAGCGAGCCCCTTGCAGAAGCAGTTCTTCAGTCCACTGCCTCTTTTCCTCCTTAGGCTGTCAATTCCTCACCTTTTCCACATACACCTTTCCCATTCCACATGGGTACATTTTCTAGGAAAAGTGTTCATACTTTCATTCAGAAAACAGAACGGAATGCTTGTTACCTACTAAGCCTCCCTGACAGTTGCTGGGGACTCAAATGCTGAGTGTACTCAGGAGAACAGGCAGCAAGTGGCAATGTGGGCAGCATTCCAAATCTGTTATCCTCACCAATGTAGAATCTACAGAACCACCTGCAATTCAAGTTAGAGGATTGCAGTCCAGTTTTCTAACAGTAAGTAATTTCCATCACCATGACTGCAGACGTGTGCCCTGGGATAAGATGAGTGATGTTCCAAGTCACCACCCTAAATGAGGTCCAGGATTGACAAAGATGGACCTTACCTTCCTCAAGTTCTTCTTCCAAAAACCCAAAGATCTCACTTGCCCAGAGCTCAGGCATCAGAACTGATGGAAAAACAATGTAGTCTTAGGAGATACCAGCAGGGCAGCACCCGAGTTCCCAAGAGAAACTGTTTTGAGGTCCCCTCTAGTATAATTTTGGTTAAGGAGTAACCTGAAGCCCTATACATTTTGTAACCAAGACCAGAAAAAGGATATGAGGAATGTGTGAAAAATATCTCTTATTTGTATTTCAGGGAGCACCTTTCTCTGAGAAGCTCAGAGGCTGTTTGAACACAAGTCAACATTATATATGGTGCTTCTGTTCATGCCTGTTTGCTTGGATTGCTCAATTCTGCTTCCACTGTGGATTCTTTGTTTCCTTTCTTTTGCTTATTGCTGCTCACGGTTGTAACGGTGTTCTGTTATATCCATTTACTAAAGGACTTGCGACTTATGTTTTAGGAATCTAGAAGACCAAGATGACAAGCTTAAAAATGGAATTTTTTATGATTGCAACATGGTGATTCACCCTTTTATATATTACAAGTTCAATAAATGCATCAGCACACTGAGAAATATTTACAGCATGTCCTGCTTTTGTCAAAGTGCCAGTGAATGCGCAAACAGCCGCTGGGAGCAAAAATGTCTGAAGAAGCAGAGACAGATGTTCTTCTTCCTGTAGGATTAGGTTTAAGGTGATTCTCCCCAGAATGTGGCACATAACCCTGTGCAGGTCAAAGTGATAGCTTTAATAGGAGATTTGGCAGTATTTAGATGGAAAGATGGAGATTAGATTTGAGGCTGCAGTGGGGCTCTCTAACCCTGACTCTGAAAGAGGGAAACCTACACCTCTTTGGTTCCCTGTACAGTTCCAGGTAGGGTCACTGGATCTCCCTACAGAGGGCTTCAGAAGAGTGAAAGGAGGACAAAGACTTGCCCTAGGTTGCTTGTGGCATGGGAGCCAGGGGATCTAGGGATATTTTACTCACTCATGAGAGAGGCAGTACAAAAGAGGAGAAGCTGGGCCCTGGGTTTGTGTTTAAGACCCCATAACCCCACCCTTGGGCAGCACAGACCTTAAAAAGAGTAGGTTCTCACCAATTACATTATCTACTTCCTTGGGGGAAGAGGAAGCAGAGGAGACACTAAAAGTTCCCATTCCAATGTTGCTTCCCCCTGAGAAGCATAGAGAAAACACGAGAAGGGAAATACAACTGACCTTGAATAATCTGGGTCTGAACTGTGTGGGTCCACTTATACATGGATTGTCTTCTACCTGAAAATCTTCTTCTATCTGTGCTACCCCTGAGACAGCAAGACCAACACTCCTCCCCTTCCTCCTCCTCCTCAGCCTATTCCATGTGAAGACAACAAGGATGAAGGCCTTTATCATGATCCACTTTCACTTAATGAAGAACAAATATATTTTATCTTCCTTATGATTTTCTTAATAATAATCTTTTCTCTAGCTTATTTAATTGTAAGAATATAGTATATAATACATATAACATAGACATATGTGTAAATTGCTTGTATTATCAAGAAGGCTCCTGATCAATAGTAGCCTATTAGTAATTAGGTTTTGGGGAAGTCAAAAGTTATAGGCAGATTTTGGCTGCAGATGATGTGGGGGGGGTGCTGGTGCCCCCAACCTCCATGTTATTCAAAGGTCAACTGTAAGTCTGCCCATTTCACATGCATTTGTTAGAAGAGGGGGGTCAGTGAAAACACTTTTTTATTTATGCACATAACTAATATTCTTCATTCTTGAGGGTTGAAGGCAAAGGAATTTGGGCAAGAATTTAATCCCAGCCTCTGTCTTGATAATCACGGTTACCCAGCTACCATGACTTCGCAGGGAGAAATGAGAGAAATAATTAAGACTGTGTCATCCCAGTCCTCTGGGGTCACCAAGTAGTAATCTTATGATTTTTCCTCTTCCACAAAGTATCAAATTGGCTTCTCCCTCATTGTACCCACTGCCTCCCCATCCACACACAAACCTGGGGCAGCATTCTCCATGTGGATCCAATTCAGGTCAAACTTCATCCCACACTGGTGATTTCTGTTGGCTTGGTCCCTACAGAAGGGAACGTGGTAACAGTAGTTTTGTGGCTTGCACAATTTATGTTATGAATAAAGCACTTACATGCTTAATCCCTTTTAAGCCTAGTCAATTGTCTTTCAGGCCTAAGATACTATTTGCATCACTGCCTACATGTCCCAAAAGCAATAAAAATCCTTGCCTAGTTTTCTGAGTCAACTGACTACTGGGACCAACATTGTCTGAACAGCTTTCCTACTGTATATACTTCTTTGGATCTGTCGCAGGCACAGTCATATATGTGACTGCAAGTCATAGATTGTGTTTGTGTATGAGTGATGAATGTGACTGTCTCCACTGGAAGTGTGGCTCCAACCAAGCTCAGGATAAGAACACCAGCTAGATGAACAAACAATCTAAGCTGACCCCTGTTGGCAAAACAGCTGCCACTCAGCTCACTCCTTCCCTCCCTTTTTGACATGTCCACACACTTTCACTGTTGCCTTCACTGAGGTGCCAGTCCTTAGATGTGGTTGATACATGGAGCTGTGGAGTCTTAAACAGGACTTAATTTCAAAAGACCTGGTTCAAATTCTGCTTCTGCACTTAATAGGCATGTCACCTTGAAAAAATCATTCTTAGTCTCAGATTTATAACCTACAAGGTGAGAATAAGTGAGAATGTATTCTTTAAAAGCTGGGGGTAAGGGGTAGAGACAGAGTATTGCTCTGTCACCCAGGCTGGAGTGCAGTGGCACAATCAGCTCACTGCAGCCTCTGGCTCCTGGACTCAAGCAGCCCTCCTACCTCAGCCTACTTAGTAGCTGGGACCACAGGCATTTGCCACTCTAGCAGGCTAATAATTTTTATTTCCTTGTAGAGATGGGGGCTTCACCATGCTGCCCAGGCTGGTCTCGAACTACTGGCCTCAAGTGATCCTCCCACCTCAGCCTCCCAAAGTGCTAGGATTACAGGTATAAGCCACTGTGCCCAGCCTTCTAAAAGTTGTATGTGTGATTCCAGCTATGGTGGGCTAGCTTAGAATAAACCAAACCCTCTGTACAGAACAACTAGAAAACTTGGAAAAAAGTCATGAAAAATATCAGTTTGGAGATATCAGAGTACTGTGACAGCTACCTGAATCTGAAGAGCCATAATCCAAGACAGAAGAAAAACATGTCTAGCCTTTCTCCTTGAGAGACTGATGGATTCCAAAGCAGCAGCCTAGTGGCCTAGAAACTGAAGGGGAGGAGAACAGAGAAGGAAGTGACAGCTCCAAAAGTCTGAGATACACTAGGCATAGCTTTAAGCAGTCTCACAAAGCTGGGTGAGGGGAACAAAAATTAGAACTCAGAGCCTGACAAAGAAGAGAAGCTCTGGAAAACACCACAGGCTTTGGGTTGGGACTGTTGCAGGGATGAACCCTAGGAGTAAGGTGAACTAGAATTAAACAAGCCATGAAAAACACTGGCTCACCTCCTGGCTAGACTGATGATCTCTCCTTTCATCACAACCTGCCTGAAGCACAGGTAAACCCTATCTATAGGAAGATAAGACTGTCCAGAACCTCCAACTATCACTAAATGTATTATATATAATATCTGGCATTTAATAAAAAGTACCAGGCATACCAAGAGATAAGACAAAATGATAATACACAAGTTTAAAGAACAATCTTATACAATGTAATGTAAATGTAAATGTAACCCAGGTAACAGAGTTGTCAGAAAAGAACTTTAAAATAGCTGTGATAAACATGTTCTAGAAAATAGGAGACAAAAAATTTCAGCATATAAATCCAATTTTAGAAAAGAATTAAATGCAGGTTCTGTAGTGAAAAATAAAGAAACTGAAAATAAAAGCTAAACAGATGGGTCCAAAACCAGATTAGACTTGGAGGAAGAAAGATCAGTAGAAATTAAACAAACTGAGGCACAGAAGAAAGCTAGATGGAAAATACAGAAAATACATAGTATAACTGGAATCTCAAAAGTAGAGGAGAGAGAGAATGTAACAGATGCAATATTTAAAGAAATAATGACCCAAAACCTTCCAAAAGCAATGGAAGACAGAATATCTTACATTTAGGAAGTGCTATGAACTCCAAGAGAAAAACATACAACGAAAACCACATCTAGGCCTATCAGGGTTTTGTTAAGCAGAGCAAACAGAAGAAAAAATCAGTAAGAATACAGAAGATTTAAATAAGGCAATGAATAAGCTTGAATTGTTTGCCATATATAGAATATAGCAGAATAGACATTGTTTTCAAATCCATGTAAAAAATAAGAAAAGTAAACATAAAGATAAAAGTAAACATAAGTAAGAGGTAATAAAGCAATCTTAATCAATATCAGAAGTTTGACATCAGAGATGCCATGTTTCTGGTCACAGCTGAATTAAACCAGAAATTAATAGAAAAAAGATAACTAATAAAATCCCAGTGTTTGCAAAGTAAGTAATACACCCAAAATTCCCTATGGGCTAAAGAATAAATCACAATAGAAATTATAAATTTTATGGAACTGAATAGTAATAAAAATGCGACATGAAAACTTTAGGGATACAGATAAAACCATACCCAGGGGGAAAGTTATGGCCATCAGTGAATATTTTAGAAAATAATAAAGGTAAAATTAATGAGCAACTCAAGAACTTAGGAAAACAACAGCAAATTAGACCCAAAGAAATGACAAAGATGAGAATAATAAAAATGATAACAGAAATTGGTGAAACAAAACCAATATACAATAGAGAAAAATCTAGAAAGTCAAAAGTGGGTTCTAGAAAGGAAGGGAGGAGAACACAAGCTACTAATATCAGGAATGAAAGAGAGAACATCTCTACATAATGAGAGAACATGATAAACAATTAATTTAAAACAATGTACCAACAATCTGGGCAATATAGTGAAGGGCCTGAAGGACCTGCCTAAGGCTGTCTTACATTAATTTTTTTATAACTGGAAGGAGTATACTTTAAAATAATAATAAACAGTATAGTATAGTAAAGACATTAATCAATAACATAGTCATTTATTATTATTATCATAATAAATGAAAAAATGTGCAAGATCTCTCCATGTGCAATGTTTAAAACTAGAGAACATTATTAAGAGAAATTAAAGAAAACCTGAATACAGTAATGCACCACATAACAATGTTTGGTCAGCAACAGACTGTATATACAATGGTGGTCTCATAAGATAATTATAGTAGAGTTTAAAATTTTCTATGAACTATATACAGAAAAAGAGAAAGAGTTTCTGAATCATTTTATGAGGCCAGCATAACCTTGATGCCAAAATCTGAAAAAGCCATTACAAAAAAGGAAATTGGCCGGCTAATGTCACTTGCAAATATAGATGTAAAATTTTTAACAAAAGATTAGAAAACCAAATTGTTATACATAAGAGAATAATATATCATGACCAGCTTGAGTTTATTTCAGAAATGCAAAGGTGAAAACATATAGAGGTCAATACACTGCAGTAAACATCTAGAAAATGAAATTTTAAACATATCCTACTGATTCTACAGATGCTAATAATAGCATCAAATTCCTAGAAATAAACCTAAAAAAATGTGCAAGATCTCTACACAAAAAAATAGAGAACGCTATTCAGAAAAATTAAAGAAAACCTAAATATGGTAATGCAACACATAACAATGTTTTGGACAACAACAGACTGCATATACAATATACAATGGTGGTCTCATAAGATTATTATAACGGAACTGAGAATTTCTATCTTTTAGTGATGTCTTAGTCAGTGTAACATTATTCATACTGGTGAAAACAAACCTACTGTGCTGTCAGTCATATAAAAGTATGCACAAGCAATTGTGTATAATACATAACACTTGATAATGATCATAAATAACTGTGTTATTTGTTTACATCTTTACTATACTGTACTGTTTTATTGTCTTAGAGTGCATTCTTTCTATTCATAAAAAACACTTTAATGTAAAATAGGCTCAGGCAGGTCCTTCACAAGGTATTCCAGAAGAAAGCATTGTTATCATAGGAGATGACAGCTCCATGCATGTTATTGCCCTAGAAGATCCTCTCTTGGGACGAGATGTGGAGGTGGAAGACACTAATATACACCTCAAACAGATGGGTGACCCACTGGGACAAAACTTCCACAGACAGCAATATTTGCCATTCTGCAATATTTGCTCTTCTGCAGCCTCCGCTGGTAAACCTGACCCTGTGTAGACCTAGGCTAATATGTATGTTTGCATCTTAGTTTTTAACAAAATAGTTTAAGAAGTAAAACGGGGGCGGAGCAAGATGGCCGAATAGGAACAGCTCCAGTCTCCAACTCCCAGCGCGAGCGACACAGAAGACCGGTGATTTCTGCATTTTCAACTGAGGTACTGGGGTCATCTCACTAGGGAGTGCTGGACAATCGGTGCTGGTCAGCTGCTGCAGCCTGACCAGCGAGAGCTGAAGCAGGGCGAGGCATCGCCTCACCTGGAAGTGCAAGGGGAAGGGGATCCGTTTTCCTAGCCAGGGGAACTGAGACACACAACACCTGGAAAATCAGGTAACTCCCACCCCAATACGGGGCTTTAAGCAAAGAGGCAAACCAGGAGAATATAT
>NW_016806124.1:1110486-1114779 GCF_001698545.2 Rhinopithecus bieti
TGCACATGTAACCTAGAACTTAAAGTATAATAAAACAGAAAAAAAAAAAGAAAAGAAAAAAAAAAAAAGAAGTAAAACAATAAATAAATTTTAAAACTAGAAAAAAGCAGGACAAACACAAAGATGGCCAAACGAGAACAGCTTCGGTCTGCAGCTACCAGCGTGATTGACGCAGAAGACAGGTGATTTCTGCATTTGCAACTGAGGTACCTGGTTCGTCTCACTGGGACTGGTTGGACAGTGGGTGCAGGCCGTGGAGGGTGAACTGAAGCAGGGTGGGGCATCGCCTCACCTGGGAAAAGCAAGGGGCTGGGGGATTTCCCTTTCCTAGCCAAGGGAAGCGCTGACAAACTGTACCTGGAAAAACAGGACACTCCGGCCCAAATAGGGTGCTTTTCCCATGGTCTTAGCAACTGGCAGACCAGGAGATTTTCTCCTGTCCCTGGCTCAACAGGTCCCATGTCCATGGAGCCTTGCTCACTGCTAGCGCAGCAGTCTGAGATCGACCTGCAAGGCTGTAGCATGACTGGGAGAGGAGCATCCACCATTGCTGAGGCTTGAGTAGGTAAACAAAGAGGTCAGGAAGCTCAAACTGGGTGGAGTCTACTGTAGCTCAGCAAGGCCTACCGCCTCTGTAGACCCCACCTCTGTGGGCAGGGCATAGCTGAACAAAAGGCAGCCCAAATTCTGCAGACTTAAATGTCCCAATCTGACAGCTCTGAAGAGAGCAGTGGTTCTCCCAACACAGCGCTTGACCTCTAAGAATGAACAGACTGTCTCCTCAAGTGGGCCCCTGATCTACATGTAGCCTAACTGAGAGACACCTCCCAGTAGGGGCCAACAGACACCTCATACAGATGGGTGCCCCTCTAAGACAAAGCTTCCAGAGACAGCAATATTTGCACTTCTGCAGCCTCTGCTGGTGATACCCAGGCAAACAGGGTCTGGAGTGGACCTCCAACAAACTCCAACAGTCCTGCAGCTCAGGGACCTGACTGTTAGAAGGAAAAGTAACAAACAGAAAGGAATAGCATCAACATCAACAAAAAGGACATCTACACCAAAACCCCATCTGTAGGTTACCAACATCAAAGACCAAAGTTAGATAAAACCACAAAGATGAGGAGAAACCAGAGCAGAAAAGTTGAAAATTCTAAAAACCAAAGCACCTCTTCTCCTCCAAAGGATTGCAGCTCTTGCCCAGCAACAGAACACAGCTGGACGGAGAATGACTTTGATGAGTTGACAGAAGTAGGCTTCAGAAGGTCGATAATAACAAATGTCTCTGAGCTAAAAAAGCATGTTCAAACCAATCTCAAGGAAGCTAAACACCTTTAAAAAAAGGTTAGACAAATGGCTAACTAGAATAAACAGTGTAGAGAAGACATTAAATGACCTAATGGAGCTGAAAACCATGGCACAAGAACTTCGTGATGCATAAAGAAGCTTCAATAGCAAATTTGATCAAGTGGAAAAAAGGGTATCCATGATTGAAGATCAAAATAATGAAATGAAGTGAGAAGACAAGTTCAGAGAACAAAAGAGTAAAAGGAAATGAAAAAAGCCTCCAAGAAATATGGGACTATGTGAAGATCAAATCTATATGTGATTGGTGGACCTGAAAGTGACAGAGAGAATGGAACCAAGTTGGAAAACACTCTTCAGGATATTTCCAGGAGAACTTCCCCAACATAGCAATCAGGTCAACATTCAAATTCAGGAAATACAGAGTACACCACAAAGACACTCTTCGAGAAGAGCAACCCCAAGATACACAATTGTCAGATTCACCAAGGATTAAATGAAGGGAAAAAATGTTAAGGGCAGCCAGAGAGAAAGGTTGGGTTACCCACAAAGGGAAGCCCATCAGACTGACAGTGGATCTCTCAGCAGAAACCCAACAAACCAGAAGAGAGTGAGGATCAATATTCAACATTCTTAAAGGAAAGAATTCTCAACCCAGAATTTCATATCCACCCAAACTAAGCTTCATAAGTGAAGGAGAAATAAAATCCTTTACAGATAAAGAAAATGCTGAGAGATTTTGTCACCACCAGGCCTGCCTTACAAGAGCTCCTGAAGGAAGCAATAAACATGTGAAGGAACAAGTGGTACCAGCCACTGCAAAAACATGCCAAATTGTAAAGTCCGTTGGTGTGAGGAAGAAACTGCATGAATTAACAGCCAAAATAACCAGCTAACATCATAATGACAGGATCAAATTCACACATAACAGTATTAAACATAAATGTAAATGGGCCAAAGTGCCCCAATTAAAAGACACAGACTGGCAGTCAGATAGAGTCAAGACCCATCAGTGTGCTGTATTCAGGAGACCTATCTCACGTGCAGAGACACACATAGGCTCAAAATAAAAGATGGAGGAAGATCTACCAAGCAAATGGAAAGCAAAAAGAAGCAGGGGTTGCAATCCCAGTCTCTGATAAAACAGACTTTAAACCAACAAAGATAAAAGAGACAAAGAAGGCCATTACATAATGGTAAAGGGAACAATTCAACAAGAAGAGCAAACTATCCTAAATATATATGCACCCAATACAGGAGCACCCAGATTCATAAAGCAAGTCCTTAGAGACCTACAAAGAGACTGAGACTCCCACACAATAATAAAGGGAGACTTTAACACCCCACTGTCAATATTAGACAAGTCAACGAGACAGAAGGTTAACAAGGATATCCTGGACTTGAAATCAGCTCTGTACCAAGTGGACCTAATAGACATCTACAGAACTCTCCACTCCAACTCAACAGAATATACATTCTTCTCAGCACCACGTCACACTTACCCTAAAATTGACCACATAATTACAAGTAAAGCACTCCTCAGCAAATGTAAAAGAACAGAAATCACAACAAACTGTCTCTCAGACCACAGTGCAATCAAATTAGAATTCAGGATTAAGAAAATCCCTCAAAACTGCACAACTACATGGAAACAGAACAACCTGCTCCTGAGTGACTACTGAGTAAATAACAAAATGAAGGCAGAAATAAAGATGTTCTTTGAAACCAATGAGAAAAAAGACACAACATACCAGAATCTCTGGGACACATTTAAAGCAGAGTGTAAAGGGAAATTCATAGCACTAAATGCCTACAAGAGAAAGCAGGAAAGATCTAAAATCAACACCCTAACATCACAATTAAAAGAACTAGAGACGCAAGAGCAAACAAATTCAAAAGCTAGCAGAAGACAAGAAATAACTAAGATCAGAGCAAAACTGAAGGAGATAGAGATACAAAAAACCCTTCAAAAAATAAATGAATCCAGGAGCTGTTTTACTGAAAAGATTGAAAGCAAAATTGATAGCTAGCAAGACTAATAAAGAAAAAAAGAGAGAAAAATCAAATAGACACATTAAAAATGATAAATGGGGTATCACCACCAATCCCACAGAAATACAAACTACCATCAGAGAATACTATAAACACCTCTACACAAGTAAACTAGAAAATCTAGAAGAAATGGATAAATTCCTAGATGCATACACCCTCCCAAGACTAAACCAGGAAGAATTTGAATCTCTGAATAGACCAATAACAGGCTCTGAAACTGAGGCAGTGATTAATAGCCTATAAACCAAAAAAAGTCCAGGACCAGATGGATTCACAGCCTAAGTCTACCAAAGGTACAAAAAGGAGCTGGTACCATTCCTTCTGAAACTATTCCAATCAATAGAAAAACAGGGAATCCTCCATAACTCATTTTATGAGGCCAGCATCATCCTGATACCAAAGACTGGCAGAGACACAACAAAAAAGGAGAATTTTAGACCAATATCCCTTTTGAACACTGATGTGAAAATCCTCAATAAAATACTGTCAAACCGAATCCAGCAGCACATCAGAAAGCTTATCCACCACAATCAAATCAGCTTCATCCCTGGGATGCAAGGCTGGTTCAACATACACAAATCAATAAACGTAATCCATCACATAAACAGAAGCAACGACAAAAAAAACATGATTATCTCAATACGTGCAGAGAAGGCCTCCAACAAAATTCAACAGCCCTTCATGATAAAAACTCCCAGTAAACTAGGTATTGATGGAACATATCTCAAAATAATAAGAGCTATTTATGACAAACCCACAGCCAATATCATACTGAATGGGCAAAAACCGGAAGCATTCCCTTTGAAAACTGGCACAAGACAGGGATGCCCTCTCTCACCACTCCTATTCAACACAGTGTTGGAAGTTCTGGCCAGGGTAATCAGGTAAAAGAAAGAAATAAAGGGTATTCAATTAGGAAAAGAGGAAGTCAAATTG
>NW_016806124.1:1116346-1124156 GCF_001698545.2 Rhinopithecus bieti
AAAGAAAATGTGGCACATATACACCATGGAATACTATGCAGCCATAAAAAATAATGAGTTCATGTCCTTTGCAGGGACATGGATGAAGCTGGAAGCCATCATTCTCAGCAAACTATCACAAAGACAGAAAACAAAACACCACATGTTATCACTCATAGGTGGGAACTGAACAATGAGAACACTTGGACACAGGGTGGGGAACATCACACACTGGGGCCTGTTAGGGGGTGGGGGCTGGGGGAGGGATAGCATTAGGAGAAATACCTAATGTAAATGACGAGTTGATGGGTGCAGCGAAATGACATGGCACATGTATACCTATGTAACAAACCTGCACGTTGTGCACATGTACCCTAGAACTTAAAGTATTTTTAAAAAGTAGAAAAAAGCTTATAGAATAAGGATACACAGAATGAAAATAGTTATACAGTTATCCAGTGTTTTCATGTTTTAAGCTAAGTATTATTACAGAAGTCAAGACTTTTTTAAAACTTGAAGTTTTAAAAGTAAAATGTTATAGTAAGCCAAGGTTAATTTATTATTGAAGAAAGAAAAAAACACTTTTATAAATGTAGTGTGCCCTAAGTGTACAGTTTATAAAATGATACACTCTGTATAAAGTGTATAAAGTGTTTATAAAGTCTACAGTAGTGTACAGTAACGTCTTAGGCCTTTACATTCACTCACCACTTACTCACTGACTCACCCAGATCAACTTCCATTCCTGCAGTCTCTATTCATGGTAGATGCCCTATACAGGTGTGATACGGTTTGGATATTTGTCCCTCACCAAATCTCATGTTGAAATATGATTTCCAGTGTTGGAGGTGGAGCCCGGTGGGAGGTGACTGGATTGGGGTGTTGATCCCTCATTAATGGCTTGACACCATTCTCTTGGTGCTGTCTTCAAAACAATGAGTCTTGCTCTGAGATCACATGAGCATGTAGTTGTTTAAAGTTGGCACCTCCTCCTTGGCTCTCTCTTGTTCCTGCTCTCACCATGTGACATGTTGGCTCCCCATTGCCCTCTACCATGATTGTAAGCGTCCTAGGTGTCACCAGAAGCAGATGTCAGCATCATGCTTCCTGTGCCAATTAAACCTCTATTCTCCCAGCTTCAGATATTTCTTCATAGCAATGCAAGAACAAGCTAATACAAAGTATACATTTTTTATCTTTTATATCATATTTTTACTGTACCTTTTCTGTTAGATACGCTTACACTCACAAACACCATTATGTTACAGTTGCCTACAGTATTCAGTAAAGCAACATGTTGTACAGATTTGTAGCCTCAGAGCAATAGGCTATACCACATAGCCTTGGTGTGTAGTAGGCTAGGCCATCTAAGTTTGTATAAGTACGCTCGGTGATGTTCACACAATGACAAAATCACCTGACACAGTTCTCAGAATGTATCCCTATCTTTAAGTGACACATGACTATAAATAGAGGAGTACACCATCTTGAGGAATTAGAAGACTCAATTTTGTATTGATATCAATTATCTCCAATTTACTTTATAGATCTGAAGCAATCCAAATCAACACCTTGACAGACTTTTCTATGTAAAAGCTGTGAATTTATATGTAAATGCAAAGGGCCAGTGTGGTCAAAACAATCTTAAAGAAAAAGTTGGAAAATGTACATGATCATATATTAATAGTATCCGGACCTCTTTTTTCTAAAGATACTTAAAGAAATTATCCAATCTAAAGTGTAGAAAGAAAAAAGATGTTTTCAGAGACCTATGGGATGGCATCGAACAATGTAACATATGTGTAACTGGAGCCCAACAGGAGAAAAGAGTGAGAATGAGACCAAATATATATATATGAAGAAATAATTGCCAAAATATAACTAAATACAATGGAAAACACCAATTTTAGATTCCAGACATTCAGCAAACCCCAAACAATACAAAGAAAGCACATCTAGATATATCAGAGTAAAACTGCTAAAAGAGAAAAATCTCAAAAACAGAAAATGGGGAGAAAAGATGTATTACATAACATAAAAAAAATTACAAATGACAGCTGATATGGTTAGGCTACGTCCCCACCCAAATCTCATCTTGAATTCTAGTCCTCATAATCCCATAAACCCCCCCCCCCACAAGTGGGAGGTAATTGAATCATGGGGACCAGCTTTTCCCTTGTTGTTCTCGTGATAGTAAGTCTCATGAGATCTGATAGTTTCATAAAGGGCAGTTGCCTACATATGCTCTCTTGCCTGCCACCATATAAGATGTGCTTTGCTCTCCTTTGCCTCCTCAGCCATGTGGAACTGTGAGCCCATTAAACCTTTTTCTTTATAAATTACCCAGTCTCAGGTATTTCTTCATAGCAGTATGAAAATAACAGACTAATACAGCAGCTGACTTCGTGTCCTAAACAATAGAAACTAAAGGACAATAGAACACTGTATTTATAGTGCCAGCTGAAAGGCAGAGAGAGATTGTCAACCCAGAGTTTAATATTTGGTGACAAAACCCTTCAACAATGAGGGTAGCTTTTGGTCCAAGCCAGCAGCACCTGCCTCTGCTCCCCAGCCCTCCACACTCCATTGTCCTGCCTGCCACCATGATGGAACAGTCCGACTCCGTCACCAAGGACTCCCAGATGGCTGTGACTCAGATCCAGCAGGTCAAGCTGCTGCTGCTGCAGGTGCAACATGCCAGTAGCAGATCACAGCCCAAAAGTAGCACAAAATGTGGTGGATGGACTGCATCCTCTGCATCTCCAAGGAGCATGGGGCTGTCCTCCTGGAAGGGTAACCTTGCCAGTGCCTTCCATTACTTCCCATGCAAGCCCTTAACTTTGCCTTCAAGGATAAGTACAAGCAATTCTTCCTGGGGGTGCAGACAAGTGCATGCAGTTCTGGAGGCGCTTTGCTGACCACCTGGCCTTGGGTGGTATGGCTGGCACCACCTCACTCTGCTTCATGTACCCCCTGAATTTCCCAGAACCTCCTGGGAGCTGACTTTGGGAAATCAGGCACAGTGCATGAGTTCAAAGACCTGGGAGGCTGGCTGGTGAGGATCACCAAGTCCAACGGACCCAGGGCCTGCTAGGGCCTCAGCATCTCATGCAAGGCATCATCATCTGCCCAGCAGCCTCCTTCTGCTAGTAGGATACAGCTGAGGGCATGCTCCCCAGCCCCAAGAACATGCACATCCTGGCAAGCTGAGTTACTGTAAAGACTATGAGGGCCATGGCCAGCACGATCTCCTATCCTCCCAAACGAAGCTCAAATGAGCCCACATCAGGTATACAGGGACCCTAGATTGTTGGAGGAAGATCTTTAAAGATGAAAAGGGCAAGCCTTCTTCAAGGGCGAGGTCCAATGTCCTTGGAGGTGTCGGGGGCACTTGGTGCTGGTCCTGTAAGAGAAGTTGAAGAAAGTCATGAAGTGCATTTGTCTCCTCCACAGAAATGGGAAACAACAGAATCACGGTGAGTACTCAACAGCTGAAGACCACTAACCTTCAAGAAACTAAAACTGTCTGTCCTGGCCAGACGTGTCTGTGGAGGGCAGGGGAAGGCTCTGGAAAAGGGGTGCGTTGTGATCACGTTCGACCATTAGCATCACAATCAATGACCATGATCAATTCTATGAACTGATCACTGGGGGAAGGAATCATGATGTCCTTGCAGGCCCACAGGCATTTTCTCTGCTGCTCAGACCTAGAGTCTAGTTGTTTGTAGGACCTGAGTTGTGTATAAGTATTTATGTAAGACAAAAGAAACGTGTCCCATTTGTATTTAAGCACTAGCTCCTCATTTGCACTGCCAAATATGTTCCATGTGGTCATTCTGCTGCAAAACAATAAAAAGAGAACACTGAGAACCTCAAAAAATGAGGGTAAATACATTTTCACAGAAAATAAAAACCGAAAAAAAAATCATCACCAGCAGATCTGTACTACAACAAATAGTAAAGAATGTTCCTCAGGCCAAAGGCAATTGATTCCAGATAGGAATGTCTATTTACAGGAAAGAAGGAAAAGCATGAGAAATGATAAGTGAGTAGGAAAATATAAAATAACATGGAATTTCTTTCCTTCTCATAATTGTCTTAAAACACAACTGATTATACAGAGAAAAATATAACACTGTAAGGTGAGGCTTATGATGTATACTGAAGTACATGTCAGGGGAACAGGTTCAAGGGAGTTTACTCTTGTAATGCTATTACATTTGTAAAGTAGGAAGTGAGACATTTCAGACCAGGTGTGAAGTACAAACTGGGAAATGGTACAAGGTTGACTTTAAGTAAGCTTTGATAATTGAAGGATGCATATGGTTAGCCACAGAGCAACCACTTAAAAATTAAATTAAAAGTGATATTCCTAGGAAACCAATCAGGAAATACAGTCTTAAAACCCAATAAACAGGTGGCAAACAATCCAATTAAAATATAAGCAAAAGGGCCTTGCAGGGTGGTTCATGCCTGTAATCCCAGCAGTTTGGGAGGCCAAGGCAGGCAGGTCACTCGAGCCCAGGAGTTTGAGACCAGCCTGGGCAACATGGTGAAACTCCATCTCAACAAAAATTACAAAAGTTAGTCAGGCACGGTGGTGCACACCTGTAGTCCCAGCTACTTGGGAGGCTGAGACTGGAGGATTGCTTGAGCCTAGGAGGTCCAGGTTGCAGTGAGTTATGAGTTGTGATCATGCCACTGCACTCCAGCCTGGGTGACAGAGAAAGACTCTGCCTCTTTCTCTTTCTCTCTATCTCTATCTCTATCCCCCAAAATATTTTTGTAAATCTTCTGCATATATGTATGCATACAGAGAACACTGAGTGTGCATGTCCTTGGGGCTGGGGAGCATGCCCTCAGCTGTATCCTACTAGCAGAAGGAGGCTGCTGGGCAGATGATGATGCCTTGCATGAGATGCTGAGGCCCTGGCAGGCCCTGGGTCCGTTGGACTTGGTGATCCTCATCAGCCAGCCTCCCAGATCTTTGAACTCGTGCACTGTGCCTGATTTCCCAAAGTCAGCTCCCAGGAGGTTCTGGGAAATTCAGGGGGTACATGAAGCAGAATGAGGTGGAGTTCAGCTCTCAGGAAGCTACATCTCTAGGGAAAAGGGGAGAACACTACATCAAGGGAACACCCTGTGGGACAGAAGAATCTGAATAGCAGCTCTTGAGTCCCAGATCTTCTCTCTGGGACTGTATGGATACATATATGCAGAAGATTTACAAAAGAAAGTATACAAATGTCCAGCAAATCAATAAAAAGCATTTGCATAATTAGTCATCAAAAAATACAATTTACACCAAAATATGATACCACTATACACCCACTAGACATAATGAAAAAGACAAAACATTCTTAGTGTGGGTGAGGATCTGGAGTAACTGGAGTAACTCATTGCTGCTGGGACGAGTATGTTGAAGTCAACAATTTTGGAAAAGTGTTTGGTAGTTTCTAGAAGCATATACACACTCTATGACCCAGAAATCCCACTCCTAGATATATATTGAAGAGAAACAAAAACATGCCAAAAAAAATACTTTTAAAATATTCACAGTAGCTTTATGCATACCAGCCCCAATCTGGAAACCACCCAAATATATATCCCCATTGGAATAAATAGTGATATATTGTACACAATGGAATACTATACAGTCATAAAAGGAATGCTAACTGAAAGAAAACATACACAAAAATAATCCATAATGAATTATTCCACTAATGGAAATTAGGACAAATTAGGAAAAACTAATATTTATTTGGGATAAGAAATCATGAGAGCAGTTAGCATTGACGGAAAGTGGGATATGGAGACTGAGAAGGACAAAATGAAGTTTCTGGGTGCAGATATTATTCTCTTCTTGAGCGAGTCAGAGGCCACATGGATGTGTTCAACATCTGAAAATTCATCAAGATATGAACTTCTAATTTGTACACTTTTCTGTATATGCTTTACTTTGATAAAATAGTTTACTTTAAAAATATGCTTGGCTGCCACCACAATAATCATTGTTTCAAACAAGAATCATCAGTTGGGGGAAATGGCTGACTGGAGGCAGGTCTAAGTTGCAGCCCCCACTCAGACAGACAGAGCCGCATGCAGAGACCCACATTGTGAACTCTTGCCCCAAGAACTAGCGCAGGAACATACCAGGAAAGCTGAGAGAATCCCTTTGAAGGAGGTGAATTGCCCCTGCGGGCTCTGTGGAACAGCTGAGGAACTGTGAGTCAGCTTGCTTTCTCAGCTGGGAGGCTTGTAGTATGGGGCAAGTTCACAGCCCTGCTCACTGGCTGCCTAGAAGAAAACTCAGTGCTGTTGGGGTGTGGTGGGGGGAGGGAGGCATGCTGGGAGAGAGATTAGCCTTTTGGGCTCCATGGGAGCTGGGAGAGTCCTGTGGCAGCTGGCTTTCTCCCACTTCCCTGGTAACCTGTATGATACAGCAGAGACGGCCCAGCCATAATCCTCCTGGAAACATAACTCCATTGGCTTCCACACCGCCATCCCCCTCAGCAGCTGCAGTAAGCCCTGCCCAAGGAGAGGCTGAGCTCAGATACACCTAACTTTGCCCCACCTGATGGTCTTCCTCACCTGCCCTGGTAGCCAAAGGACATATTCTCTTGGGAGCTCTACCACCCACCACCTGATCCTCCCTGTATTACTGCAGCTGATGCACTCTTGCAAGCGCCACCTCCTGGCTGGAGGCCAACCAGCACAAAACCAGTGCACTAAACAAAAATGCAACCAAGAACCCTCACTGAGTTCAATTCACTTCCCTGCTGCCTCCACCACAGCAGGTGCTGTTATCCACAGCTGAGAGAACTGAAGACACATTACATCACAGGACTCTTTGCAGACACTCCCCATTACCAGCCCAGAGCCTGGTAGCTCTGCTGAGTGGCTAGATCCAGAAGAGAAATAACAATCACTGCAGTTCAAGTCTCAGGAAGCCACATCTCTAGGGAAAGGTGGAGAGCACTACATCAAGGGAGTACCCTGTGGGACAGAAGAATCTGAATAGCAGCTCTTCAGTCCCAGATCTTCTCTCTGACATAGTCTACCCAAATGAGAGGGAACCAAAAAAAAAATTCTGGCAACATGAGAAAACAAGGTTCTTTAACACCCCCCCCCCCCCCAAAATATCACACTAGCTCACCAGCAATGGATCCAAAACAAGATGAAATTTCTGAACTGCCAGAAAAAGAATTCAGGAGGTTTACTATTAAGCCAATCAAGAAAGCACAAAAGAAAGGTGAAGTCCAACTTAAACAAATAAAAAAAAAATTATACAGGATATGAATGGGAAAATCTTCAGTGATAGTATAAATAAAAATCAAACACAACTTCTGGAAAGTAAGGACACACTTAGAGAATTGCAAAATGCACTGGAAAGTCTCAGCAATAGAATCAAACAAGTAGAAGAAAGAATTTCACAGCTCAAAGACAAGGCTTTCAAGTTAACCCAACAATGGCACAAAAAAAAAAAGAATAAAAAAAGAACATAGCCTCCAAGAAATTGGGATTATGTTAAACAACCAAACCTAAGAATAATTGGTGTTTCAAGGCAAAAGAGACATAAAAATTTTGGAAAACATATCTGAGGAAATAATTGAGGAAAACTTCCCTGGCCTTACTAGAGATCTAAACATCCAAACACAAGAAGCTCAAAGAGCACCCAGGAAATTCATCACAAAAAAAAAAAAAAAAAAAAAAAAAAAAATTATCACCTAGGCATATAGTCATCAGGTTATCTTAAGTCAAGACAAAGGAAAAAAATCTTAAGAGCTGTGAGGCAAAAGCATCAGGTAACCTATAAAGGAAAACCTATCAG
>NW_016806125.1:0-1770 GCF_001698545.2 Rhinopithecus bieti
CATTTTCTTAATCCAGTCTGTCACAGATGGACATTTGGGTTGATTCCCCAGGATCTTTTCTTTTTGTGAGACAGAGTTTCGCTTTGTTGCCCAGGCTGGAGTGCAGTGGCATGATCTCGCCTCAGTGCAAACTCCACCTCCCGGGTTCAAGCTATTCTCCTGCCTCAGCCTCCCAAGTAGCTGGGACTACAGGCGGGCACCACCACACCAGGCTAATTTTGTATTTTTAGTAGAGACAAGGTTTCACCATGTTGGTTATGCTGGTCTCGAACTCCCGACCTCAGGTGATCCACCTGCCTTGGCCTCCCAAAGTGCTAGGATTACAGGCATGAGCCACTGTGCCTGGCCCATGATCTTTTCTTTTTCTTTTGATACAGGAACTTGCTTGGTCACCGAGGCTGCAGTGCAGTGGCACCAGCATAGCTCACTGCAGCCTTGAACTCCTGGGCTCAAGTGATCCTCCTGCCTCAGCCTCCCAACTAGCTGGGACTACACACATGCACCACCATGCCCAGCTAATTATTATTATTATTACTAGAGATGAGACCTCACTATGTTGCCCAGGCTGGTCGTGAACTTCTGGGCTCAAGCGATCCTCCTACCTTGGCTCCCACAGGATCTTCTCACCTTAGACCTAAGTGTTAATAGTCATCTCTCTGGTTTCTTCACTTCTAGACTCCTATACCTGCAGTGCGTCCTGCACCAGACCATGACATTATTGTCCTTGAAGAGCCGATTTGATCCCATCACTCATGAGCTCAAATGCATTTAACAGTTCCAAGCATCAACAGCCGAATGGATGAACAAACCGTGGTTCATGGTGCAGCCATGCAGTGGAATACTACTCAGCAATGGAAGGGAAAGAACTATTGTTGGCCAGGTGCGGTGGCTCACACTTGTGATCCCAGCACTTTGGTAGGCTGAGGAGGGCGGATCACATGGTCAGGAGATCGAGACCATTCTAGCCAACATGGTGAAGCCTCATCTCTAATAAAAATATAAAAATTAGCTGGGCGTGGTGGCTTGTGCCTGTGGTCCCAGCTACTCAGGAAGCTGAGGCAGGAGAATTGCTTGAACCAGGGAGTTGGACGTTGCGGTGAGCCGAGATCGCGCCACTGCATTCCAGCCTGGCGACAGAGTGAGACTCCATCTCAAAAAAAACAAAAAGAACTACTGTCATACACAACAGCATCAACGAACCTCAAAATCACCATGCTGAGTGAAAGAAGCCAGACTGGAACAAAAAAATCTATGCTGTGTAATTACATGTCTATGACATTTTAGAAAATGCAAACTAATCTGTAGTAACAGAAAGCAGCTCAGTGGTTGCCTAGAGCAGGGAGAAGGATGGAGTATCTTGATTGTGGTGATTTCACAGGTATGCGTGTGTGGAAAATGACCAAATTATACATGCAAAATATGTACAATTTACATGACAATAATACCTCAATAAAACTGTTTTCTTTTTTTTTTTTTTTTTAAATTAAAAGCTGTTCAACTGGACGTGGTGGCTCACACCTGTAATCCCAGGACTTTGGGAGGCCGAGTGGGCGGATCACGAGGTCAAGAGATTAAGACCATCCTGGCCAACATGGTGAAACTCCGTCTCTACTAAAAATACAAAAATTAGCCGGGCATGGTGGCTCGTGCCTGTAGTCCCAGCTACTCGGGAGGTTGAGGCAGGAGAATCACTTGAACCCGGGAGGCAGAGGTTACAGTGAGCCAAGCTCGTGCCACTGCACTTCAGCCTGGCGACAGAGCAAGACTCAT
>NW_016806126.1:0-1676 GCF_001698545.2 Rhinopithecus bieti
TTTTTTGAGACGGAGTCTCGCTGTGTGCCCCAGGCTGGAGTGCAGTGGCCGATATCAGCTCACTGCAAGCTCCACCTCCCGGGTTCACGCCATTCTCCTGCCTCAGCCTCCCGACTACCTGGGACTACAGGCGCCTGCCACCTCACCCGGCTAGTTTTTTTTTTTGTATTTTTTTAGTAGAGACAGGGTTTCACTGTGTTAGCCAGGATGGTCTCGATCTCCTGACCTCGTGAACCGCCCGTCTCAGCCTCCCAAAGTGCTGGGATTACAGGCTTGAGCCACCGCGCCCGGCCATAAGTTTTTTAATAAACAAATCTACATTTTAACAAGTTCCTGGATACACACACGTATTTATTACTGAAAATGGAAATAACATATCAAAATATCCTCCTCTCGCTGTTCAAGTTTGTTGGGGTTCTTTTGTTTGTTTTTTGAGACTGAGTCTCATTCTTTTGCCCAGGCTGGAGTGCAGTGGTGCCATCTCAGCTCACTGCAACCTCCACCTCCCAGGTTTAAGCAGTTGTCCTGCCTCAGCCTCCTGAGTAGCTGCGATTACAGGCATGAACCACCATGCCTGGCCAATTTTTGTATTTTTAGTAGAGACTAAAAATAGTTTCATCATATTGGCCAGGCTGGTCTCAAACTCCTGACCTCAAGTGATCCGCCTGTCTTGGCCTCCGAAAGTGCTAAGATTGCAGGCATGAGCCGCTGCACCCAGCCTCACTATTCAAGTTTTTTTAAAGGTGAAGACACATCTAGCTGCATGTACCCTTCTCTAATGTTATGCTTTATCCAAACTACCCAATGTAAACTCATTTTATATATTCCTTCCACATAAATTTCTTTACTTCAAGTGTTTGATGTTAGGTCTGCTCTCATCTCATTGACTTCAGGATTCTAAACCATACATGTATCCATGAGAACTTGTACTACCTGGAGCCAAATCAAAAACTAAAACTGAGATATACCAAAGCATCAAATTACAAAGAGGGACAAAGGGAAAAAAAAAAAAAAAAAAAAAAAAAAAACAAACTTAGGTCATCAAAATCATATTTTGAGTTATTAAAAATTATTGGATTTTGGCTGGGCGCAGTGGCTCACGCCTGTAATCCCAGCACTTTGGGAAGCCGAAGTGAGCAGATCCTGAGGTCGGGAGTTTGAAACTAGCCTGGGTAACATGGTGAAACCCCATCTCTACTAAAAATACAAAATTAGCCAGGTGTGGTGGCGTGCGCCTGTTAATCCCAGCTACTCAGGAGGCTGAGGCAGAAGAATCGCTTGAACCTGGGAAGCAGAGCTTTCAGTGAGCCGGGATTGTACCACTGCACTCCAGCCTGGGTGACAGAGTGAGACTCGTCTCCAAGCAATAGCAATAAAAATTAAAATTATTGGATTTTTGCTTTCACTTAGAGTAAAAAAGCCACAAGAGGCTGGACATGGTGACTCACACCTGTAATCCCAGCATTTTGAGAAGCCAAGGCAGGAGGATCGTTTGAGGCCAGGAGCTCAAGACCAGCCTGGGCAACCTAGCAAAGCCCCCATCTCTACAAAAAGTGCAATAAAATTAATAAATAAAATAAATCCACAAGAGACTATCACTCCTACCATAAAAAGAAGAAAAAGCGGCCGGGCACGGTGGCTCAAGCCTGTAATCCCAGCACTTTGGGAGGCCGAGA
>NW_016806127.1:0-765 GCF_001698545.2 Rhinopithecus bieti
TTCCTCTTCCTAAAATTACCAAATACAGGTTAAGGACTGATTAGTATTAAATATAAATAAAGCTTTGGTGCTAAAAGTTAAGAGCTTTTGTTTTCCAGAAAATCAAACCCAAAGAATTCAGATAAAGCTATTTGCTCAAAGGTGTATCATCAGGTAGAGGTAAAAGAGAGTTGAGAAATTATACTCCATTCCAAATAATGTGCTTTCAATTTTTCCACATTAATAGTAGTTTACAAAGGAGATTTAGAGAATTCCTCAAATCAAAAATGAGGACATTTATGAAATGTCATTCTTATATAAAAGACCTACTTCAGTTGTGTCCTCTTCTTCCTCTTCCTCTGAAGTCACTTCCTCTGTTGTCCCATTCTGAAACAGAGAAAGAATCTGCCAGGGTTACACAGGCTGAATACAGGCTAAGTCCATTAGAAGACTGGTGCCATAGCTTTAGGGACAAACTTTCAAACATCTGTCACTGCAGTGCCGCTACCAGAGAGCCTATTAACATTAAATGTTTACTTTTAAATCCAACTTTGATTTGACAAACAACAGTTGTCAGCTTTTAAAAACAAAACAAAAAAATAAAAGATTAGGAATAAAGAAAAGCAATCAGTCAAATATAAAGCAAAACCGAAAAAAATGTTAAAACAGAATCTAATTTAAAATAAGAACACATTTTACTTACATAGCTATGTGTATAAGATCAATGGCTTATCTTGTTTAAAATAAATATCACAAACTATCCATTCCTTAAAATAACTACCTTTT
>NW_016806128.1:0-2421 GCF_001698545.2 Rhinopithecus bieti
GGGCAGTGGTGCGATATCGGCTCACTGAATGTACCACATAACGGAATCCCGACATTCTCCCGCTGAAGACTACGAGTCGCTGGGACTACAGGCGCCCGCCACCTCGCCCGGCTAGTTTTTTTTTTGTATTTTTAGTAGAGACGGGGTTTCACCGTGTTAGCCAGGAGGGTCTTGATCTCCTGACCTCGTGATCCACCCGCCTCGGCCTCCCAAAGTGCTGGGATTACAGGCTTGAGCCACCGTGCCCGGCCTTGACTGATTCTTAAGGGCAGTCAAGTTAATAGTTTATAATTTTGCTGAGATGTAAATTTGAATCACATGTGCCGTGGGGTTGGTTTTTTTTCAGTCACATCATTAGGTACACTGACTTCTGTGAAGTTTTTACGTTACTGCATTTTCTGGGCAGTTGAGCAGTCATTTTTATCTTTTTAAAATATTTTAAAATTTATTTATTTTTATTATTTTTTGAGACAGAGTCTTACTGTGTTGCCCAGGCTGGAGTGCAGTGGCATAATCTCGGCTCACTGCAACCTTCACCTCTCGGGTTCAAGTCATTCTTGTGCCTCAGCCTCCAGAGTAGCTGGGATTACAGGCATGTGCCACCATACCCAGCTAACTTTTGTATTTTTTGTACAGACGAGGTTTCACCATGTTGGCCAGGATGGTCTCGAACTCCTGAGCTCAAGCGATCTGCCTGCTTCGGCCTCTAGGAAAGTGCTGTGGAATTATAGGTGTGAGTTACTGGGCCCAGCCTGAGCAATCATTTTTTATTGGGGCACACATCAGAGTCACTTGTGAAGCTTTTTGAAGTACAGATCCATATCTGAACCCTAGTTTGGCCCTTCAAATCAGAATCTGCAGGGATGGGTTTCAGCTCTCTACTTTTTAAGTTTTTCCAGGTGATTCAGTTATGCTTTCCTGCTTAAGAACAGCTATAGAAATTTTTGTAAGTTGAGGATTTGCAGAAATCTCAATATATATCATATATAAATATCAAGATTGAGCTGATACCTGCTGTAAGGAATTTATATGGAGGCTCAGCCTTCTGAAAAGTAGGGAAACACTGAAAAATATTAATGTAGAATTGGCCGGTCATGGTGGCTCACTCCTGTAATTCTAGTACTTTGCGAGGCTGAGGTGGGTGGATTTCCTGAGCTCAGGAGTTGGAGACCAGCCTGGGCAACACATTGAAACCCTGTCTCTACTAAAATACAAAAAATTAGCCGGGTGTGGCGGTGTGTGCCCTGTAGTCTCAGCTACTCTGGAGGCTGAGACAGGAGAATTGCTAGAACCTGGGAGGCAGAGGTTGTAGTGAGCCGAGATCGTGCCACTGCACTCCAGCCAGGGTGGCAGAGTGAGACTCTGTCTTTTAAAAAAGTTAATGTAGAATAATAGATTTTGGCTAGAAAACATGGGTTATAACCTATTAGGACTATGACTTTGGACAAGTCACTTACCCGCTGTGAACTTCAGCTAGTATCCTTATCTCACAGAGTTGTTATGCATTTTCAACTAGGTAAAGTACATAAAAAACCTGGCCTGGGCGCGGTGGCTCATGCCTGTAATCCCAGCACTTTGGGAGGTCGAGGCGGGCAGATCACGAGGTCAGGAGTTTGAGACCAGCCTGGCCAATATGGTGAAACCCCGTCCCTACTAAAAATACAAAAATTAACCAGGCGTGGTGGCGTGCACCTGTAGTCCCCAGCTACACAGGAGTTTGAGGCAGAAGAATTGCTTGAACCCGGGAGGTGGAGGTTTCAGTGAGCGGAGGTGGTGCCACTGCACTCCAGCCTGGGCAACAGAGTGAGACTGTGTCTCCCAAAACAGAAAACAAAAAACGCCTATAGGCTGGGCATGGTGGCTCACGCCTGTAATTCCAACACTTTGGGAGGCTGAGGCAGGCAGATCACCTGAGGTCAGGAGTTCGACACCTGCCTGGCCAACATGGTGAAACCATCCGTACTAAAAATACACAAAAGTTTGCTGGGCATGGTGGCGGGTGCCTGTAATCCCAGCTACTTGGTAGGCTGAGGCAGGAGAGAATTGCTTGAACCCAAGAGGCAAAGGTTACAGTGAGCCGAAATTGTGCCGTTGCACTCCAACCTGGGTAAAAAGCATGAAACTCATCTCCCAGAAAAAAAAAAAGCCTGTAGCTGACATTTAGTAGATGCTTATTAAAAGTAATATTCATGGCCAGGCGCAGTGGCTCACGCCTGTAATCCTAGCACTTTGGGAGGCCGAGGCAGGAGGATCACAAGGTCAGGAGATCAAGACCATCCTGGCTAACACAGTGAAACCCCGTCTCTACTAAAAATACAAAAAAATTAGCCGGGCGTAGTGGTGGGTGCCTGTAGTCCCAGCTACTCGGGGAGGCTGAGGCAGGAGAATGGCGTGGAGGTGGAGCTTGCAGTGAGCCGAGAT
>NW_016806129.1:0-1263 GCF_001698545.2 Rhinopithecus bieti
AGTGTGATATCTCCAGCTTTATTCTTTTTGATTAAGATTGTTGTGTGGCTATACGGGCTCTTTTTTTTTTTTTTTTTTTTTTTTTTTTTTTTTTTTTTTTTGGTTCCATATGAATTTTAAGATAGTTTTTTCTATTTTGAAGAATTTCAATGCTAGTTTAATGGAAATAGCATTGAATACATAAATTGCTTTGGGCAGTATGGCCATTTTCATGATATTGATTCTTCCTATCTATGAACATGGAATGTTTTTTCACTTTTTTGTTTTCTCTCTGATTTCTTGAGCAGTGATTTGTAGTTCTCTTGAATAAGTCCTTCATTTCCCTTGTGAGCTGTATTCCTAGGTATTTTATTTTTTTTGTGGCAATTGTAAATGGAAGTTTATTCTCAATTTGTCTGCTTGTTTGTTGTTAATAAATAGAAATGCTTGTGATTCCTGCACATTGATTTTATATCCTGAGACCTTGATGATGTTGCTTATTGAAGCTCTTGAAGAATGACAGTGGATTATCATAAGCTTAACCAAGTGGTGACTCCAATTGCAGCTGCTGTACCAGATGTGGTTTCATTGCTTGAGCAAATTAACACATCCCCTGATATCTGGTATGCAGGCATTGACTTGGCAAATGCCTATTTCTCTATTCTTGCCCATAAGTCCCACCAGAAGCAATTTGCTTTCAGCTAACAAGGCCAGCAAGATACATTTACTGTCTTACCTCAGGGGTATATCAACTCTCCAGCTTTGTGTCATAATCTTATTCAGAGAAATCTTGATCACTTTTTGCTTCTGCAAGATTTCACAGTGGCCCATTACATTGATGACATTATGCTGATTGGATCCAGTGAGCAAGAAATGGCAAACACTCTGGACTTACTAGTGAGACATTTGCATGCAAGAGAATGGGAAATAAATCCAACTAAAATTCAGGAACCTTCTACCTCAGTAAAATTTCTGGGGTTGTAGGGGTGTGGGGCTTGCTGAGATATTTCTTCTAAGGTGAAGAATAAGTTGCTGCATTTGGCCCCTCCTACAACCAAGAAAGGGGCACAATCTAATCAGCTGCTAGCATAACTAGAATATAAGCAGGCAGGAAAATGTGAAAAGAGAGACTGGCCTAGCCTCCCAGCCTACATCTTTCTCCCATGCTGGATGCTTCCTGCCCTCAAACATTAGACTCTTTCTTCAGTTTTGGAACTCGGACTGGCTCACCTTGCTCCTCAGTCTGCAGATGGTCTATTGTGGGACTTTGTGATAATGCGAGTT
>NW_016806129.1:2465-7799 GCF_001698545.2 Rhinopithecus bieti
ATTTCAGCAAATTTTTTCATTTATGCCATAAAAGTATTTTGCCTCCTTGACTAAGTTATTTCTAAGTATTTATTCCCTTTGATGTCATTGTAAATAAAATTGTTTTCTTAATTTTTATTTCACATTTTTCAATGTTAGTGTATAGAAAGGCAATTAGTTTTTTGCTGATTTTGTATCCTGCAGCTTTTCTAAATTTATTATCTTTAAAAAACTGTATGTGCGTGTGTGTGTGTAGTCTTTTCTAGTCACAATGCAATGAATAGAAGTCAACAGCTGATTGTAAATGAAAACATATGTTGTATGATTTAAATGTTTTTGAATTTATTGAGACTATTTGGCGGGGGCCTAAATATATGGCCTCTCCTTGAAAACAATCAATGTGTATGTGAAAAAATAATGTACTTTCCTGTTGTTGAGTGGAGTGCTCTCTATATGTCTATTAGGTCTAAATGTTCAAGGTATTTTTTAAGTATCCTTTTACTTTATTGATTTTCTGCCTGGTTTTGCTGTCTATTTTTGGAAGTAGGGTACTAAAGTCTCCTCATATTATTAAAGAGTTGCCTATTTTTCTCTTCAATTTTGTTAAGAATTGCTTCTTATATTTTGGAGCTCTGATGTATGGCACATGTATGTTTATAATTGTTATATCTTCCTTGTGAATTGGTTTTTACATCATTAAATAATATTGCTTTTTTCCTTCTTGTAGTAGTTTTTTTTTTTTAATTTAAAGCTATTTTGGCTGAAATTGGTATGGCCACCCCCACTGTCTTCTTGTTCCTTTGTATTTGCCATCTTTTCTTTCAACACTTGTATTTCTTTAGATCTAAACTCTCTCTGGTAGATAGTGTATAGTTTGATCTTATTTTTATCCATTCTGTATTCAGATTGAAGACTATATTTTATATGCCTTTAGGATAATTATTGATAGGGGAGCACTATCAATACTTTTCATTTTGTAATTTGATTTGTGTGTGTGTTATAGATATTTGTCTTTTCTTCCCGTATTACTGATCTCCCTTGTGTATAGTTTATTTGATGTGAATATGTTTTGAAACCCTTCTTATTTCCTTTTGTGTATATTTTGTAGTTATTTTCTTTTCGTTTACCCAAAAAACATATGGTTCTTTGGTTACCATGTAAGTAATATATAAAACATCATAAGGCTATAAAAATCCATCCTAAATTAATACCATCTTAACTTCAATTGCATACAAAACTTTACTTCTTTGCAGCTTACCGCCTTTCCCAGTTGACGTTACTAATATCATAAATTATAATTGACACTTGAACAGTATGAGATAAGAGTGCCAAGTCCCTACAAAGTTGAAAATCTGCATATAACTTTCTATTACCCCAAACTTCACTACTAATTGCCTACTGCTGAACAGAAACCTTACTGATAACATAGTCATTTAACAGCTTTTGTATTTTATATGTATTATGTTCTATAAGTAGCTAGAAAATATATTTTATTAAGAATATCATAAGGAAGAGAAAATACATTTACTATTCATTAAGTTGGTTTAAGTCATCACAGAGGTCTTCATCCTCATCACTTCATGTTCAGTCCTGAACATGTTGCTGTCTCAGCAGTGGCAGAGGCAGAAGAAAATACATGTATAAGTGGAATCATAATTTAAATACATGTTGTTCAAGGCTAAACTGTATATCTTTAGATGTTATGTAACCATTACCATTATCGTATAAAGATTCCATATTTATAATCTTTACTCATTTATACTTTAAATCCTATAGATAATATAAGTGGTGATACAAGTAAAAATTAAAATAATAATACTTATTTATATTTGTTATTTGTTCATCTATTTACCATTTTCATTACTCTGTTTTGTACTGACATAACAGAGTACCTAATACTGGGTAATTTATAATGAACAGAGATTTATTTCTTACAGTTCTTGAGACTGGAAAGTTTAAGATGGAGGGGCTTGCATTTGTCAAGGACCTTCTTTCTGCATCATCCATGGCAGAAAGCGGGCAGGAAACAGAGCACATCTTCTAGACAAAGCGATGGAGTGCAAAACTCATTTTAAAAGATACACATGGCAGGTGCAGTGGCTCACGTCTGTAATCCCAGAACTTTGGGAGGCCAAGGAGGGCAGATTACGAGGTCAGGAAATCGAGACCATTCTGGCTAACACAGTGAAACTCCGTCTCTACTAAAAGTACCAAATAAATTAGCCGGGCGTGGTGGCAGGCACCCGTAGTCCCAGCTACTCAGGAGGCTATGGTAGGAGAATGCCGTGAACCAGGGAGGCTGAGCTTGCAGTGAGCTGAGATCGCACCACTGCACTCCAGCCTGGGCGACAGAGCAAGACTCCATCTCAAAAAAATAAAAAATAAAAAATAATACACACTTTTCCAATAAGTAACCCACTCCCATTATAGTGATATTAATCTATTCATGAGGACAGAGTTCTCATATCCTAGTCTCCTTTTAAAGGTTCCAATTCTCAAAATTCTTGCATTAAAGGCTAAATTTCTAACACATGAATTTTTAGGGACACAGTCAAACCATATCACCTTCTCTGGAGAAGTTTACATTTTTTCTTATGCCTTTGAGTGATTGTCTAGGATTCTACTTGAAGGACTCCATTTAATATTTCTTGCAGGGAGGTCCGGGGTGGTAAACTACTTCAGCTTTTGTTTGTATGAAAATGTCCTGACTACTTATCTATTTTAGAAAGATAGCTTTGTCAGGTATAGAATTCCTGGTTGGCAGTTCTTTTCTTCAATTTCTTTAAATGTATCATGCCACTATTTCTGTTCTCCAAGGTGTCTGATAAGAAATTCACTAGGATAGTCATATTAAGAGCTCTTGCATATGATGGGTCCATTTTATCTTGCTGTTTTCAATGTCCTTTTCTTGTCTTTGCCTTTCAGCAGTTAGATTTTAATGTGTCTTAGGGTCTCTGATTTTGTCCTACTTGGAATTCATTGAGCTTCTTGTAATTGTATATTTATATCTTTATTCAAATTTGGGAAGTTTTTCGTACTTATATCTTCAAATGATTTTTCTTTTTTTTCTCTTTCTCTTCACCTCCTGCAAGTTCCTGATGTAGTTTGCATGTTCATCACCTCTAAATCCCATGTTGAAATGTGATCCCTAATGTAGGAGGTAGGGCATAGTGGGGAAGGTTTGAGTCACGGAGGTAAGTTTCTCATGAATGGTTTGAAGCCCTTCTCACAGTAATGAGTGAATTCTCACTCTATTATGTCATGTGAAAGCTGGTGTTGAAATAGCCTGATACTTCCTCCCTTCCTCTCTCACCATGTGACATGCTTGCTCTCCCTACACCTCCTGCCATGATAGTAAGCTTCCTGAAGCCCTCACCAGAAGCAAATGCCAGCAGTATGCTTCTTGTATAGTCTGCAGAACGGTCAGCCAAAATAAACCTTTTTTTCTTTATAAATAACCCAGCATTAGACACTACTTTACAGCAATGTAAAACAGACTGACCTACTACAAGATATATTTTGGTCTGCTTGATGATGTTTTACATCTCTCTTCCCTCCTATTCACTTAACTTTTTTCTTACTTCTCATACTCGATAATTTCTAAAGACTATCATTCAAATTGTATGATTGTTTCTTTTCCCTGTTTGAGTTTGCTGTTTAAACCCCCTGGTGAATTTTATAATTGAGTTCGTGCCTTTTGCAGCTCCAGATGTAGTTAGGTTTTTTAAATAATTTCTATCGTGTTGTGAATATTTTTCATACATAGTTTTCTGATTTCCTTTTATGTTTAGTGTATGTTTCATTTTAACTATGTGAGTATATTAAGAAAGTAGTTTTAAAGTTGTTTTTTTAAATTCCAATTCATGTCTTCTTTTAGGGAAGCTGCCTTTTTTAGTTTATGTTGCTCCTTTAAATGGGTCATGTTTCTGTCTTCTACCTGTAATGTCTTGCCCTCAGGCATATGTGGATTTGCAGTTCTCCTGTAGGTTTTATGTGCCATGGAACTGGCCCTGTCTTTTGAAGCTTCTGTCAACTGAAGATAGAATTTATACTTAATGTTCTTCATATGATCTTTGATGGAGATCATATTCCCATAATATATCAGAGTAATGCAGAGAATAATCTTTTAGGTAACCCATAGATGAGTCAGAATGTTGCAAACATGTTCTACTCTGCTACTTCTGCCTAACCAAAGGAACACATGGTTGCCTCATTTTCTGCTGATTACACTACTACGCCAGGAACGAGATGAAGCAAGAGTGAATAAAAATACCACAGAATTTTCTAACATACTGAATGTGTCTCTTTCTTGACTGTGCATTCAGTTGGTGGTTATCATTCTTTAACTGGTTGCAGAATTTCTGTAATATTATTTTAGTCAGTCTATAGCTGTTTTCTTAATGTTTTCATGGGGGAATGATGAACTGTGACTTCCTAGACTGTACCTTTTAGACATCACTTTCAAAGGCATATTTTAAGATCTAAAAAGTGCTTAGCATGACTCTCATCTTTTCAAATACATTGAATATATTAACTTAAGGCAAAAATTAGCATATTTAGAAATGGTTTAAAAAGGAGAATATGAGAGCATTCTCAAGAAACTCACTACTATGCAGACATCTGGAATTTTAAAAGTTATCCCCGCCTTGGCCTCCCAAAGTGCTGGGATTACAGGCATGAGCCACCACACCAGGCCTACATTTTTAATGTGGTTGTTTGGTTTTATGCTTGTTAATTTCCTTTAGTTTCTTAGAGATGCTAAATGTTAGGCCTTTGTGAGTTGCATAGTTTACAAACATTTACTCTCATTCTGTAGGTTGTCTGTTTAATCTGCTGATAGTTTCTTTTGCTGTAATGAATTTCTTCAATTACGTCCCATTTGTCATTTTTTGTTGTTGTTGCAATTGCTTTTCATGTCATTGTTATGACATCTTTGCTGGGTCCTATGTCCAGAATGATATTTCCTAAGTTATCTTCCAGGGTTTTTAAAGTTTTAGATTTTACATTTAAATATGTAATCCATCCTCAGTTGATTTTTCTATATGGTGTAAGGAAGGAGGTCCTGTTTCAGTCTTCTACACATTGTTAGCTAGTTTATCCCAGCACCATTTATTGAATAGGAAGTCCTTTTTCCATTGATTAATTTTGGAAACTTTCTCAAAGATCAGATGGTTGTAGTTGTATAGCATTATTTCTGGGCTGTCTATTCTTTTATTGATCCATGTGTCTGTTTTTATAGCGGAAGTATGCTGTTGTGATTACTGTAGCCTTGCGATATTGTTTGAAATCAGGTAATATGACACATCCAACTTTGTGCTTAGGATTGCTGTGGCTATTTGGGGCTTTTTTTTTTTT
>NW_016806129.1:14585-15854 GCF_001698545.2 Rhinopithecus bieti
GTCTCTCACCACTCCTATTCAACATAGTATTGGAAGTTCTGGTCAGGGCTATCAGGCAAGAGAAAAAAATAGAGTGTTCAAATAGGAAGAGAGGAAGTCAAATCGTCTCTGTTTGTAGATGACATGATTGTTTATTTAGAAAACCCTATCGTCTCAGCCCCAAAACTCCTTAAGCTGATAAGAAATTTCAACAAAGTCTCAGGATACAAAATCAATGTGCAAAAATCACAGGCATTCTTAAATGCCAATAATAGAAAAACAGAGCCAAATCATGAGTGAACTCCCATTCACAATTGCTACACAAGAATAAAATACCTAGGAATACAACTTACAAGGGATGTGAAGGACCGCTTCAAGAACTACAAACCACTGCTCAAGGAAATAAGAGAGGACATAAACAAATTTTAAAAATTCCATGCTCATGGATAGGAAGAATCAAAATCAAGATAATGGCCCTACTGCCCAAGGTAATTCATAGATTCAATGCTATTCCCATCAAGCTACTATTGACTTTCTTCACAGAACTTGAAAAAACTACTTTAAATTTTATAGGGAACCAAAAAATACCCCTATACTCAAACAAACCTAAGCAAAAAGAACACAGCTGGAATCATTACACTGCCTGACTTCAAAGTATACTACAAGGCTACAGAAACCAAAACATCACGGTAATAGTACCAAAACAGATATGTAAGCCAGTGGAATAGAACGGAAGCCACAGAAATAACACCACACATCTACAACCACCTGGTCTTCTGACAAAAACAAGCAATGGGGAAAAAATTTCTTTTTTAATAAATGGTGCTGGGAAAACTGGCTAACCATATGCAGAAAACTGAAACTGGACTCCTTCCTAACACCTTATACAAAAATTAACTCAAAATGAATTAAAGAATTAAATGTAAAACCTCAAACCATAAAAAGTCCTTGAAAAAATATGAGACAGTACCATTCAGGACATAGGCATGGGCAAAGACTTCATGACTAAAACACCAAAAGCAATTGTAACCAAAGCCAACGTTGATGAATGGGATCGAATTAGACTAAAGAGCTTCTGCATAGCAAAATAAACTATCATCAGAGTGAACATGCATTTGAATTTTTTAAGTTCTTTGAGTACTTCTGATATAAAGCCAAAATTGAAATCCTATCTTCTATATCAACAGAGATTACAACTAACTCTTCTTACTATTAGATAGAAATGACAATGGGGTAAATCACATTTTTTTTGAGAGAAGACTTTTCTAGAAATATTCACATTCTTTGAAA
>NW_016806129.1:15952-32553 GCF_001698545.2 Rhinopithecus bieti
TTAACCAAATAATTTGATATCATGTGTAGAATTATTTAAGCTTTGAAGTCAGAAAGACTCTTTATTCATTCATGCAATGTATTTTTGAGATTGTCAGTTTTTAAGGTTCAGTTGTAGAACTAAATCTCAAAAAGAAAACAGCATAGTAACAATGTTTGCAAAAGAACTGCTACTCTTATCAGAATATTCTATCTTTATTCACTCTAGCTGGTAGACACCAACAAACTTCAGTTTCCATAAATAACCTGGAAAGTAGAATTTTCAGATCCTGGTAGAAACTACTATTAACTAGGGCTTCAACAAGAAACAAAAAATTAGCATGAAGAACATCAATTATCTGAATATGAACATATATGAATGAACTATTTATTTTTTTCATCTTGGACTGCTAAAACCCCTATTTTAAATGTAAAATTTTAATAGTTTTGAGGAACAGGTGGTTTTTGACTACATGGATAAGTTCTTTAATGGTAATTTCTGAGACTTTGGTGCACCTGTTACAAGATTGTGTACACTGTACCCAAGGGGTAGTCTTTTATCCCTCAGCACTCTTCCCCACATTTCCTTGAGTCCCCAAAGTCCACTATATCATTCTTATGCCTTTGCATCCTCATAGCTTAGCTCCCAATTATAAGTGAGAAGAGATAATATTTGGATTTTGATCCCTGAGTTACTTCACTTAGAATAATGGCCTCCAGTTCCATCCAAGTTGATGCAAAAGTCATTATTTCATTCCTTTTTATGGCTGAGTAGTATTTCATGTTGTATATCTATCACATTTTCTTTATCCACTCATTTGTTGATGGGTATTTAAGGTGGTTCCATATTTTTGTAAATAGGAATTGTCCTGCTATAAACATGCATGTACAAGTGTCTTTTTCATGTAATGACTTCTTTTCCTCCGGGTGGATACACAGCTATGGGACTGCTGAATCAAACGGTAGTTCTACTTTTAGCTGTTTAAGGAATCTCCATGCTATTTTTTCATAGTGGTTGTACTAATTTACATTCTCACCAGCAGTTTAAAAGTGTTCCCTTTTCATCACATGCATACCAACATCTATTATTTTTTAATTTTTTAATTATGGCCATTTTTGCAGGAGGAAAGTGATATCTCATTGTAGTTTTAATTTGCATTAACCTGATAATTCATGATGTTGAGAATTTTAAAAATATGTTTCTTGGCCATTCATACATTTTCTTTTGAAAATTGTTTATTCATGCCTTTGCCTATTTTTGATGAGATCATTTTTTTTTTTTTTTCTTGCTGATTTGTTTGAGTTCCTTGTAGATTCTGGATATTAGTCCTTTGTTGGATGCATAGTTTGGGAATATTTTCTCACCTAGTCTGTGGGTTGTCTGTTTACTCTGTTGATTATTTCTTTTGCTGTGCAGAAGAAATAATGTGATTAATTTAATCACATCTCATTTATTTATTTTTGCTTTTGTTGCATTTGCTATTGTGTTCTTGGTCATGAATTATTTGCCTAATCCAATGTCTAGAAGAGTTTTTCTGATGTTGTCTTCCGGAATTTTATAGCCTCAGGTCTTCGATTTAAGTCTTTGATCTGTCTTGATTTGATTTTTGTATAAGGTGGGAGATGAGGATCCAGTTTCATTCTTCTACATGTGGCTTGCTAATTATCCCAGCACCATTTATTGAATAGAGTGTCCTTTCCTCACTTTAAGTTTTTGTTTGTTTTGTTGATGATCAGTTGGTGTAAGTATTTGGCTTTATATCTGGGTTCTCTATTCTGTTCAATCACTCTATATGCCTATTTTTATACCAGTACCAGGCCGTTTTGTTAACTATATCCTTGTAGTATAGCTTGAATTCGAGTAATGTGATGCCTCCAAATTTGATCTTTTTGCTTAGTATTTCTAGGCTATGTGAACTCTTCTTGATTCTGTATAAATTTTAGGATTTTTTTTTCTAGTTCTGTGAAGAATGATGATGGTAATTTGATGGTAATTGCATTGAATCTGTAGATCACTTTGGCAGTATGGTCATTTTCACAATATTGATTCTACCCATTCATGAGCATGAGAAGTGTTTTCATTTGTTTTTGTTGTTGGTAGTTTCTTTCAGCAGTGTTTTGTAGTTTTCCTTGTAAAGATACTTTACCTACTTTGTTAGGTATATTTCTAGTATTTTTTAAAATTTTTTGTAGCTCTTGTAAAAGGGATTGAGTTCTTAATTTGTTTCTCAGCTTGTTTATTTTTGGTGTATAGCAGTGCTATTAATTTGTGCACACTGATTTTGTATCCCGAAACTGTACTGAATTCATTTATCACATCTAGAAACTTTTTGGATGAGTCTTTAGGGTTTTCCAGGTATATGAGCCTATCATTAGTGAACAGCAACAGTTTGGCTTCCTCTTTCCCAATTTGGATGCTTTTCATTTCACTCTCTTGTCTAATTGCTCTGGCAAAGTCTTCCAGTACTATGTTCAATAGAAGTAATGAAAGTGGGTATCCTTGTTTTGTTCCAGTTCTCAGGAGGAATGCTTTCATCTTTTCCCCATTTAGTATAATGTTGACTGTGGTTTTGTCATAGATGACTTTTGTTACCTTGAGGTGTGTCCCTCCTATACCAATTTTACTGAGTGTTTTAATCATAAAGGGATATGCTAGATTTTGTCAAATGTTTTTTCTGCATCTATTGGAATGATTATATAATTGTTGTTTTTAATTTTGTGTATGTGATATATTACATTTATTGACTTGCATATGTACAAACATCCCTGCATCCCTGGTATAAAACCCAATTAATCATGGTGAATTATCTTTCTGATATGCTGTTGGATTTGGTTAGCTAGCATTTTGTTGAAGATTTTTGTTCTTTAGGGATATTGATCTGTAGTTTTCATTTTTTGTTATGTCCTTTTCTGGTTTTAAAATTACAGTAATACAAACTTCATAGAATGATTCAGGGAGGAGTCCCTCTTTCTCTATATTTTGAAATAGTTTCAGTAGGATTGGTACCAATTCTTCTTTGAATGTCTGATACAATTCAGTTATGACTCCATTTGGTCCTGAATTTGACAGCAATTTTTAAAATTCCTGTTTCAATCTAGCTACTTGTTATTGCTCTATTCAGAGCTTCTATTTCTTCCTGATTTAGTCTGGGGGGGAGTTATATATTTCTAAAAATTTATCTGTCTCCTCTAAATTTTCTACTTTATGTGTAAAGTTGTTCATAGTACCCTTGAACGAGCTTTTGTATTTCTCTGGTATCAGTTGTAACATCTCATTGAGCTTATTTGATTCTTCTCTTCTCTTTTCTTGGTTAATCTCACTAATGGTTTATTAATTTTATTTGTCCTCTCAAATAAAATTCAGGCCTCCTTGAGCTGCGGTGGACTCCACCCCGTTTGAGCTTTCCAGCCGCTTTGTTTACCTACTTAAGCCTCAGCAATGGTGGGCGCCCCTCCCCCAGCCTCGCCGCCTTGCAGTTAGATCTCAGACTGCTGTGCTAGCAATGAGGGAGGCTCCATGGGCATGGGACCCTCTGAGCCAGGCACGGGATATAATCTCTTGGTATGCCCTTTGCTAAGACCCTTGGTAAAGGGAGTATTAGGGTGGGAGTGACCCAGTTTTCCAGGTGTTGTCTGTCATGGTTTCCCTTGGCTAAGAAAGGGAATTCCCTTCCCCCTTGCGCTTCCTGGATGGGGCGATGCCTGGCCCTGCTTCGGTTCTCGCTGGTTGGGCTGCACCCACTGTCCTGCCCCCACTGTCCCACACGTCCCAGTGAGATGAACCTGGTACCTCAGTTGGAAATGCAGAAATCACCCATCTTCTGTGTCGCTCACACTGGGAGCTGGAGGCTGGAGCTGTTCCTATTCGACCATCTTGGCACAGATCCCACAATGCCTTCTTTTGTTGACTTTGTCAATTATCAGTTTGTTGTAAGTATGTGGATGCTTTTCTGGTTTCTGTATTGTATACCTATAATTTATATGTTCATTTTATACCAATACCATGCTGTTTTGATTTCTACAGCCATGTAGTATAATTTGAACAATGTAATGTGATTCTTCCCTTTTTGTTCTTTTTTCTTAGAATTTATTTTGCTATTTGGGTTCTTTTTTGGTTCCATATGATTTTAGGATTATTTTCTCTAGTTCTTTGAAATATCACATTGATATTTTGATAGGATTTGCATTGCATCTGTAGATTGTTTTGGGCAGTATAGTCGTTTTAACAGTACTGATCTTTCTGATTAATGACCATGTGGTGTTTTTCCATTGGTTTGTGTCATCTACAATTTATTTCATCAGTGTCTTGTATACTTCCTTGTAGAGGTCTTTTACTGCCTTTGTTAAATATATGTCTAGATGTTTTGTAGCTATTATAAATGAGGTTGTCTTCTTGATTTGGTACTTAGCTGAATTATTATTGGTAAATGCTGCCAATGGTTACACATTGATTTTGTATCCAGAAAATTGATTGATTTATCAATTCTCAGAGATTTTTTATTGGAGTCTTTAGGGTTGTTTAGATATAAGTTTATGACATCAGTGAACAAGGATAATTTTATTTTCTCTGTTCTACCTAGAATTTCTAGCACTGTGTTGAATAGGAATGGTGAAAGTGGGCATCCTTGTTTTGTCCCAGTTCATAGAGGGAATGGTTTCAACTTTTCCTTATTCAATGTTATGTTGGCTATGGGTTTGTCACATAATGCCTTTATTTGTTTTGATATATGATTTTGTTCATGTGGATCTTCTTTCTTATTTTCTTGATTAGTCTAGCTAGAGGTTTACCAACTTTTAAAATCTCTTTGAAGAACCAACTTTGCATTTCATTGATTCCTTATATTCCTCTTTGTATTTTTTGTCTCAATTCAATTTAAATCTGCCCTGATTTTTGTCATTTCTTTTATTTTCCCCACTTTGAGTTTGGTATTTTCTTGTTTTACCAGTTTGTTGAGATGCAATGTTAGATTGTAAACTTGTGATCGTTCTACTTTTTGATGTAGGCATTTAATTCTATAAACTTTCCCCTTGATACTACTTTTGAGGTATTCCAGAGATGTGGGTATGTTGTGTTTCCATTTTCATGTGTTTAAAAAAGTTTAATATGTACCTTAATTTTTTGTTTACTCAAGGATGACTCAGGAGCATGTTGGTTAATTTTTATGCCTTTGTATAGTTTCCAAAGTTTCTCTCAGTATTGACTTATAGTTGGATTTTGTTGTGGTCTAAAAGACACTTTATATGATTTCAAGTTTTAGGAACTTTTTGAGACTTGTTTGGTGGCCTAATATATGGTCTATCTTATAGAATGTTTCAAGTGCTGATAAGAAGAGTGTATAGTCTATAGTTGTTGAGTAGAATATGCTGTACAGTTTGTTAGGTCTATTTTACCTAAAGTCCAATTTAAATCCAAAAATTCTTAGTAGATTTTATCTCCTGGTGATTTCTCTGTGCTGTGATGGGAGTTCTAAATTCTCTCAATATTATCATATTGTTGTCTATGTCTCTATATGGGTCTAGTAATATTTGTTTTATAAATTTGGGTGCTGTGGTGTTGGGTGCACACATATCTAGAATGGTTATGGGTTTTTTTTTTTTTTTGAAATTTGCAGCACCTCCCCCTTCTCTTCCTCCTGCTCTGGCCATGTGAAGTGCTGGCTTACCCTTTGCCTTTCTCCATGATTATAAGTTTCCTGAGGCCTCCCCAGAAGCCAATCAGATGCCAGCCTTAGGTTCCTGTACAGCCTGTGGAAATATGAGCCAACTAAGGCTCTTTTCTTCATAAATTACCCAGTCTAAGGTGTTTCTTTATAGCCAAGCAAGCATGACCTAACAGAAAATTGGTACTGAAGAGTGGGATATTGTGACTGGAACTTAAACATTTAAAAGGGAAGCAAAGCATGAAAGTTTGAAAAACATGCCGCTTGATTTTGTGGTAGGAAAAAAAACAAGGCCCATTTTCACGGGAGAAACTCAAGCAGACTGCAGAAATTTGCATAAGTAAAGAGGAGCCAAGTAATAATGGCCAAGATGATGGGGAAAAGGACTAGAAAGCATTTCAGAGATTTTGTGACAGTCTCTCCCATCATAGGCCAGGAGGATTAGGAGGGAAGAATGACTTTGTGTACCAGGCCCAGGGCATCACTGCCCTGTGCAGCCTCAGGTCACTGCTTCCCACATGCCAGTTACTCCAGCTCCAGCTCTGGCTAAAAGGGACCCAGGTACAGTTCAGGCCACTGCTTCAGATGGTGTAGGCCACAGACTTTGGCTGCCTTCACATGGAGTTAAGCCTGTGGTTGCACAGAGAGCGAGAGTTGAGGCTTGAGAGACTTCAACTGGATTTCAGAGAATGTGTGAAAAAGCCTGGATGTCTAAGCAGAAGCCTGCTGTAGGGGCAGCACCCTTACAAAGAATCTCTGCTATGGCAGTGTGGAAAAGAAATGTGAGGTTTGAACCCCCACACAGTATCCCAACTGGGGCACTGCATAGTGGAGCTGTCAGAAGAGGGTCACCATACTCCAGACCCCTCCAGAATGGTAGACCCAATGGCAGCTTGCATCCTGCACCTGGAAAGGCTGCAGTCACTCAATGCCAGTCCTTGAGAGCAGCTGTTGAGGAGCATGAAGCTTCCCAAGGCCTTGGGAGCCCATCCGTTGTACCACTGTGCTCTGGATATGAGGCATGGAGTCAAAGTAGATTATTTTAGGGTTTAAGGTTTAATGGTTGGCCTGCTGGATTTTGGACTTGCATAGGGCCTGCAGCCCCTTTCATTTGGCCAGATTCTGCTTTCTGGAATGGCAATATTTACCCAATGCCTATACTACAAGTGCATCTTGGAAGTAACTAACTTGTTTTTGATTTTACAGGCTCATAGGTGGAAAGGACTGGCCTTACCTCGGATGAGAATTTTGAGTTACTGATGGAAAAAGTTTACATCTTTGGAATTATTGGGAAGGCACAACTGTATTTTGAAATGTGAGGACATGAGATTTTGGAAGGGCCAGGGGCGGAATGATATGGTTTGAATCTGTGTGCCAATCCAAATTTCATATTGAAATGTAATCCACAATGCTAGAGGTGAGGTCTAATGGAGGATGATTGGATCATGGAGGCAGTTTCTCTTGAGTGGTTTAGCACCATCCCTGTGGTGCTGTTCTTGTGATATTGAGTGAGTGAGTTATCACCAGATCTAGTTGTTTGAAAACGTTTAGCACCTCCCCTTCTCTTCCTCCTGTTCTGGCCATGTGAAGTGCTGGCTTCCTCTTTACCTTCTGCAATGATTGTAAGTTACTCGAGGCATCTCCATAAGCCAAGCAGATGCCAGCATCATGCTTTATGTAAAGCCTGTGGAACCATGAGCCAATTAAACCTCTTTTCTTCATAAATTACCCAGCTTTAGGTATTTCTTTATAGAAATGTGAGAACAGCCTAATACACTGTTTATAAAATTAATTCCTTCATCTTGACTTTAGATAGTCTGATATCAATCAGCCATTTTGAAATCCTTTATGTAATATATTTTCTTGGCATCATTAGGCCTCTTGGGTCTGGATATTTATATGTCTTGCTAAACTTGGAAAGTTTTCATCAAATATTCTCTTAAATATATTTTCTAAATTTTAGATTTTTCTTTCCCATCAGGAATACCAATAATTTATTAGTTCAATTACTTTAGATAGTCTCATATGTCTCTAATGTCTTGTTCATTCTCTTTATTCTTTTTTTCTTCATTTTTGTCTGACAGTATTATTTCAAAATACCTGCCTTCAACATCTGAGATTCTTCCTTCTTCTTGGCCTACTCTATTTTTGAAGGCTTCGAGTATATATTGTAATTCCTTCAGTTAATTTTTTATTTTTATGTTATATTTACCTTTTTAAAAGATATCTCTCTCCTTAGTAAATTTCTTGTTCATATCTTGAATTGATTTTCTGGTGTATTTGTATTGGAATCACATTTCTTGTATTTCATTGAGCTTTTAAAATAAATATTTTGATTTTACATCTAGTATATCAAAATTGTTATATTTATTTTTTTAGAATCTATTGCTGGAGAATTGTGTTTCTTTGGAGGGGTCATAATACCTTGCTTTTTAATACTTTCTGTATCTTTATGTTAATTTATGTGCATCCAATGGTCACTTCTTATTTTGCAACTTAATTTAGTGGGAGTAAATTTTCTTTCTTGAAGATGTGACTATGCTGTATGTTGGGTAGGGCAATTTAGTTTTGCTTCTGGGTGCCTGCATTGGCAAAGATTCTGCAGGATTTTATCAATTATAAATAGCATTAGTTTGGTGGTTTTCTCAAATGCCAGTTGTAGCAGCAGTGTACCACATGGGTGAGCTTGCTGATGACCTTCTTTGTAGCCAGTGTGGTGTGGCTGAAGGGGGTAGCAGTGGTAATGAGAAGCTTTTCTTGTTCAAAGGGCTTTGCTCTGGTGTTGGCGGTTGTTCTAATGGGTTGCATAAGACAACCCCCAGGCTGGTAGGTGGTACTCTCATGTAAGAATTAGCTGTAGTGGTGGCAGTAGAACTTACTCTTGACCTCTGTTCCCCAGGAAAAATGCTCTGCTTTCCAGGTGATGGATTGGGCTGTGGACTCTCCAGAAGCTTGGATCTATGCTCTGTTTCACAGAGGTAGGTGAAGCTTTGTAGAATTGGACTGGGCAAGCGAGGGATCAGGCACTCCTATGGAAGATGTGAACTCCAGCCTTGACAGGGGTGGCAGAAGATTTCTCAGGCCCCTGGCAAAATATTTGTGTGAGGGTTGATTGCTACTGCACTGAAGTCTCAGCATAGAGAGAGAGGGCCTGTCTCAGAGCCACAGGCTTGGTAGGCAGAAGTATAACCTGCTTACCTCTCATGCCTTTGTCCTGGCAGAGCTCACTTTCCTGTCCTGACTATGGCCACATTTAAGTTAATCTATGAACTGCTGAAGTTTACTTCTAGTCTGAAATGTAACCCAATGTCATAGAAGTCACTAGCCTTATTGCTCAGTACTAAACTTCTGAAGTAGCTGGCAGTGGCTACACTGCAATCTTCACTCACAGCTTCAAACACACAGCTCTCAAGTTCTCCTGCTTTCTGTGGTAGGAACACTGTAGCTCGGTACAGACAGTGGGAGAGACCCCAACCCATACATGAGCCTAAGCTCCAAGGACATGCAACCAGTGAAGTCACAGTTGCCACTCACAGTCCCAGACTTGCAGCATTTCAGCTCACCTACACTTCAGCCTCCAACTACAGCAGCAACAGCAGCTATGCCTGCAACTATATGCAGTGGGGGAGAAAGGATTTCATTCTCCATTCATAATCATAAGCAAAAAGGTTGCTTGACAGGTAGGAGGAGATGTTGCATGTCCCTTGAAAAGCCAAGCACAGAGTTTGTGCCACTGCTGGGGATGGAGTCATTTTGTAAAATGCCAAACAGAGAGCTTTCAGGCTCTGGAACGCATGCATGCCAGTTTTCTCTGGGCCAGGGACTGCCTTTTTGGTGTGCTGCACTGCCCTTTCCCCAGGGAGGAAAACTCCCTCTAGGCTATATTACTGGGGACCCTGAAGCACCTTTTGGTTCAGCCAATGCTGTGCCACTGCAGCTCTCTGGGTAGATATTGGGGAATGTCAGCAGTAGCTTTCAGAATGTAGAAATGGAGTGCTGTAGTTCTCAGGACAGGATGCAGTCCCATGATAGCTGCACTTCACAACGGTGCCCTACCACAGCCTCTCAGGTCCGAGGGGAGGGGAGTGACTTGGCATGAGTTCCCAGTCTGGAGCAATGCTCTCAAAGGTCTCCAAATTACCACTCATACTAATGCCAAGGTTTGTGGCGGTAGAGGAACTCTCCTGTGGTATAGATCCCAACAGTCTATGGCAAGAATGTGAACATCAAATCTCTCCCACTCACCCTCTCCACACAACACCAAGCCTCTATAGGCGCTTGACCAATTCTCAGACAAATTGGCTTCTTGTTTCCTCCTACTTCTGTGCCTTAGGCATTTCCCCTGAGTTCTCTGTTGGACTCTAATATTTTCTTCTTTAATACTCTATTCAAAATGCGATTATCTGTTCATAATTTTGGTTCTTTTTTCTAGAAAAAACAGGCATCTGATGTCTTCAGTCAGCCATGTTGAACTGGAACCTCCCAACATGTAGCATTTTAAACCATTATTCTACAGATGTACATAAATTTTTTGCAACATTTCACTATTAAAAATATAATACTACAATAAAGAGATTTGTGTTTAGTGTGCATATATGACTATTTCCTTAAAACAAAGAGACTCTTATAATAATATTTAGTTGAAATGTATGCATATTTAAAATTTTGATATTTTTAAACCAAATCCCCCAACAATATCCTTAATTATTTATACTACCACTCCTGATGCACATGTGTAAGTATTTTACTGCCATACTAATCACCACTGCTTTTTGCTAATTCCCCAAGATTGACAATTTAAGAAAAGACCTGTTTGCACATGAGTGCATGTGTTTGTGGTGGGAAGAAGTGACAGTGTAAAAATCAATTGCTTTGAATCTGTCTAGGAGGAATATCTGCATGGCAAGACTTAGAAACTAGAGGTAGAGCTTTGGGAATATTTGAAATATTAAAATCAGATGACTACACAGAAATTCCATGCCCAGTGGGTTATGGTTTTATGCAATTCCAATGCATCACTATATGTATATAATGTAATATGAGGATATATTTCTTAACAGGATGAGATTGCTAAATTATTTTATTAATTTGACTTTACCTGAAAGCAGAACTTGAGACAACGATTTGAGGCAGATGGTTTTGGGGAAAGGTGGTTCCAGGAAGCCAAAATGAGAAGGCAGGAGGGTGAGAAAGAGAAAAAAAGTGAAAGTCGATATATAGCAGCATGTTAGAGCTGCTTACCACTGTGGAAAAGTGGAACATAACCCTGTTGGAAACCCAGTGAGGAATAAAGGAAAATGCAACTCATAATTGTCCCTCCATACTCTCATCTTCAATTGATTTGAGTGTTTACTCTCTAAAATATTATATACCCTCCCCTCCAACCTCAATCCCCCAACACACAACTTTCTGGCCTATATTTTTGCTCAGGCACATTAAATATATAAGATATTTTAACCTTTAGGAAAAGTTCTGAGCAGAAAAAAAATTTTTCCACCAAAGCACGCGGTCATGAAAGTCTAAAAAAACTTTTGGGAAAATGTTTTGTTGCTTGACTGCTCCAATTTTTTTTTTTCTTTTCAACTGGATTTTTTTTTTCTCACTAGAGGAAAAAAATGACCGTTCATAAATTTCCCTTTTTGTTTTCTTATAAATATACCTTCATTTTGCCAAAAAAATTTTTTTTTTGAGGTACTCCAAGTAAGATTTTCCCTAAATTTTCTAAAATTATAGCTCCGAGATTTTTAATAGACCTAGCCCATTCAACGAGTAATGACCGAGTAACCATTGAACTGATTAATACCATTAACAACATAACAAAACAAATCAAAACTAATAAAAATCATTCTTTTAATCTCATTTTTAGGACAATGTTGAAATACCTCTTAATGAAAAACTTACACCTGCCATTCTCATTTCTTTAAACTGTTAATCTTCCAGTAGAGAAGTTTTTAAAATAGTAGCCACATTTGAGATTATTCAAATACATTCTGTGTAAGTGCTACATCCCTGCCAATTATAAAACATGAGGTAAAACAGCAAGGAAAAGACAATTGAAAAGTTTAACAAGTGTATTCATAATATTAAGGTGTCACTAATGCCTCCTTATGTGTTGCTAATTGTCTATATCTTGGGGTGAATAGTGACAGTGTTATAAAGAGGTTTACTCTTTAGTAAGTATTATTTTACCCCTTACTGTGGGAAAATATTAATTCAGTAAGTCTCTTATGAGGTTTAGAAATAGTATAAGGTTAACTTGGTTATGTCCATACTTTGTAAATTACTTTTTTTTCCTGCTGTAGAGTTTCCTGAATACGTTTTTGTCCTCAGTATTTCTGTCTTATGTCATGTGAATAACACTCACTACACAGACTGCTTTTTTCTAAACAAATGTTTAATTTGTAGCAGTTCTCGGAGAAAAGCTACTCATCTTTGTATTTAATTTTCCTCATATCAATTAGAATCTGAGGCACATTATGTTACTTCCACAGGCTGTATGTGCCAAGTGGGATAAAAAGAAACAGTAAAACTTTAACAGGTTCTCACATCTCCCTTAGAAATTTTTTGTTCCAATACAGTCTATAAAGTGACGGTAGAAGCAGTTGTTACACGTTGTTATTATAATATCAAAAAGTTGAGGAACAATTACATCCAAGTCTGAAATTCTGTGGTAAGTCTCAAGAACCCTTATCTTTTTTCTCAAATCACCAACATTTCTTTCTTCTCTCACATAAATAATTTCTGCAATCATTTTTTTACAAAGTCTCAATAGACAGATATGAGTAATGAAGAAATTATTTTCTAAATTCCATACCAAATTCACTGTAAATAAAAGTCACACTATCCTACCTCCTTGATGCACTAGTAAAACGTGTATTATATGCAAACAACTAGATTATTGATAGCCATTCTGTTTCTACCCAGCTGGACAAATAATACTTGATTCCAACAAATTTAATTCCAAGTATACATATCTCAATCATTTTAAATACTATAATGGAATATTAGAATATTCCATTTTAATATTGAGGATGACAGATCCCAATTCATTTCTCAAGCGGATTGTTTTGCCATCTTAAGGGTGAAAGCAGTATTTCTTACTTAATATAGAGGGAGGAAAATTTTCTCTATTTTCCTCAAAAAGTGCATTTCCAAATTGCTTCCTTGGAGCTAGAATCCTCTGTGGTTTCTGGCACCAAAAATTTCTAACAATGCTCTAAAAGAAACATAGGAAACAGACATGGTTATGGAAAAAATAGCTACTGTAAGGTCAAGAGTCTAGTGCAGTCCTTAACTCATTTTTTCAGCTACATAAATTCTTCTTTGCAATAGTTTTACGATTGCACTCAGAAGCAGTTGGATATTTATTGAACTACATCATAATGGTAGGTTTCAGGGAGTACTGTGACTAAAACTTTGAATATGTACAAAATATTTTGCAGTGGAGAAAATAATAAAGAAAATTGGGGGCCCGGCCAAAATGGCAGACTAGAAACAGCTGCAATCGGAGGCTCCCACCTAGAACAAAAACAGGGTGAAAATTCTGAACTGGCAACAGAGGTATCCAGGTTCTCTCATCAAGACTAACTAGGCACTTGGCATGACCCTCGGAGAACAAGGAAAAGTAGGGTGGGGCAACGGCCCACCTGGGAGCCACACAAGGCAAGGTGAGCCCCAAACTTCAGCCAAAGGAGGTGGTGAGTGATTGTGCTATTCAGCCTGGAAAACCATGTTTGTTTGTTTGTTTGTTTCATGAATCTGTGTAACCCATGGATGAGGAGATCCCACTCATGAGTCCATGCCACCAAGGCCTTGAGTCACAACCGCAGAGCTGTGCAGATACTCAATGGCCACTTGGCTGGAGACCGCTTAAGACTACCAAGTTGCTGGGGTGAGGGGTGGCCATTATCACTGCAGCTGACTGCTGCCTGAGACAACTGAGTTCCCCGGGGGAGGGATGTTCATCGTCACAGCACCTGCCTGCTGCCTAAGGTGACTGAGCTCCCCAGGGGAGGGGTGGCAGCCATCACTGTGGCTGCATACTGCCTAAGACGACTGAACTCCTGGGAGGAGGGTTGGTATCCATCACTGCAGTTCCAGGCTGCCATTTTTTTCCCTGTTGGTGCCAGGGAGACTAGACAATTTGAACACAGGATGGATTCCCCATGGTGCCTCACATTGGCTGTGGCAGGTTGTGGCCAGACTGCCTCTTTAGGACAGACACCAACCTATCCCTCCTCAGTGGGGCCTCCCTGCAGGAACTTCAGCAACTCCAGCCAGGAGTTTAGGGACAGAACTTCGATCACTCTGGGCCTGAGCCCCCAGTGGGAGTGGGAATCTGGTCAACCCAGATGAGTTGGGTTTCCCCCAGCACAGCACATCCCCTCCACCAAGGGGCAGCCAGTGGGCTTCATTAAGCAAGTCCTGGATCCTGAGGACCCTGACTGGGTGTGACACCCCAACAGACATCACCAGGAACGTTATACAGGAGCATTCCTGCTGGCATTAGCTCTGTGCCCCTCAGGAACAGAGGTTCTAGAGGAAGGAGCAAGCACCAATCTTTGCTGCTCTGCAGCCTCCTTGGGTGACATCTAGGTGCAGGGGGGACCCAGGTGAATAGGGCCTAAAGTGAACTCCCAGAAAACTGCAGCAGCCCAGCAGAAGAGGGGCCTGACTATTAAAAAACAGACAAACAGCAAGCAAAAACAACAGCATCAATAATAAAGTCCTCACAATAACCACATCCAAAGGTCAGGAGCACCAAAGAACAAAACTAGACACACTAATTAAGATGAGAAGGAATCAATGAAAAAATGTTGAAACCTCAAAAGGCCAGAGGGCCCCTCCTCCTACAAATGATCATACCTCCTCTCCAGCAAGGGCACAGAACTGGGCGGAGGTTGAGATAAATTGAAAGAAGTCGGCTTCAGAAGGTGGGTAATAATAAACTTCACTGAGCTAAAGGAGCATATTCAAACCCAATGCAAGGCATCTAAGATCCTTGACAAGAGGTACAGGAGCTGCTAACTAGAATAACCAGTTTAGAGAGAAACATAAATGGCCTGATGGAGCTGAAAAACACAGCATAAGAACTTCCTGATGCACACACACAAATATCAATAGCTGAATTAATCAAGTGGAAGAAAGAATATCAGAGCTTGAAGATAATTTTGCTGAAATAAAGCAGGCAGACAAGAATAGAGAAAAAAGAAAAAAAAAAAAAAGTATTGAATGAAACCTCCAAGTACTATGGAACTACGAAAAAAAGACCAAACCTACAACTGTTTGGAGTACCTGAAAGAGATGGAGAGAATGGAACCATGTTGGACAACACACTTCAGGATATCATCCAGGAGAACTTCCACAACATAGCAAAACAGGCCAACATTTAAATTCAGGAAATCCAGAGAACTCCAATAAGATATTTCTTGAGAAGATCACCACAAGACAAATAATCATCGGATTCTCAAGGTTGAAATGAAGAAAAAAAAATGTGAGGGACAGCTAGAGAGAAAGTCCAGGTCACCTAAAAGGAAAGCCCATCAGACTAACAGCAGACCTCTCAGCAGAAACTCTACAAGCCAGAAAAAAGTGGGGGCGAATATTAAACATTCTTAAACAAAAGAATTTCCAACTTAGAATTTCATGTCTGACCAAACTAAGCTTCATAACTGAAGGAAAATAAAATCCTCTTAAGACAGTCAAATGCTGAGGGAATTCACCACCACTAGGCCAGCCTTGCAAGAGCTTACGAAGGAAGCACTAAATAAGAAAAGACAAACTGGTACCAGCCACTGCAAAAACACACTGAAGTACAAAGACCAATAACACTATGAAGAAACTGCATCAACTAGTCTGCAAAATGACCAGGTGGCATCATGACGACAGGATCAAATTCACACATAACAAATATTAACATCAAATGTAAATGGGCTAAATGCTCCAATTTAAAGACACAGAAAGGCAAACTGGAACAGAGTCAAGACCCAGTTTTGTGCTGTATTCAAAAGACTCATCTCATTTTGAAAGACACACATATGCTCAAAATAAAGAGATGGAGAAAATGTACCAAGCAAATAGTAGAAAAAAATCAGGGGTTGCAATCCTAGTTTCTGACCAAATAGACCTTAAACCAACAAAGATCAAAAAAGACAAAGAAGGGCAAGACATAATACTAAAGGAATAAATTCAACTAGAAGAACTAACAATCCTAAATATATATGCATCCAATACTGGAGCACCCAGATGTGTAAAACAAGTTCTTAGAGACATAAAAAAGACTTAGACCCCCTGGCAATAACAGTGGGAGACTTTAACACCCCACTGTCAATATTAGAGATATCATCAAGACAAGAAACTAACCAGGATATTCAGGACTTAAACTCAGCTCTGGATTACATGAACCTGATAGATATCTAAAGAACTCTCCACCCCAAAGCAGCAGAATATACATTCTTCTTAGTGCCACATGGCACTTACTCTAAAATTGATCACATAGTTGGAAGTAAAACATTCCTCAGCAAATGCAAAAGTACTTAAATAATAACAAGCATTATCTCAAACCACAGTTCAATCAAACTAGAACTTAAGATTAAGAAATTCACTCAAAAGCACACAACATTAAGGAAATTGAACAACTGATCTTGAAAGACTCCTAGGTAAATAATGAAATTAAGACAAAAATAAAGAAGTTATTTGAAATCAATGAGAACAAAGAGACATTGTACCAGAATCTGTGGGATGCAGCTAAAGCAGTGTTAAGAGAGAAATTAACAGCACTAAATGCCCACGTCAGAACACTAGAAAGATCTCAAATTGACACCCTAACATTATACCTGAAAGAACTAGCAAACCAAGAGTAAACGAACCCAAAAGCTAGCAGGAGACAAGAAATAACTAAGATTAGGGCACAACAGAAGGAGATAGAGACTAGAAAACCCTTTATAAAATAAATGAATCCAGG
>NW_016806129.1:36349-42828 GCF_001698545.2 Rhinopithecus bieti
ATAAAATAGACTGCTAGTTAGACTCATAAAGAAGAAAAGAGAGAATAATGAAACAGACACGATAAAAATGAAAAAGGGAATATCAAGACTGACTCCATAGACATGCAAACAACCATCAGAGAATACTATAAACACCTCTAAATAAATAAACTAGAAAATCTACAAAAAAAAAAAAAAAAAAAGGATAAATTTCTGGACACATACACCCTCCCAAGACTAAACCAGGAAGAAATCAAATCCCTGAATAGATTAATAACAGTTTCTGAAATCAAGGCAGTAATAAATAGACTACCAACCAGAAAAAGCACAGGATCAGATGGATTTACAACCAAATTGTACCAGAGGTACAAAGAGGAGCTGGTACTGTTATAGGAAATAGAAAGAAATTATTGAGGTATACAGTTAGGTTAAAGAGCATCCCCAGCAGAAAATTTTCCTTCTAACAAAAAGCAGATAGGAAATTGATGCCTTTCTAACCACATATAGTTCAAAGACTAACAAAGAGCAATCTGGAAGATCAGGCTATAAAACACAGATAAGCAAATCAGGCACACAGGAGGAGCTTCTTAGGTAATTACTAAACTTCACATACACATGATGGGCTCCAGTAAAGACAGTAGGCCTTAATAAGCACATTCCTTTCCCTTTCTTTAGGCACACTAAAATGGGGAAGCTGGAAGCTTACAAGGTGGGGAAGTAGTGGGGATGCCTGCAGCTGCAAGAAGGTTCCTGGAAACAGACACAGAAACTCCCCGCTTTTCTTTCAGCGCATGTAGATAAGCAGTTCAAACTAAAGACCTGCCTACATGATCAAAGAATAGGGTGGGGGCTGCTAGAAACACTGCTCTATACAGATAGCATGCCTGGTCCTAATGGGTTCTTCAGTCCCTATAAAGATAAGATGCCCCCACTTCACTACTTATTTATGAAAATTCTGATATTTTTACTACAACCTGCAAACCTGTCCAGGACCCCTGTGTGTGTGACAAAATTGTTCTTTCTTTTTGCCTATTAAAATCCTGCTCCACTCTCACTCTGTGTGCATGCATCCATGTCCCTGATTTCCTCAGCTGTGAGAGCAAGAACCTTAGTATTTACTCCAAACAACAAGGCTGTTTTAGTACCATTCCTTCTGAAACTATTCTAAACAATTGAAAAGAATGGACTTCTTTGAAACTCATTTTATGAAGCCAGCATCATCCTGATAACAAAGCCTGGCAGAAACATAACAAATAAAGAGAACTTTAGGCCAATATCCCTGATGAACATTTGACATGGTTTAGCTGTGTCCCCACCCAAATCTCATCTTGAATTTTCGTGTGTTGTGGTAGGGACCCAGTGGGGGGTAACTGAATCATGGGGTCAGATCTTTCCTGTGTAGTTCTTGTGATAATGAATAAGTCACAAGGAATCTGATGGTTTTATAAAGGGGGGTTTCCCAGCACAAGCTTTCTGTCTTTGCGTGCTGCTATCCGTATCAGACGTGATTTTCTCCTCCTTGCCTTCTGCCATAATTTTGAGACCTCCCTGGCTACATGGAACTGTAAGTCCATTAAACCTCTTTCTTTTGTAAATTGCCCAGTCTCAAGTATGTCTTTATCAACAGTGTGAAAATGAACTAATATGGTGAATTGGTACCAGTAGCATGGGGCACTACTGTAAAGATACCCAAAAATGTGGAAGCAACTTTGAAACTGGGTAACAGGCAGAGGCTGAAATAGTTTGGAGAGCTCAGAAGAAGACAGGAAAATGTGGACAAGTTTGAAACTTCCTAGAAATTTGTTGAATGGCTTTGACCACAATGTTGATAATGATATGGACAATGAAATCCAGGTTGAGGTGGTCTCAGATGAAGATGAGCAATTTCTTGGGAACTGGAGTAAGGTGACCCTTGCTGTTTTAGCAAAGAGACTGGGAGCATGTTGTCCCTGCCCTAGAGATTTGTGCAACTTTGAACTTGAGGGAGATGATTTTGGGTATCTGGCAGAAAAGCAAAGTATTCAAGAGGTGATTTGGGTGCTGTTAAAGGCATTCAGTTTTAAAAGGAAAACAGCATAAAAGTTCAAAAAATTTGCAACCTGATGATGTGATGCAAAAGAAAAACACATTTTATGAGGAGAAATTCAAGCCAGCTGCAGAAACTTCCATAAGTAATGAGGAGACAAATGTTAATTTCCATGACAATGGGGAAAATGTCTCCAGGGCATGTCAGAGACTTTCACAGCAGCCCCTCCCATCATGGGCCCAGAAACCTAGGATGAAAAAATGGTTTTGTGAGATGGAGCCAGGACACCCCTGCTGTTCAGCATGGGGACTTGGTGCCCTGCATTCCAGATCCTCTGTGCAGCCTAGGGACTTGGTGCCCTGCATCCCAGCCACTGTAGCCATGGAGAAAGGGTACAAGCTCCAAGCCTCTGTAGCTTCCATGTGGTAGTGATTCTGAGGGTTCACAGAAGTCAAGATTGAGGTTTTGGAACCTCCACCTGGATTTCAGAGGATGTACGGAAATGCCTGGATGTCCAGGCAGAAGTGTGCTGCAGGGGCAGGACCCTCATGGAGAACCTCTGTGGAAGGGAAGTGTGGGGGTGAAGCTCCCACGCAGTGTTACCACTGGTTGCCTGCCTAGTGGAGCTGTGAGAAGAGGGCCACCATTCTCCAGACCCAAGAATGTTAAGTACCCTGACAGCTTGTACTGTGTGCCTGGAAAAGCCATAGACACTCAACACCAGCCCATGAAAGCAGCCATGAGGGTAGCTGTACTCTGAAAAGTTACAGGGTGATGCTGCCCAAGACCATGGGAACCCACCTCTTGCATCAGTGTGACCTGGACGTGAGACTTGGAGTCAAAGGAGATCATTTTTGAGCTTTAAAGTTTGACTGTCCTGCTGGATTTTGGACCCTCTAGATCCTTTAGCTCCTTTATTTTGGCCAATTTCTCCCATTTGGAATGGCTGTATTTATCCAATACCTATACTCCCATTTTATCTAGGAAGTAACTAACTTACTTTTCATTTTACAGGCTCATAGGCAGAAAAGACTTGCCTTGTCTCAGATGAGACTTTGGAGTGTGGGCTTTTAAGCTAATGCTGAAATGAGTTAAGACTTTGTGTGACTGTTGGGAAGGCATGGTTGTTTGAAATGAAAGGACATGAGATTTGGGAGGGGACAGGAATGGAAGGATATGCTTTGGCTGTGTTCCCACCCAAATCTCATTTTGAATTCCCATGTATTATGGGAGGGACCCAGTAGAAGGTAACTGAATCAGGAGGGCAGATCTTTCCCATGTTGTTCTCATGATAGTGAATAAGTCCTATGAGATCTGACAGTTTTATAATGGGTAGTTTCCCAACAGGAGCTCTCCCCCTTTGCCTGCTGCCATCCATGTAAACTGTGACTTGCTCCTCCTTGCCTTCTGCCATGATTGTGAGGCCTCTCCAGTCATGTGGAACTGTAAGGCTGTTAAACATTTTTCTTTTGTAAATTGCCCAGTCTCAGGTATATCTTTATCAGCAGCAAGAAAATAGACTAATACATCATTGATGTGAAAATCCTCAATAAAATACTTGTAAACCAAATCCAGCAGCACATCAAAAAGCTTATCCACCATGATCAAGTTAGCTTCATCCCTGGGATGCAAGGCTACTTCAACATACACAAATTAACAAATGTAATTTATCACATAAACAGAACTAAAGACAAAAACCACATGATTATCTCAATAGATGCAGAAAAGACCTTTGATAAAATTCAACATCACTGCATGTTAAAAACTCTCAATAAGCTAAGTATTGATGGAACATATTTCAAAATAATAAAAGCCATTTATAACAAACCCATAGTCAATATCATGCTGAATGGGCAAAAGCTGGAAACATTCCCCTTGAAAACTGGCACAAGACAAGAATGCCCTCTCTCACCACTCCTATTCAACATAGTATTTCAAGTTCTGGCCAGGGCAGTCAGGCAAGAGAAAGAAATAAAGGATATTCAAATAGGAAGAGAGGAAGTCAAACTGTCTCTGCTTGCAGATGACATGATCCTATATCTAGAAAACCCCATCATCTCAGCTCAAAAGCTCCTTAAGCTGATAAGCAACTTCAGCAAAGTCTCACGATATAAAATCAATGTGCAAAAATATGTGCATTTCTATACATAAACAGTAGACAAACAGAGAGCCAAATAAGAAATGAACTTGCATTTGCAATTGCTACAAAGATAATAAATTACTTAGGAATATTGCTAACAAAGGAAGCATAAGACCTTTTCAAAGATGACTACAAACCACTCGTCAAGGACATAAGAGAGGACACACAAACAAATGGAAAAACATTCCATGCTCATGGATAGGAAGAATCAATATCATAAAAATGGCTATACTCTCCAAAGTAATTTGTAGATTTGATGCTATTTCCATTAAACTATCATTGACTTTCTTCACAGAATTAGAAAAAAAAAACTACTTTAAAGTTCATATGAAACCAAAAACAAGCCTGTATAGCCAAGAAAATCCTAAACAATAACAACAAAGGTGGAGGCATCATGCTACCTGACTTCAAACTATACTACAAGCCTACAGTAACCAAAACAGCATGGTACTGGTACAAAAACAGACACATAGAGCAATGCAACTGAATAGAGATCTTACAAATAAGACCACACATCTACAACTATCTGATCTTTGACAAATCTGACAAAAACAAGCAATGGAAACATGACTCTCTATTTAATAAATGATGCTAAAAAACTGGCTATCCATCTGCAGAAAACTGAAACTGGACCCCTTCCTTACACTTTATACAAAAATTAAATCAAGATGGATTAAAGATTTAAATGTAAAACCCCAAACCATAAAAACCCTAAAAGAAAATCTAGGCAATACTATTCAGGACATAGGCATGCACAAATATTTCATGAAAAAAAAAATATCAGATGTAATTGTAACAAATTCAAAAATTGAGAAATGGAATCTAATTAAACTAAAGATTTTTGGACAGCAAAATAAACTATCATCACAATGAACAGACAACCTATGGAATGGGAGAAAATTTTGCAATCTATCCATCTGACAAATATCTTATATCCAAAATCTACAAGGAAGTTAAACAAATGTAGAAGTAAAAATCAAACAACCCCATTAAAAAGTGGGCAAAGAACATAAACAGACATTTCTCAAAAGAAGACACTTATCTAGCCAACAAATACATGAAAAAAAGCTCAACATCACTGATCATTAGAGAAATGCAAATCAAAACAACAATGAGACGCCATCTCATGTCAGTCAGAATGGTGATTATTTAAAAGTCAAGAAACAACAGATGCTGGTGAGGCTGTGGAGAAATAGAGATGCTTTTACACTGTTGATGGGAATGTAAATTAGTTCAACCATTGTGGAAGACAGTGTGGCAATTCGTCACAGTCTAGAACCAGAAATACCATTTAACCCAGCAGTCCCATTACTGGATATATTCCCAAAAGAATATAAATTTTTCCATTATAAAGATACATGCACACATCTGTTAATTGCAGCACTATTCACAATAGCAAAGCCATGGAATCAACCCAAATGCACATCAATGATAGCCTGGGTAAAGAAAATGTGGTACATATGCATCATGGAATCCTATGCAGCCATTAAAAAGAAATGAGATCATGTCCTTTGCAGTAACATGGATGGAGCTGGAAGCCATTAGTCTCAGCAAAATAAGATAGAAAGAGAAAACCAAACATCCCATGTTCTCATTTATTAGTGGGAGCTGAACAATGAGAACACATGGACAAAAAGAGGGGAACAACTACACACTGGTTCCTGTCAGGAGGGCTGGGGAAGAGAGAGCATCAAAATAAATAGCTAATGCACGCAGGGCTTAATACTTAGGTGATGGTTTGACAGGTACAGCAAACCACCATGGCACATGTTTACCTGTGTAACAAACCTGCATGTCTTGCTCATGTATCCTGGAACTTAACATAAAATATAATTTTTTTAAAAAAGTAAAATTCAGAAATTGTTTTGATAGACACTTTTGTGGCTTACCAACAGATGTATGTATTCAGTTGATAGTTTAAAATACTATATCCTGTCTTCCTTGATTTGTGAATTAAACTGTGAAAGTAAATTTTTAATGACAATACACATACTACTTGATTTGTCTTTAAACTTAGTTAAATTGTGGATAATACTAATATCTTAAAGTGATATTGACAGAACAAGCTGATTAACCACATAACATTATTAATATTATTTTAAAACTAAATTTACATAGTATGCTTTATTTATATCAAGGGATTGTTGAATAGATTAAAGTGTTTAGAATGTTTAAATAGCCAGTGAAAATAATTTGAAATAATAGATTGTAAACACACACAGTGCATTACTTTGTGAAAGGCAAGTTACAGACTGAAATAGCTGATTTGACTTTTTCAGCAGCTTTTTCAAATAAAATGTAATTATACCATGATTTTCATTTATAAAAAGGANG
>NW_016806129.1:43446-53717 GCF_001698545.2 Rhinopithecus bieti
AGCTGAGATTACAGGCACACGCCACCACGCCAGGCTAATTTTTGTATTTGTAGTAGAGACAAGGTTTCACCATGTTGGCCAGGCTGGTCTCGAACTCCCGACCTCAGATGATCCACCTGCCTTGGCCTCCCAAAGTGATGGGATTACAGGTGTGAGCCACCACACTTGGCTGCTTTTTAAAAACAAAGCCTTCTTTTGGTTTCACATTTGCTTTACTTTATTTTTCAGTTTTTCATTTTATGCTTTTATATTTTATTTCCTTACTTCTGCTTATTTTGGATTTAATGTGATATTTTTTAGGTTTTTTTGGGTGGAAACAGATTATTTAAGATTTTTTAGAATTTCTAATAGAGCATTGAATGTCACTATTTTCCCTATAATCATTGCTATAGCAGCATTTCAATACATATTTTTATGTTATGTTTTATTTCCATTTAATTTGAGATTATTTTATAATTTTACATATAATTTCCTCGTTGATGCAAGGAATTAAAAAATTATTATTTAATTTCCTATTATTTGACATTTTTATCAGATAGTTTCTATTGTTTCCAATTTGACTGCATTGTAGTAAAAGAATATGTATGATTTCAATCCTTTAAACATACACTGGACCTTGCTTAATATCTGGTATATAATCTATTTTCGTGAATATTTCCTATGAATGTTAAAAGAATATGCACTGTAGTTTGTTGCTGTTGGATGGAGTGTCCTATAAATGTCAATTAGTCTTTCATGGCTGACATTGTTGTTCAGGTGTTTTTTATTCTTACTGATCTTTCTGTGCACTTGTTCCTATCGATTACCGAAAGAACAGTATTTCAATTTTCAACTATTACGGTAATTTTGTCCCTTTAATCAGGCTTTATATTAGCGATTTTGAAACTATATATTGTGCAGACACATTAGGATTTTAACGACTTCTTAACTGGTTGACTTTTTCATTATATGAAATGACCCTGTTTACTACTGGAGTTATTTCTTATTCTGAAGTCTACACATTTCATTTTTACATCAACATTACAGCTTTCTTATACTTAGGGCTTGCCTTATATATCATTTTCTATGTTTTTTGGCTTTAAGCAAATCCATTACTGGTATTTAGAGTCAATTCCTTGTAAACAATATATAGTCAGGTCTTATTTTTTGAAACAGTCTGTTAATCCTGACCTTTCATAGATATGTTTATACAGTTTACATTTAATATACTTACTGATATGTATTGATTTAAATTAATCATTTAGTTATTTGTGTTCTATTTGTCCCACCTGTTCTTCCTGCATTTTTCTATTTTCTGCCTTCCTTTGAATTAAGTAGTTTTGGTATTTTAATTTAACCACCATTATTTGCCTCCTGCTTAATTTTTAGCGACCAATCTTGCATTTATAATATAAATATAATATGAATTCACATACAGGTTTTACTCTATTCTTTATGTATAATATCTGACTGTTTAACACTTTACATTCATTTGCCTTCTTCTGACTATTATGTTGTTATTGTCATAAAATTTACTACCACGTATGCTGTAAAATACACAATACATTGATAATGTTTTGTGCTTTGAGTAATTTTAGTTTAAAAATTATTCAGTGAGAAAATATATCTTTTGTATTTGCCCACAAATGTATTTTTTTTTTTCAACACCCTTCATCGTTTAGAATAGATAAAAGCTTCCATCTGGTGTCATTTTTATTCTGTCTAAAGAATGTCCTTTAAGAGTTTATGTAGCTCGGGTCTGCTGAGGAGGAATTTACTTTAGGCCCAATATAGTTTTACTTCTAAGGAACAACACTTGAGGGATCTCTATTGAGAGACATCATGTATTCAGAAGGTCTCCTCATGTTGTACTTTTTTAAATTATAAGTTTCATTTTAGGTTTAGGGATACATATGCGGTTTTATTATATAGGTAAACTGCATGTCATTGGAGCTTGGTGTAGAGATTATTTTATCACCCAGGTAATAAGCATAGTACCCAATAGGTAATTTTTCTGATTCTCTCCCTCTTCCCACCTTCCATTTTCAAGTGGGCCCCAGTATATGTTGTTCACCTCTTTGTGTTCATGTGTTCTCATTGATTAGCTCCTACATATAAATGAGAATGTGTGGTATTTAGTTTTCTGTTATTGTGTGAGTTTGCTTAGGATAATGGCCTTTAGCTCCATTCATGTTGCTGCAAAGAACATAATCTAATTCTTTTTCTGGCTGTGTAGTATCCCATGGTGCATATGGATCACATTTTTTAATTCAGTTTACTGCAGATAGGCATCTAGGTTGATTCCATATCTTTGCTATTCTAAATATTGCTGCAATGAAAATACATGTGCTTATGTCTTTATGGTAGCACAATTTGTATTATATTAGGTGTATACCCCAAAATGGGATTGCTGGGTTGAATGGTAATTGTGTTTCAAGTCATTTGAGGAATTGTTATGCAGGTTTCCACAATGACTGTACTAATTTATAGTCCCACCAGCAGTGTAAAAGCATGCCACTTTCTTCACAACCTCATCAGCATCTGTTATACTTTAACTTTTTAAAATAATTGCCATTCTGACTGGTGTTAGATAGTATCTTTTTTGCTTTTGATTTGCATTTATCTAATGATCAGCGATGTTGAGTATTTTTTTCATATGCTTGTTGGCCACACATATGTCTTCATTTGAAAAGTGTCTGATCATGTCTTTTGCCCACTTTTTATTTTATGTTTTATTTATTTATTTTTTTATTTTTTATGTTTTAAGACAGAGTCTCGGCTCTGTCGCCCAGGCTAGAGTGCAGTGGCATGATCTCGGCTCACTGCAAGCTCCACCTCCCGGGTTCCATTCTCCTGCCTCAGCCTCCCGAGTAGCTGGGACTGCAGGCGCCCACCACCATGCCCGGCTAATTTTTTGTATTTTTAGTAGAGACGGGGTTTCACTGTGTTAGCCAGGATGGTCTTGATCTCCTGACCTCATTATCCACCTGCCTCGGCCTCCTAAAGTGCTAGGATTACAGGTGTGAGCCACAGCGCCTGGCCACCCACTTTTTAGTGAGGTGATTTGGGGTTTTAGTGAGGTTTTGGGGGTTTTTTTGGCTTGTAAATTTGTATAAGTGTCTTATGGATTCTGGAGTTCAGATGTTTTCTGGATGCATAATTTGAAAATACTTTTTCCCATTGCATAGGTTGTTTGTTTATGCCGTTGGTAGTATCTTTTGCTGTGCAGAAGCTCTTTAATTGAATTAGGTCATTTCTGTCCATTTTTGCTTTCGTTCTAATTACTTTTGGTCTCTTCTTCATAAAACTTTTATCAGTTCTTATGTCCAGAGTGGTATTTCTTAGATTACCTTCCAGAGATTTTCCTTCTAGGTTTTATGTTTAAGTATTTAATCTATCTTGAATTTATTTTTGTATGTAATGTAAGACAGGGATCATATTAATATTTTGCACATGGTTAGCCAGTTATCCCAGGATCATTTATTGTATAGAGAGTCCTTTCTCTATTGCTTGCTTTGATGAACGTTGTCAAAGATCACATGATTGTAGGTGTGCAGCATTGTTTCTAGGCCCTCTATTCTGCTCCATTGGTCTATGTGTATATTTTGGTACCAGTCTCAGTCTCTCTTTCTTACTGTGGCCTTCTAATAGAGTTTGAAGTCAAGTGGCATAATGCCTCCAGCTTTGGTTGTTTGTTTTGTTTTGCTTTTGCTTAGGATTGCCTTGACTATTCAGGCTTTTCTTTGTTGTTGTTCCATATAATTTTAAAACGCATTTTGCTAATTCTGTGCAGATCATCATTGGCGGTCTGATGGGAATAGCATTAAAAATATAATTGCTTTGGGCAATATTGTCATTTGAACAATATTGATTTTTTTCCTCTCATGAGCCTGGAATGTTTTTTCATTTGTTTGTGTAATTTCTTATTTCTGAGAGCAGTGTTTTGTAGTTCTCTTTGTAGACATAATTTACATCCCTGGTTAGCTGTATTCCCAGGTATTTAGTTCTTTCTATGGCAATTTTGAATGAAAATACATTCCTGATCTGAGTCTCAGCTTGTATGTTGTTGGTGTTCAAAAATGCTAGTAATTTGTGCACACTGATTTTATATCCTGAAACTTTGCTGAAGTTGTTTCTCACCTGATGGAGCTTTTGAATCAAGACTATGGGATTTTCTGGATATACAATGACATCATCTTCAAAGAAGGATAATCTGGCTTTTTATTTTCCTATGTGGATGCCTTTTGTTTCTTTATCTTTCCTGATTGCCCTGGAAGGGACTTTCAGTATTATGTTGAATAGGAGTGGTGATAGAAGCCATCCATCTCCTTTTTTTGTTTTCAAGAGGAATGCTTCCAACTTTTTTCCATTCAATACAATGTTGTCTGTGGGTTTGTCACAGATAGTTTTTTATATTTTGAAATATGTTCCTTTAATGCCAGATTTATTGAGAGTTTTTAATATAAAGGGATGCTCAATGTTATTGAAAGGCTTTTCATCTATTTAGATGATCATGTGGTTTTTGTTTTTAGTTCTATTTATGTGATGAATCACACTTATTGATTTGTGTATGTTGAATCAACCTCACATCCCAGGTATAAAGCCTACTTTATCTTTCTGGGCTTGTTTTTGATGTGCTGCTGGATTCAATTCACTAGTATTTTGTTGAGGATTTTTGTATCTTTGATCATAAAGGATATTGGCCTGACATTTTTGTTTGTTTGGTCTCTGCCAGGTTTTAATATCAGAATGATGGTGGTCTCATAGAAGGAATTGGGGAGGAGTACCTGCTTGTAAACTTTTTGGAATAATTTTAGTAGAAATGTTATCAATTCTTTATATATCTGGTTGAATTTGGCTGTGAATCCATCTGGTCATGGGCTTTTGCAGTTGGTAGGCTTTTACCACTGATTCAATTTTGAAACTTGCTATTGGTCTGTTCAGAAATTAAATTTCTTTCTGGTTCAGTCTTGGGAATTTGTACGTGTCCAATAATTTAATTTTTTTCTAGGTTTTCTTGTTTGTATGCATATAGATGTCCGTAGTAGTTTCTGAGGGTTCTTTGCAATTCTTAATGTCCTCTTTGGCATTTCAAATTGTATTTATTTGTAACATCTCTCTTTTTTATTTATTACTCTTGCTAGTGGTCTATTTTATTGATTTTTTCAAAGAATAAACTCCTAATTCATCAATCTTTCATATGGTTTTTCATGTCTAAATTTCCTGCAGTTTGGCTCTGATGTTGGTTATTTGTCATCTTCTGGATTTGGGGTTGATTTGCTGTTGATTCTTTTAGTCCTTTAGTTGTGATATGAGGATGTTAATGTGAGATCTTTCTAAATTTTGATGTGAACATTTAGTGCTATGAAATTCCTTCATAACTCTTCCTTAGCTATGTCCCAGAGATTCTGGTGTATCTTTATTCTCATTAGTTTCAAAGAACTTCTTGATTTCTGACTTAAATCCATTAGTTATTCAAAGTCATTTCATAGCAAGTTATTTAATTTCTATATAATTCTATGATTTTCAGCAATTTTATTAGCATTGAGTTTTATTTTTATTGCACTGTGATCTGATAATATGTTTGGTATGATTTTGATTTTTTTTTTGAATTTGCTGAGGTTTGTTTTATGGCAGATTATGTGGTTAATTTCACAGTAGGTACCATACGATAATAAGAAGAATTTATATTTTGTTATTTTCCAGTAGAGAGTTCTGTAGAGTTCTATAAGATCCATTTGGTCAAGTGTTGAGCTCAGCTCCTCAATATCTTTGTTAGCTTTCTGCCTTGACGATCTAATAATTTAAGTGGAGTGGGTCACATTGGAGACAGAACGGCTTCTTCTCTTTAGGGCAACTGAAGATTGCTGGAGGTATGATTAAAATACTCAGGGTCTTTGCTCCTTTCTAAGTCTGAAGACAGCAAGGGCGGTAGCACTGCAGTGGCAGTGGCAGAGTGGCATTTGTTTGCCTCTGGGAGTTTCACCTCGGAGAAATGCGGAACCACTGCTACTGGGAATGTTCAACCACGGGTTGAGGCAGCTGCTCTGTTGGCCTGAGCTGGGGCCTCTGGTTGTTGAAGAGCAGAAGATCAAGGGCTCACAGGGATGAGAGACTGGGCTCCTCTCTGTATCGTGATTGTGGCATGGTGGAAGTTTGACTGAAGCCCTCAGAGTCGATGTTTCTTCCTCAGACAGTGGGCAGCAAGGGCAGAGCCTCTGCTGTAGCAGTGGCAGAGGAGCTGTTGGTTGCCTCTGTGAGTCCCTACCTAGAAAACACAGTGCAAGTGGGCGTGCTCAGCTGTGGGTGGAGTGTCTGTTCTGCAGTCCTGAACCTGGGGCCCTGTCTGGTGAAAACGGGGGTGTTGGGGCTCACAGGGAAAAGAGACTGACTTCCTCTTCATATGGCGGCTGCAATGTGCTGGTGGTGCCAGCATAGCAACTTGTCCCTTTTTTCCTTCCGGCAGAGGGCAGTTAGGAGGGTACCACTGCAACTACAATGGCAGAGGGGTTGTAGGTTATCTCTGGGATTCCCTCTTCAGAGAAATGCACAGCCACTTTCAATTGAAGTGTTCAGGCAGGGGCAGGGTAGTTGTGCTGGCGTCTCAGGTCAGGACACCCTGCCAAGCGATGAGGAGCCAGCATGAAGGCCCATGTGGAGAAAAAACGGACCGCTTTTCTGCGGGAAGGCTGCACTGTGCTGGAGAATCAGCTCACTTCCTAATGATCACATACTCTTTAGAGCCTGGAGACAATAGTGGCAGGTGCTTAGAGACAGCCAAAATAGTGGCTGGACTCTTTTTCAGGAGCTCTGTTCCAGGGAGGTTCAGAACTACTACCAGCCCAAGAGCCTCGGCAAGGTTTGGCTAGAGTCTCAGTTTGGGGTTCCTACTCAGAGAGGAGAAACAGGATCAGGGACACACTAAAAAACAGTCCAGCTGCTTTTCCATGGGACGGCTGCACATTGCTGGAGATCTACACCACTCCCTAATCCCCATGTACTTTCCAAGGCCTGAACGCTATACCAGCAGAAGCTGCAAGGCAGCAAAAATGGCAGCTGGCCTCTCCCTCAGTGAGCTCCATTTCAGAAAGTGCAGAGCTGATACGGGCTCAAGAGCCCCAGTGGAGAATGGCTGGAGTCCCAGGTCCGGGATTCTGTCCAGTGAGAAGTGGGATCAAGGATCCAAACACACACACACACACACGCACACACACACACACACACACACACACACACACAAGCCTGGCCACTTTTCCATGGCATGGCTGCATTGTGCAGTGAATTCGTGCCACCCCCTTATCACCATATACTCCCCAGAGCCTGAACTCTATAGCAGTGGAGGATACAAGACAGCAAAAATGGTGGCTAACCTCTCCCTCTGGGAGTTTTATTCTGGGGAACTGCAGAGCAGCTACAGACCAGAGAGCACAGACCCAGGACAGTGGGCCTTAATCTTCAAAATGCATTGGCAGTGAGGCATGCGGTCTGTTGCTGGTCAGCTTCCTGGATTCAGTCCCTTTCTGGCTGCATGCTAGGGATACTCACCTCCTGCACCGCCAGAACTGCAACCACTAGTACCAGGATGCCCAGGGATTCAAAGCTCCCAGGACTTTAGGTGTAACTGAGCAGTGACTCTGCCCAGACTCTACGTAGTTCTCCACGTAAGTCTGGTGGCCCCAGTTGGGTGGGCTCATGGGAGGATCACCTGAGCCCAGGGTTGCAAAAGTTCATGGCAGAAGTGTAGGTCCCTTAGGAGTCTTACTCACTTACCATTTCCCCATGGTGGGGAAGTGTCTCCTGGTTACATGTCATTTCCGGGTGGGCAGTCATCCTGTCTCACTCCCCTCCATTCTCTGTGGGTCAAATTGCTTGCTTGATGAATCCCAGTGTATTCTCCTGGATGTTCCGTTTGAGTATGTAGTAATTACTCATACTCTTTCTTCTCTCCATTTGAGTGGTGTACACTAGCTGCTTCTAGTCAGCCATCTTGGCCCCTCTTCCATGATGAATATTAATAAGTTTTTCTCAGAAGTGTGAGTTTGTGAATTGTATATTTCTTACACTTCGTTGATGATCATACTTAAGTTTTTTTTTTTTGTTTTGTTTTGTTTTTTTTTTTGGGGGGGGGTTGTCTGATCTCGTGGGATGTCATCTACACGTGTACAGATTGGCATACAGAAAAGGCTCAAAGGAACGCTTACACAGATTTATAGAACTCTTTCCCTTCCTAAATCTCTCTTAAGGATATGCTGCATCTTAAAGTTTGGCCACCTTAATCTCTCCAAACTCCACTGTCTGTTTGCTTAGCTAATCAAGATTCTGGGCCTTTTTTTGGTCTTTCCTTTTGCCCTGCAATGCAAAATTATTTCCAGCACAATTTTGATGAGACAGCCAGCTCCTCTTTGAATTTCCATGACATTTTTATAGTATAAAATGACTAAATACATGTGGTTCTACTACAGGATTCTATTCTATCTCACTGGTCTCTTTGTCTATAATCAGTGGCAACAAGATACAATCTAAGATACTATAAATTTATATTATGTCTTGAAATATTGCAGTGTAATCCTTCAATTTTGTTTTTTTAAGTATGTCAGGTATTCTAAGTGCATTACACTTCTATATACATTTTAATTTGTTAATTTCTTCAGAACTCTGGAGATTTGTTTATTAACTTTTTACCTTTTAACTTTATCAGGGTATAATTTGCAAGTGGTGAAATACAAAAATGCTAAATACTGTTGTTTCATGACATCTGTAGAAAATTGTTTCAACAACATGTCCCTCATTCAGATAAAAAAATTTACAGATGCACAACTTTTTATAAAAAATGGCATAGTATTTGTAGATAACCTACACCAATTCTCCTATAGACTTTAAATAATCTCTACATTACGCATGATTCCAAATGCAATGTAAATATGATGTAAACAGGTTTTACATTGTATCGATTTTTAAAATTTGTATTATTTTTATGGTGGTATTGTTACTTTTAGGGTTTCTTTAAAACATCTTTGAACTGTGGTTGGTTGTATCTACAAATGCAAAATTTGTGGATATGAAAGACTGACTACATATAGTTTGTTCATTTTTGACAAATTAATATATTTATGCCACCCACACTTTTATCATGATACGGAGAATTTCCATACTCTCAGAAAATGTCTTCATGTGCCTTCCCAGGAAATCTTGTTCTGAAGCTAACAATTATATGATTTTTACATGTACAGAGTTTTATTTATTTCAGAATTAAAAAAAAATTGCAGTTTATCTCTATTTTGTCTGGTTTCTCTATTCAGCATGACTTTTCTGAGATGCATCTCACTTTATACCTGGTAGTGCTTTTTTTCATATTGTTGCTATGTAGCATTCTATTAAATAAAGAAACTTCAGTTTATTCATTCTACTTTTTGTTTTATTTAGGTATAATTGAAAAATAAATATGACATAGGTATACATGGTGAAATGCTTACCACAATCAAGCTAACGAACATATCCAGCACCTCACACAGTTACTCTTTTGTGGTGAGAATAAAGATCTACTTACTCTCTTAGCAAATTTCAAGTGTACAATACATTGTTACTAACTATAGTGACCATGCTGTATATTAGGTCTCCATAATTTATTAATCTTACAATTGAAGTCTTTTCTCTCTGACTTCTTACATTTTCCCCATTCCCTGGCCCTTATAGCCAGCTTCAACTCTCTGCTTCTATTGGGTTGGTGCAAAAGTAATTGCAGTTTTTACCATTACTTTCAATTGGAAAGCAATTACTTTTGCACCAACCTAATATTAACTTGATTTTTATGTATTCCACACATAAGTGGGATCATGCAGCATTTGCCTTTCTTTGATTGGCTTATTTTACCTAGCAGAATATCCTCCAGTTTCATCTATGTTATTGCAAAGACAGGATATTGTTATTTATAAGGGTGAATAATATGCCCCTGTGTGTGTGTATGTGTGTGTGTGTCACATTTTCATTATTAATTCACCCATCAGTAGACACATAGTGTGTCTTCATACCTTGTGAATAATGGTGCAATGATGGTGGGAGTGCAGATAACTCTTCAACATGGTGTTATTATTTCCTTCGCACTTATACCAAGAAGTAGGGTTGCTGGATCACATGGTAGTTCTATTTTTTTTTTTAAAACCCCGTAATGATGTCCATAGTAGTTGTATTAGTTTATGTTTCTACCAACTTTGTACAAGAGTTTTGTTTTCTACAACACACCCTTGTCAACATTTGTCATTCTTTGTTTTTTTTTTTTTTTTTTTTTTTTTTTT
>NW_016806129.1:54676-66308 GCF_001698545.2 Rhinopithecus bieti
ATACATGAACATGGGATATCTTTTCATTTATTTATGTCTTCTTTATTTTCATATATCAGAGTTTTATACTTTTAGTGTACAGATCTTTAAACTATTTGATTAAATTCTTAAACATTTTAGTAGTTTTGATTCTATTGTAAATGGGGTTGCTTTCTTAATTTTTTGGTCAGTTTTGTTTTCAGTGTATATAAATGCAACAAATTTTGTATATTGATTATGTATCCTGCAACATGACTAAAATTGGTCATTATTTCTAATAATTTTTTTCATGTAATCTTTTTGATTTTCTACATATAAGATTTTGTCATCTATAAATAGAAATCATTATACTTATTTCTTTCTGATTTGGATGACTTTGTTTTCCTTGACTAATGCCTCTAGCTAGGATTTCCAGTATTATGCTGGATAAAAGTAGTGATGAGAATAAACATCCTTGTCTTCTTTCAGATTATGGAGGAAAAGTTTCAGCATTTCATTATTGAGTATGATGTCAGCCATGGGTGTTTTTTATATGGTTTTATTGTGTTGAAGTACATTTCCTTTACAGTTAAATGATTAAGTTTTAATCATAAAATGGTGTTGAACATTCTCCAGTGCTTTCTCTGTGTCTGTTGACATACTAATGTAATTTTTATTCTTTATTCTGATAATATGGTGTATCACAGTGATTGGCTTTCATATGTTAAAACATCCTTGCATCCCAGAGATGGATCTCACTTGATTATGGTGTATAATTATTTTAATATAGTGTTGAATTTTTTCCTAGTATTACGGAATGATTTCTTTTCATCTAGGTTTATCAGGACTATTGGCCTTCAAATTAATTTTTTTGTGTGTATATCTGTCTGATTTTGAGAATGAAGTAAACTGCCCTTGTTAAATAAATAAAAATGTTCCCTTCTCTCCAATTTTGGAAGCATTTAAAAAGTATTGGTATTAATTATTCTCTAAGTATTTGGTAGAATTCACCAATGATATTGTCTTGTCTTGGAGTTTTCTTTGTTGGGAGATTTTTGATAACTCCTTAATCATTATTGGTATGTAAAGGTTTTTTATTTATTCATTATTTAATCTTGGTAGGTTTTACATTTCTTGGAATTTATCCATTTCTTCTAGGTTATCAACTCTGTTGGCATAGAATGGATCACAACTGTATCTTACTATCCTTTGTATTTTTGTGGAAGCAGTTGTAAAATTTCTCTCATTTCTGATTGCATTAATTTAAGTTTTTCCCTTAGTCTAGATAATGATTTGTGTATTTTATTTATTTTATGCAAAAAAAACATAGTATTGTTTATTTTTTCTACCATTTTCTATGACCTATTAGATTTATTTTTTTCTGATTCTTATTATTTCCTTTTTTCTACTAGCTTTTGATTTAGCTTTCTCTTGTTTTCTTGATCCTTGATGTGTAAGTTAATTTATTTGAGATCTTTCTTTTACTATCAACTCACCCATTGACTAGCATAGAACTTTGAGAACACTAGGAATTATGCAAATATTCAGTGAAATAATTATATAATTAATTGATACTGTGTTAAAGAAAGGATATGTAATTCCATATTAACAAAATTCTAAGGAATTTCACAGGCTTTTATCTTAATATATACTAAATAATGCTGATAATTAATTGATTAATCAATTTTTTTTGAGTGCTGCTATGTGCTAAACAGTGTGCTAAGCATGAATACATAGAGGAGGATTCCCTCATGATTCAGAGTTTCAAAGTGTTAAGTTGAAGTATCACAATCATTAAATAATACCATCAATTAAATTAGTAACGGTGAGAGTGCCTCATCCACTTGGAAATAGTAAAACAATGTGTTGAAATTCATGCTGTGAACTTTTACCTAGAAAGAAACATGGACGTTTAACATAAAGGTAAAATAAACTTTGGATACTGGGAAAAATATGGTGGGCAGCAACCCACATAGGGGATACAGGTAAAAACCATGAGTACATTTACAATGCAAAAGAGGAAGAGTATCTCTGTGATACACATTCCCATTGGGGAGTCAGGCAATCCAGACAATGGGAGAAGTTTTTGACCATAACTAACACTGGATCTGACTTGGTGAGCAGTTGGGAGACAATGAGAAGGAATAGCACTGGGAAGTTCTCCAAGCATGCTCCAAGATCCCAGTACCAATAGAAGGAGACAATTCCTAATTGATATTGGGCTGCTCAGAAGCCTATTAGCCAGCACAGGACATAATCAGTTATTTAGAGAATCTAGGGATGAGGTTTTGTCATCTAGTCTCAAGCGGGAGAGGAGCCCCCATGGCCAGAACTGAGAGGTGAGTGTAGTTTGAGCTCCAATTGTGAGCATAAAAGTTGTGCATTCCCCTTTGTGGGACTGCACTAAAAGAGGTTTGGCCCGGGAGCAGAGACTGTGACCCAGACAGTGAGTTTTATGGCCTGGGGCAGTTTTGCAGTCTGAAGACAAACGGTTTGTGACTTGGCTGGCTGTCCCAACTTTCATGCAGCAACAGTCCATGAGAGGGATCTTTGCTGGATTAGGAAGCATGAGAGCAAAGTGAGTCTCACAATTGCCTGATTGACTGTAGAGCCCAAGCCCCACCTCTTTCTCTGTAATGACTGGTATGGCAGCAGTTGCTCCGCTCCTCCCTGTAGCATTGCTCCAGGGACTTCAGAACTGCCTTCCAGCCCCCACTGGGGTTATTGTTTGCACCTACCTTTGGAGGATCAGAATTCTGGCTTGCCTGTTCTAGCCCTGCCCAACTTTGCCCCTCTCCCCATCTTAGAGGGAGAGTATGGTTTAAAGACCAATGAACATTCTGTGGCCTTGCTTGTGTCCTGGAACACCTGAGTATTTCTCCTAGTTAAAGAAGGTCAAGCATAAACCCTACTGCCACCACTGCATGTGACTCTCACCTGCAAGTGCCATCTACAAGTTCGGAGGTACATCTATACAGCCAACGAGAAAGTCTGCTGACACAATTGCAACCTAGAAGCAAAGAACATTGCAGCCCACAAGTAAACAGCAGTGCCTAGCCTAACTAAATATCTAGAACATCAGATCAAGGGTGTGAGAGAAAAGCAGATTCCACTCTTGCTTGCTGAGAACTTAGCACTGGAATTGCCCTATCCTCTGCCATATGAAAATCTCAGCAATTTTGCCAGTGTCCTAAGAATTTTCCCCACCACCTCTGTCAGGACTGCTGTTTCCACTTCCAATTTAGGAATGTAAATTCCCAGTCTAGCTCTGTCCACTATAGAAGCTACTCCTACTCCTAGATGGTGAAAGAGATGAACTGGAAAAAAACCTAAAAGGCAGAAAATGAAGTCGCACAGGCCTACACAGCCCGGGCGGGCGCCGCTCCAGCCAGTTAAAGATCGACCCGCGAAGCCTAAGCCGATTAGTTAATTAAGGTTATCAAGACTCCGACATTGTAAGGACAAACGTGTGAAAGTCTCTGTCCTGGGCTCTAATTACGCGTGTCGGCACACATATCTTAGTCCTGGCGCCAGTAGAACACAATCCTCCTATTAGTGCGCAACTTCCTGAGCCCAACACACCCGCCCATCACACACAGCCACCTAGAGAGCCCCTGATAAGGATCAGCAAGCCATTTGTATTTTACTAAAAGCGCGGAACAAATGGAAAACTGTAATTGATTAATCCAATTACCAGTTGTAATGCTGCAACCAAAGATCCTTTGTACGCCTCTGTAAGCCCTGCTATATCCTGTATGCATCGGGCTATAAGAGCAGCCACATGCATCATTCGCGCGCCTCTTGTATGTTGAAAACAGAGGGAGCCAAAGTTCGAACTTCATTATACGATCCTTGACGCTGGCTTGACTCCGATCTGAGGGGAATAAAGGGTCTGGGCATAACAATGGAAGGTGGGACCCAAGACCTTCAGCACTTTAGGGCCCAACCAACCACCTGGGATGCTGAAACACTTCTGTGAGTGTTAAGAAAGGTGAAGCATCAACCCCACTGTTACCACTGCAGTTAGCTCTTACCACTAAGCACCACTTACTGACCAGGTCAACCTGCACAATCCAATGTAAAATCTGCTGACACAAGTGCACAGTGCTAAGGAAGGAGACAAGCTTTGCTTTACCTCTACTTCCACCATTGCATATACCAACCCAGCTTCTCTGAAGGCAGCAAGTCCACTTATCAGCCAAGCACACCACTACTATGATTGACATTTAAGTAAGCCACCACAGAAAGATTATATAAAACCAAGAAAATCATATAGCGTTTGCTACTGAACACACACAGAAGCAAAACCACAGGACCCTACTCAAGATACATTATATGTATATCATCAAGGAAAACAGTCTAGTACCAACGAAAGTAAATTTAAAATAAGAAGTGATTGTTTCCCTAAATGCAAAGAAATTAGTGAAAGAATTCCGGAAGTATGAAAAAGTAATGTGTTATGACACCCACAAAGGAACAGAGTAATACTCTAGCAATAAATTTTAATCAAAATAAATATTCAAAATGTCAGATAAAATTCAAAATATTGAATTTTAATATCTCCATGAAATACAAGAGAAATCAAAACACCAGTATGAAAAAAATAGAAAATTAATTCAGGACATACATGAGATATTTACCAAGGAGATAAATGTCTTTAAAAAAAACTGAGAACAAAAATTCATTGAAGGCATTACAAAATGCAGTTGAAAGCTTCAACAATAGACTAGGCTGAGCAGAAGAAAGAATCTCAGAACTTGAAGGCAAGTCTTTTGAGTTGGTCTAGCCAAACAATTTTAAAAATGAAATAAAATAATAGAAAAGAATGAACAAAGCTATTGAGAAGTGTGAGATGACATAAAATATCCATACTTACAAACTGTCAGTATTCCCAAGGAAAAAGAAAAAGCAAAAGTTTCAAAATTTCTTTTTTTGAAACCTGGGTCTTATTTCATTGCCAAAGCTGGAGTGCAACAGTGTGATCAAAGGTCACTGCAATCTTGACCTCTTAGGCTCAAGTTGTCCTCTCACCTTATCTCCTGAGTAGTTGGGAATACAGGCACATGCTTGTCTAACATTTTTTTTCCTTTGGAGAAATTCAGGATCTCACTATATTGCACAGACTGGCCTTGAACTCCTGGGATCAAAGTATCCTTCCCCCTTAGCCTCCTAAAGTGATGGTATTACAGGCATGAGCCACTATGCCTGGCTTGAAAAATTAGTTAGGCAAACAATTGATAAAAACATCCTTAGTCTTGCAAGGGATTTAGACATCCAGATACAAGAGACCCAACAGACACCAGAATAAAAAAGAAAAAAAAAAAAACAAAAAAACATTGCAAGACAAACTATACCATAACATATTGTCATCAGACTGTCTAAAGCCAACATGAAGGAAAAGATTCTTAAATCAGCAGGAAAAGTGTCTAGTCACCTACAAGGAAACTTTATTAGACTAACATCAGACTTATCAGCAGAAACCTTACAAACAAAAGGAATTGAGTCCTTATTTTGGGGGCCCTTAAAGAAAAAAAAATTGTTAACTGTGAATTTTATACAGTACTAGATTAAGGTTCACAAATGAAGAAGAGATAAACTCTTTCCCAGAAAAAAACAAATCCCAAGTGAATTCATCATCCATAGATTGATACAATAAATGCTCAAATAAGTTCTCAACATGGAAATGAAAGGTTAATATTTGTCATCATAAAAACACATACAAGTATACAACCTGCAGGCCTTATTTTTAAAAGTACAGAAATGAAGATGAGAAATAAATCAAGTGGCAACATGATAGAACTTCACCAAACTACAAAGACAGAAAGGGGGTAAAGAAGAACCAAGTAACTTACTAATTAACAACATAACAGTTAATATTATGAAAAAAAGAAAACTTCGCTTATCGACTTTAACCTTGAATGTAAATGAATCAAATGCTCCACCTAAAAGGTATAGATTGGCAGAATGTTTAAAAAAAAAAAAAAAAAAAAAAAAAAAAAAAAACATGAACTATGTGCTGCTTATAAGAAATGCACCTTAGTGGTAAAGACACCTATAGACTGAAGGTAAAAGAGTAGAAAGAAATATTCCATGTAAATGGAAGCCAAGAGTGAGCAGGGCAGGTATGTATACTTATATCAGATAAATCAGACATCAAATCAAAAGAGTAGAGAAAAGACAAATAAGGTCAGTATATAATGATAAAAGATCAATTCAAAAGAAGACAGGACAATCTTAAATATTTATGCATCCAACAGTAGAGCATTCAGATTTATAAAATAAATATTACTAGACCTGAATGAAGAGATAGACAGCAATACAGTAATAATGGGGAACTTCAACATCACACTGACAGTATTCAACAGAAAATTGAGAGAGAAAATCAACACAAAATGATGGGATGTAAATTGCGCATTAGTCTAAATGAACCTAACAAACATTTACAGAACAATCTATCTAAAAACTATGAATATACATTCTTCTCATCAGAAGATGGAACATTCTTCTTGATAGAACATATGATATACTGTGAAATTAGCCTCAATACATTTCTAAAAATTAAAATTGTATCAACTATTTTTCAGACCACAGTGGAATAAAACTAGAAATTAAACCCAAGAGAAATCGTCAAAACTATATAAATACTTGAAATTAAACAACATACTCCTGAACAATCTTTGGCTAACAACAAAGTAAACAACTTTAACATTTTTATGAAATAAATGAAGACACAATGTACTAACACTTCCAAGATACAGCAAAGACGGTACGGAGAGGGAAGTTTATAGCATTAAATGCCTACATAAAAAAAAAAAAAAAAAAAAAAAAAAAACAAAAAAAAAAAAGATCACAAATAAACAGCCTAATGTCAACCTCAAGAAACTTGAAAAACAAGAGCAAACCAATATCAAAGCTAACAGAGGGAAATAAATGACAAACAGCAGAGTAGAACCAAATTATATTGAGACCAAAAATAATACAAGAAATGACCCAATACAAAGTATTTTTAATATAAAAAAATTGATAAATTATTCACTAAACCAACCAAGAAAAAGAGAGGAGTCAACAGCAATCAATCAGAAATGAAAAGGAAAACATTAGCATTGATACCAGAGAAACTCGCAAACTAGAAAATTGATAGAAAATGGATAAATTTCCAGAAACTTAAAACCTCTGAAGACTGAACTAGGAAGAAATAGAAATTGTGAGCAGACTAATACTGATTAGCAAGATTTAATAAAACCTCCCAACAACAACAACAACAGCCTAGAACCAGAGACATTCAAAGACAAATTCTACCAAATATACAAAAAAGAAGAGGTATCAACATCGCTGAAACTGTTTCCAAAAAATCAAGGGGTGGGGAATACTCCCCAACTCACCTTATGAATCCTGTATCACCTTGCTACGAAAACCAGACAAGAATAAAACAACAACAAAAAACTACAAACCAGTATCCCTGATGTACATACATGCAAAACTCCTTAACGAGAATAAAAGCAACCCAAATCCAATAGCATATCCTAAATATAATTAATTATAATCAAGTAGGTTTTTTCAAGTGTTGAAAGTATGGTTCAACAGATATAAATTAGTAAATGTGATTCATCACATACACAGAAATAAAACAAAAGTATGTAGTTATTAGATGAAGTAAAAAGCTTTGATAAGTTCAGCATCTCTTTATGATAAACACCGGCAACAAACTAGGCATAGAAGGAGCATACCTCAAAATAACAAAAGCCATATATTAAAACCCCACAACTCTTAGATTTGATATAAATTCACTAATGTATTAGGATACAAAATTAACATACATCTTTCATAACATAGGTAAGCAGAGGAAAGAATCTCAGAACTTGACGGGAAGTCTTTTCAATTAGTCTAGTCGGACAATTTTAAAAAATAAAGTAATAAAAAAGAATGAAGAAACCTACTAAGAAGTTTGGGATGACATAAAATGACCATACTTACAAACTATCTGTATTCCCAAGAAAGAAGAAAAAACAAAGTTTGCAAAATTTATTTTATTTTATTTTGTCAATGCCACATGCCAAATCAGTGGCATTTTATACACCAGTGACAATCCAGCTGAGAAACAAATTAAAAGGCAGGAGTACTTAAAATAGCAACAAAAATAAAATAAAATACCTAGGAATAAGCAGTCAATGAAGTTAAAGATACCTACAGGCAGAACTACAAAATACTGATTAAATATATTGTAGATGACACAAACAAGTGGAAAAACATCCCGTGCTCATGGAACAGATAAATTAATAGCATTTAAATGACCTTACTGCCCAAAGCAAGTTTCAGATTCAATGCAGTCTCTATCAAAATATCAACATAATTTTTCACAAAGTTAGAAATAACTATCCCCAAATGTACATGAAACTAAAAAGGAGCTCAAATAGCCAAAGCAACCCCTAGAAAAAGCACAAATCTGGAGCCATCACATTGTATGGGCTCAAATTATGTTACAGGGCTACAGTAACCAGAACATGTATAGTAAATACTGATATAAAAATAGACACATAGATAAATGGAACAACACAGAGAACCTAGAGATAAAGCCACATATCTAAAGCTAATTGATTCTTGACAAAGTCAACAAAAACATGCACTAGAGAGAGGATACCCTTTTCAATAAATGTTACTGGGATTACCACATACATATTGAATCTGGACCCCTTTATCTCACCGTATATAAAAATCATCTCTAGATAGAACAAATATTTAAATGTAAGACCAAAACCTATAAAAATATTAGATGAAAACCTGGGGAAATGCCTCTGGATAATGGTCTAGGCAAAGAATTTATGACTAAGGCCACAAAATCACAGGAAACAAAACAAAAATAGACAAGATTTAATTTAAATAAAAAAATTCTGCACCAGAAAAGAAATATTCAACAGAGTAAACAGACCACTAGAAAAATGGGAGAAAGTATTTGCAAACTATGCATCTGATAGGGCACTGATACCTAGAATAGACAACTGACTCAAACTAAACAACAACGAAAAAATAAATAACCCTATTAAAAAGTGCACAAAGGACATAAATGGTATATTAGTTCATTCTTACATTGCTATAAGGAGTTACCTGAGACTGGGTAACTTATAAAGAAGAGAGGTTTAATTGACTCACAGTTCCAAAGGCTGTACAGAAAGCATGGTTGGGGAGGCCCCAGGAAACTTACAATCGTGATGGAAGGCAAAAAGGAAGGAGGCATGTCCTACATGACTGGAGCAGGAGGAAGAGACAGCAAAGTGGAAAGTGCTACACACTTTCAAACAACCAGATCTCATGACAACTTACTCACTATCGTGAGAATAGCAAGGGGAAAATCCACCCCCATGATCTAGTCATCTCCCAGGAGGTCCCTCCCCCAACATAAGGGATTACAATTCAACATGAGATTTGGGTGGGGACACAGAACCAAACCATATCAAATAGACCATTTCTCAAAAGAAAACCTGCAAATGGCCAAGAAGTATACAAAGAAAATATCAACAGCACTAATCATCAGAAATTGCAAAATAAAACCACAATGAAATATCATCTTACACCAGTCAGCATTGCTATTATTAAAAGTCAAAACAAAGACATGATGGCGAGGATGTGGAGAAAAGAGAAAGTTGATGATGGAAATCAAAATTAGTACAATCTTTAGAAAAAAGTATGGAGTTTTCTCAAAGAATGAAAAATAAAACTATCATTTGAGTCACCAATTCCACTACTGGGTCTACCCACAGGAAAATAAATTATTATATTAAAAGATTCCTGCACTTGTGTATTTATTGCATCATAATTTACAATAGTAAAAACACAGAATAAACCTAAGTATTCATTAATGGATAAGTTCATAAAGAAAATGTAACATATATATCCAATATAATAGTATTCAACCATAAAAAAGAGTGAAGTTATGTCTCTTGCAGCAACATGGATGGAACTGGAGGCTGTTATCTTAAGTAAAACAACTTAGAAACAGAAAGCAAAATACCACCTGTTCTCAGTTATCAGTGGGGCTAAATGTATATAGAGAGTGGAATAAAATCATTGGAGACTTGAAAAGAGGGAGTGTGGGAGGAAGGTTAGGGCTGTGAAATTGCTTAATGAGTACAGTGCACACTGTTCAGATGTTAGTTACAGTAAAAGCAGGGACTTCACGACTATGCAATGAATTGATGTAACAAAATTGTACTAGTACCTCTTAAATTTATACCAATAAAAACTTAAAAATATGATAACAGTGATAGTGTACAGAGTACTTCTTAGGATGCAGGTAAATGCACTGAGTTCCTAGAATCAATCTTTCCTGATACCATTAACACAGCAATCCATTTCATAGATTCTCTTATAATGGCTACATATGTGAACTTGCTTATAAATTTCATTAAGACAAACACACCTTAAAATTTTTGTACTTAATGTGATGTCTAATTAATTATCATTACCACAAGGGAGGCCATTTTTTAAGTAGTCATGGTGCTTTTTTAGGTGTGTATGGAGAGAACTATGTAGAATTAAAGTTTGTTTCCTTGCCACTTATTAATCTAAGGGAAAAAATTGGTTGACATAGATAAAACTATATAGGATATAACAGGAGTTCATTCATTAAGCAAATACATAAATAGTAAGTTATTTGTATTATAAACAGGTCAATGGTAACTAAATTTTAGTGTCCTAAGTGAAAGAATTACAGTAAGCAAACACTTGAGGCAGAAATTTAAAAGAATAGTGCTATTCTGATAGAGTCGTAGCATGAAAAAAATTCATATCCTTTTAAAGAAATATAGTGCAGTCCACTATACTTAAAATAAAGAAATTTCAATCCAGTGCTGATTGCCACTAGGTAATCAAAGATTTTAAGGATCATAGAGGTGCTAAATCAAGTTTAGCCTAAACCTGCCTCCTTACATATTTAAGTTCAGCCTAAAGATTTTTCTGTACATCGTGAATTATCATGAGTGGAGGTATAAACAGACCATAGCCTACAGTTGTGCCAATCACTGAGTTCTGGGTAATCATATGTAGCCAACTACTCAAACCGTATTCAAACAAGGCAAATGCTGAGCTGGAACCAATTCAATTGTTTCTGTACCCGACTTCCATTTTCTGTACTTCACTTTCTTTTTGTTGTACATAAATTTTCTTTCACCACATACCTGTACTGGAGTCTTTTTGAATCTGTTGTGATTCTGAAGACTGCCCATTTCATGAGTCAGTCATTGTTCAATAAAACTCCTTTAAATCTAGTTCTGCTGAAGCTTTTCTTTTAACAGACGGTGCTAGAAGCAGGGTCTGAAGTCAAGCTTCTAAAAACCCCCGGGATCACTGAGTGAGCAAGCAAGGTACATGCTAGATGCACTTGTGGCCACTGATCTCTCAAAACATCTGGGGATTATGTAAGTTCCCTCTCAGATTCTGAAGTTCCAGGGATTTGTGTGTTGAGCTCTTTGAGTTTTTTTCAGCAAATTCTGTTCCAAACTGGGTTTGGAAGTCATGACAGAAACTTGGCTGAGTTCAGGATCAGATTTGCCCCAGTAATTAACTGGCTTGGATCCAGTTAGAGGCCTCTTAAGTCTGACTGGGTAACAAAGAAACTGGTAGTAAATGGCAATACTGCAGGGGTTGTAAAATTTGGCTTTTGGAAATTTGGGTTTTTTTT
>NW_016806129.1:69580-74625 GCF_001698545.2 Rhinopithecus bieti
ATCTCGGCTCACAGCAACCTCTGCCTCCCGGGTTCAAGCGATTCTCCTGCCTCAGCCTCCTGAAACCTTTAACATATTTAATAGGCTTCTCAAAATCAGATTTCAGCTTCAAAATGGTCTCTTCTGACCTCTAACTTTAGGATGCTACAACGGGTCCCCGAAGCATTCAAAAGAGAGAGAAACAGGATTATTTGCCATGTTAAGTTACATGAGAAGCATTGTCAAAATAAAAAATAATGTTTAACTTTCTTCAGGTTATATTTTAGTAAATGATATTAATATATGTTCCAAAATCATATGGGATTTCTAAAATTCTAATATGTCTGAGTATATGCTAGCAATCATAATTATGATTATTATGTTGTTATTGACCACGTTTCTTTGTCAATTGTGTTTTTAACTATAACCACTTAAATTTATTTCCACAGTTAATTGCTTAATGATGATATGGTTTCTGAAAACTTCAAAAACTTCCAAAATTCTAGAATATGGTGTCTTTTAGGAGGTTCATGAAAGGATAGAAAGGACCCTGAAAATCATTCTTGAATGCAGGTTTCTAATCACTTGAAAATCATATCATTTGTACTGGGTAAGAATTCCTGAGACTTTAATTAAAAGACTGACTAGTTTTTAAAACTGCTAACCCAAGTAGAACAAAAATTAATTGAATACCAAGAAAATACTTTGCCAGATTTTCATACTAAATTAGCCAATACTGAAATTGTTTACATATACAATTTGAATGAAGTCCATGGTCTAACTCAAATTGCCTATGAAAACCATCAGTTTTCAGTGCAATGCACCTAAATTGGAGAAACAACTGATATTCAAGAAACCATAAGTCCAATGTTAAACGTGAACTCATGGAGAACCAGGACAGCAACCTTGTCCTTCCTGAGTCCTTAAAGCTTTGTTATTAAATATTTCATATTCCATGACTCATCATGGAAAAGATAAAATTATCCAACTTAAATATGTGTTGGTGTTGTGACTTCTAAATTGCTAAAATAGTTTATGACAAATATTTGGTTTTTCAAATTCATATTCCTGGGAAAACAATAAAAGTTTTGAGTACATTTGGCAACCTGATGGGCCATTTAAACATTTATAGAGGGATTTCATTCAATTGTCATTTTCAATGCATGTTTTCTGGTTATATAAAAGCTTTTCCATGCAAGAGGGCTGGTGTTATAATACTAAATTGTTATGCCACAGTGTATTTTCAAAGAAAACTCTTTATGATTTACTGACTGAGGACAATCAACCCCTTCACAATCTAGACCCCAAAGACTGGATCTTCTGAGAAAATTGGAGAAAGACTACCCTTGACATCCACACTGCAACAAACCTTCGGTGCCTTGAATTTTAGGCTCCTAATCGCACAACTGAGAAGAGCCCCCCCACACTCATGGAACTGTACACTCATTGGAACCCTTAAGGTAAAGCTAGCCAGGAAAATTTCTCACCATAAGAAGATGCCATCCTTGAGTGAACAGCTGTTTTTTCCCAAGATCATGGATCAAGGACTTCTCTATTTCATGAGACTCTTATCTTAAATATTTTTTCTTATTTATGCTTATATGAACAATAGAAGTAAAAGAGGGTCTGTTGTGTACACTTTGGGGAAAACTTCTATTTGCAAAGGATTTTGCAGTCAGCCTTATACAGGGATAACCTTATACCTTGATAGATAAAAAATGAAGGGCCAAGGGAAGCAAGAAACTTAAACAGTACATACGTTGCTTCACAATCAGTCAGAAACAGAACATTGGTTCACTACTCTTAACCCACATCATGGGTTAAAGAGAACATTGCCAGAAATCTTTCACTCTTCTAAAGAGCCATCATTTTTTAGGTCCTTTTGGATGGTTTCAAGTAAAGTAAGCAATGATTAGAAATGGATTCTCCATGATACGCTCTATAGCAGATGCTATTGTAAAGTCTATAGTTACACAACAGACTTTAAATTCTCTTGTAAAAGATGTGCTAAATAATAGAATTTGCTAAACAGAAAAGTATCTGTGCAGGTGCTGACACTTGTGGCCAGTGGAGAAATATATCAAGTGTAGATTACAGAGATTCAGTTGCAGTGGATTAATAAAGAGACTGCTTAGTTCAGTGAGCAGACTCTTTATCTAGCTTATTCTTTGATCTATTTTATTTTAGGTGATTTCGTTTATGGGTACCCTGGGTAAGGAGCGTACTCCAAACTCTTGGTATTATCTTCCTCATAGTCATAATAGTAGTCTCCCTTGCGTGCTGTATTCTCTCAAAGGTTTTAAATGTTTGCTTGCAGCCAGCTCTAGAATGTCAAATGATCTGTTTTCAACTGGAATGACAAGAGCTGAAATAAATGTGCAATCATGAGGACACCATGAGGACATCATGCAATCATGAGGACAACCTATGAATGACGTGCTGAGACTGAAAACCCAAAATGATGGTAACTGATGGTGATGCTAAGGTCCTAAATTTCAGTCACACTCTCACCTAATTGAGAACCTGACCAAAAAGGGGGAATTTTCTTTTGAACAATATTATGGGAGGCCATTGTTTTGGAGTGAGCTTATTCATTCACTAGGCCCTAACAGACCAAACCAAACAAAAATTGAGTCACTCATGCTAAATGTGACATAATCAAACCAAGACTTTAAGGAAACACACAGATCCTAGCACAGACCAGGTTTTGTTTTCTCCTGCAAACAGGATGTTCTATCATAAGAAGGTACCCTCCACTCAGTTCTTGTTCTCACGTTTGCAAAACTCACTGTTCCACTGTTTCCCAGTGGGTTTCGAAATCAATGGTGATATTGACATCAATAACTAAAGTTGTCATTAATCTCTTATAATTGAGAAAATGACCTAAAGGGGAAATTGTTAAAAAGTTTAGCCTAAAGCTGCCTCCTTACATATTTAAGTTCAGCCTAATGGTTTTTCTGTACATCATGAACTATACCAAGTGGAGGTGTAAACAAACCACAGCCCACACCTGTACCAATCACTAAGCTTTGGCCAATCAAATGTAGGCAACTACTCAAACTGTGTTCAAGTAAGGCAAATGCTGAGCAGTAACCAGTCCAGTTCTTTCTGTACCTCATTTCCATTTTTTGGACTTCAGTTTCCTTTTGCTGTCCTTAAATCTTCTTCCACCATGTGGAGTCTTTCTGATTCTGCTGGAGTCTTTCTGATTCTGCTGTGATTCTGAGGACTGTCCAATTCTCAAGTAATTCATTGCTAAATTACACTCTTTTAAATGTAATTCGGCTGTATACATTTAAAATAGTCTTTTAAATGTATACTCTTTTAAATGTAACAAAGGTTAAAAGAAAAAGAGTGCCTTTTGTGAAGTAAAAGAATCATTAAAACACATCTGAGCCTGGGGCTAAATAAAATAAATATTTCATGGGCAAGTAAGACAAATTACCCAACCAGAAGGTAAAGCACTTCCCTTGTTGTTGTCTTTTAAATAACAAAGATGAGATTAAAAATATAAAAATAAATGTTACTTTCCCCGTAGTGCCTTGGAATACCCTTTAATCAGAAACTGAGGAACTCCTGAAGAAATGTAGAAATACAGGATCAAATTTCTCAAATATCTCAATAATTGTCTTAGGAAACTGACTGATTCATTATAGACTTGTTGAAAAATTATAGTAAAGTGAGAGGTTAACAAAAAAGTAGTGCCTTTCAATATAAGTATTCATACTTTGCAGCTCACCAAATGATAGGCTCCAAACAGGCAACTGGCAAGAAAAGATTCTATCATAGATTATTATCCCATATCTGGGAAAATTGATATAGTTTGGCTGTGTCCCCATCCAAATGTCAACTTGAATTGTATCTCTCATAATTCCCATGTGTTGTGGAAAGGATCTGGTGGAAGATAAATGAATCATGACAGCAATTTCCCCCATACTGTTCTCATGATAGTGAATAAGTCTCCCAACATCTGATGGTTTTATAAGGGGGAGATTTCCTGCACAAATTCTCTTTCTCTCTTTGCCTGCTGCCATCCATGTAAGATGTGACTTGCTCCTCCTTTTGCTCACCATGATTGTGAGGCCTCCCCACCCATGTGGTACTGTAAGTCCCTTAAACCTCTTTCTTTTGCAAATTGCCCAGTCTTGGGTATGTCTTTATCAGCAGTGTGAAAATGAACTAATATAATTATATACATTTAAAAATAGATGTCTGATCCTTATTCAAGCTTAGACACTTAAAATCCATTTTATTTTTCTCATATCATTCTTGATATCTTCTAAGAACTTGCTGCACACATTTCATTTGAATACTAACAAGTTTAACAATTTTAAAATATATTTTATAGTTCTCGCTTTGTTGTGGCTTTACCTAAAAAGAAAGGTATGGTTGATTAATCAAAACTGCCAAATATAAGTGAGCACTACCTAGTTGCTAGTCCTTCAAAATATGCATTTATGGCCTCAGGATCATAAGCAGAGTCTTAACATGTTTGTTTCAATTTATTTATAGCAACAATATTTGGCATATTTCACCTCAATATTAATCGTTTTTTTCTTGGTTTTATAGATGTTTCACTTCACTGAAGAAAATTTCCTCTTTTAGCAGAATTGCAAAAAGATAGGTGGGGGAAACAAAGGGAGAAGAAGACGAGGGAGAGAGAGAAAGTGAGAGACAGAGGATAAATTTCATGTAATCTATATGTTTTAACAGAAATAAAGAAAATGGAGATAATTCAGGTATAAAATACTCAAATCTTTCTATAACTAATATGGGTAGGCCTGAATTTAAATGCTTCCTGTTAACCTTTTCATTCTCTTTTTGCTCAACATACTCACTCTGTCAGATTTTCCTCATGCCTGAACAATAAAGTATATGGAGACAAGATATTTTGCCTTATGACAACCTGTTTAAGAATCTGCTGTAAGAAATACACTCTCTCTCAAATCATGGAAAACTTGTATATAATAGAAACTTACTGAAGCCCAGTGAAGTTTAGTAGAATGAAAGTTGTTCAAATGTACGTATAAATAGCATAAGTGAAAATAATGCACATTATCTAAGAG
>NW_016806129.1:75617-88330 GCF_001698545.2 Rhinopithecus bieti
ATTAATATTTTCTTTATCTTTTAAAAAGGTATTTAAGATGTACTTTAACTTATATAATGGGCATCAAAAGAGATACAAGCTTGATGTAAAATGTTTTATAAGACATATTTTGTGCACATATGTGTTTCTTATTTAAAGGCAAACCTGCATTACTGATATGCTATCAGATATCCTCCAACGCAAGTAGATAAAAATCTGTTTTGAATGCTTGGAGCTACTTCATATGTCTTGTCTTTAGCTCTATGTTTTTCTATTTTTTAAAAGAGTTTATTAGACAGAAACAAAGCGAGAATTAACACTCCAAGTTAACACCCTTTTCTTGGTGCTCTACTATAACATGACTTGCAGATGGTGGGAAGAGGAGGAAATTTAGGATTAGATAATATTTACATAGCTCAGGTTTGTATACATTTTACGACATGTAAGCTGTGTTTGTATTTCTGGTTCAATTAAAAGTATTTTGAAAACATTACATTTTGTGTTAAGCAATACATCTTGATGGGTTAAGTGAAAACATTCGGAACACATTATTTGTATTTCATAGTGTTTCTATGACCTCCAGAAAGAAAATTGAAAGCATTTGGTAGTAATTTGTGAAGAATTACTTTTGTATTTTGGAAAGATTTTAATAGCTAGATATAGTGTAGATAAAATATTTCTGCAGAACTACTATTTCCAAAGAATATCTAGAGGATTTCTGGGTAGTTTCAGTAATAATGAAAAGGGATAGAAAACTATTTTTATCCAAAGTTCAAGAAAAAGCTGTTAAATGTATATTTTTTCTATAAATAAATAAGATCACTTTTAATTGGGCTTATTATATTTTCTAGGAAAGTTGATGACTCCAATATGACTATTCTTCATGTGGAAATATAAAATTTGAAAATTGTGATGCTTTTAGATATGTTGATATTTCTACACTGGTAATCATATATACATTATATATATATATGTTTGCAAATACATTTACAACAGGAACTTAAAGAGAAAATTTATTTTCATATATAAAATATAAATTGACAGTATCACCTGGTGGTTAGGACATGTGATGTGGAGTTAGACTGTTTAGTTTGAATCCTGGATCAATCACTCCTTAATTTTGTGACCTTGGTCAGGTTACCTATTTTCTCTATATCTCAGTGATCATTGCATTAAATGAGAAAATAGCTAAAATATAACAAAATATTATTATCTATAGTTCCATGGCTTCTTTACTATTAGTATTATATATTTAATTTGCTTTCTATCTCCTATCTCTCCTAATAATATTTTTTCCTAATGTTTAGTTCTCACTAAACTATTCTATGAGCCTGTTTTCTCTTCTACCTTTTTTTGTTGCCGAGTCCTCATTAATCAACATCATGGACATGCACAGCTCAAACTGTTCAAGAAGAGATTTACAATTCAGTTACAAAAGTGCCTTTTTCTGACAGCCTCTGTCAGTGTCTTCAGGATGAGCTTAGTGTTTGAGTCATGCCTTTCCTCTTTCCAGGTAGCCCCCAAGCCATAGCTGAGCATGACAGGTCTAGGGCCTAGGTATATCTACCTGATGAGATGCTTCATTAAGGGACAATATTTGCTACAGGTCACTCTGTAGGTTTGGTCAAAACCTTTCATCAGAGTCTGAGAGTGTCTACCCAATTTTGCTTCTTCCTGCCTTTCCCTCCATGCATATTGCATCCACATGAAATCATAAGAATACTGAATTTTGCTTTCTCCCCATTGTATCACACACAGGCATTGCTACCCCGCACCCCCAGTATTCACTTTGACACTCCAAATCTACCTCAGCTTAACTTAAGAAGTAATTACATTTAGTTATCAAGAAGTTATCTGCCTCACTATAGGCAAGACTGGATAATCTCAGGTGTGATACTTTTGCCCAACTTCCACAAGATAAATTGACGTGTGAGGGGATGGACTGCAGTAACTGTCTCAACTGTCTCTCAGCATCTGCCTTACAGGGTAACTGACAGACAAAATTGGTGACTGAAGTCAACTAAAAAAACAGATGATAAGATGAGAATTGACAATTAGTATTTTATTCCAGGAGGTATGTGAGGCATGGAGTCCCTAACACAAGGTGATGGCTCAGTTTCTAAGACATTCACCAGTGGTGAATTGGGAGAAAGTTTCCAGTGGATGAAATTGTCTTCTCCTATGTGATGATTTAGCCTCTTGAAAAGTAAAGACATTGGGGAAATTATGTGTAAAAGTACAGTAGAATTTGTTGGTTATTACTAAGTTGCATTGGTGTTCTACAAGAGTAGTTAATATACAATTAAAAAATAAATCTAAAGACCAAGGGGCCTTTTTGGCAGTTCACCAAGTGGCCCTTATCTCCATAGAGGAAAACCAGAAAATCTACAAACAAAGCTCCGGTATAATAGTTACAGTAAGGAAGCTAAAAAGGTTAGTAAATGCATAACTAAGATCTGTTATGTCAAAGTCTGGAGACTTGTTGAGAAAAATCTGAGACTATGACTCACTAGATTTAGGCAACTGGGTAGCTAGCCATGAAGAATTTTACTCCTTAGGCACCTCTGATCCTCAGCACCCACAACAGTGACACTGATTTTCATAAGGACTACAATTCCCACCATTTGGGAAGATACTACAGAGTTGTTTTACCTGGAAGGATATAGTTCCCCTCCAAAACTGCACCTACATCTTTTGGAGATGCCAGGCCAAGTATTAGGGATGATCCACAGCATAACTCTACTATTGACATTCCATGGGAATACATATAGATTTAGATTTTTAGGTTCTCTCAAGATACAGAATTTATTGCCTGTCAGGGTCCCTAGTAAGGCAAATACACAGCTAAGATGGTCCCTAGAAAATTAGAGAAAGTGGTGATCCATGCTGAGTGAAGTGGAAATGTCTGATTTGTGCTGGCATGTGGTAAAGGAAGAACTAAAGGGCCTATGGACTTGGAAAATTTGGAATAGATACATTATGTGAAGACAGAAGACCTAGCAGAGTATTATATTCCATTGGAGGACCCAGAGGACACACCATTCATTGAAGCCACTGGGTATGCACCGAGGAGAGAGGTACTAGCTTTCCTAAGAACTTGAGGGGTGGATCTCCTCTGCAGACTGGGACTCAGAGTAGGATGGGTAGTCACAGAGCTGGGCTCATTAATATCCATATTAATATCCATGGGGATGATGTCTTTCACTCCTTCCACTCATGAGTAATAGAGATGAGGTGGTAGTAGAGATAGTTAAAAGAGAATGGCATCCCTAGGAGTAACAAGAATATTGCTTTATATACATATAAATACATATATAATAATATACAATATTATGTGTGTGTGTGTGTGTATGTATTCCAAATAAAGGAAAAGAGAATAAGCAAGAAGCTAAGGGAAAACACCTCAGCAAAACATCTTGGCTCCTGCTCAATTTCAGGACTTTAAGGATCATAACCACAGGCTCCAGGTTTTTTTTTTTTTTTTTTTTTTTTTTTTTTTTGCTGAGATAGTGTTCTTGCTCTCTTACCTAGGCTGGAGAGTGCAGTGGTGCAATCTTGGCTCACTGAAACCTCTGCCTCCCAGGCTCAAGTGCTTCTCCCACCTCAGTCTCCTGAGTAGCTGGGACTACAGGTGCAGCCACGCCAGGTTAATTATTTGTATTTTTTTTAGAGACACGGTTTCACCATGCTGCCCAGGCTGATCTCGAACTCCTGAGTGCAAGCGATCCGCCCCGATCCGGCCCACCTCAGCCTCCAAAATGCTGGTATTAAAGGCATGAGCTACTCACGCCCTGCCCAGGATGCAAGCATTATTTAGAAAAATTTTCAGGGAAGACAAAAATACTTCCATCGATATGAAAACCATGCTATTCTTCTTAGAGAAGTGCACCTGTGAAAATAAGGACATGCCAATCGTGATGAGCCAGACAACATTTTAAGAAATTGGGGATAACATCAGAAGAAGCAATGCCAAAAAGTACACATGTGCCCCTTCACTGTTCTCAACTATATTGCTTATCAGTAATCAGGTATCCCAGCAGATACACGAAGGCCATAATTCGCCAGTACTAGTTAAATTAATGGTCATTTCATCAAAGGATTATGCTGCTTTATATCTAGGAAAAAGAGGGAGAAAATACAATCTATTCTCAAAATTTTAAGGACAATTTCACAGAAAATAGTGTGGATTATCACTGAGAACCAATGCACTCCCGTAGAGAGCACAATATACAAGCAACATCTGGCAAGCTACATCTCATGGCTTTAATTAATACCGTCTACAAGAAAAATGGAAGGTATCACTTAAAACAGCTAATGGCCAGGTCATCAAATATCGTACCTGTCCCATATTTGGGTTGAAGAGTACAGGTCTGGGGAGAACAGGTTGATAATATATGAGTCAATGGAGAGCTGCTGACATTAAGTGTCGCAAAGGACTATCATCATGAGTCCAACAAGGCCATATATGTTTCTTCTAAGGAAAGACTTCTTTATTGCTCCAAAAAATCTGAGGATTTACCTGTTGTTGTAGGGAGTCATTAGTGCTCCCTTTCCCACCTTTCTCATTTTTTGCCAAATTCCACAATTATTTTCCAAATTTGGGGCCTAAAACTCCAAAGCCATTTTTTGATTGCTCACTCTCCTTTAATCTCATATCTAATTTAGGGATATAGGAAAATATTTACAAAGGCCTGATTTGTCCACTCCACAGTCATCTGAAAACTCATATTCTGACTTACATGTAATGACCAGTGCCAACACATGACAATGCGTCATTAAGTAAAAGACAAAAACTGAAAAGCCTGGACTTGATCTGCAGTAATGAGTGATTGGTTTGAAATAAAAGAGCATGGACTTATTGAAGAAACATTTTACTGAAACCTCTTCCTCTCATATTGACGCAATTCATAAGGGTCGTTAGAGGTAATAAAGACTTGCCTGCAAGGATATTTAACCAGGGATAAAAGCATATTTTAGCACAAGTACACTAGAGTCTGAATTTTAAAAAGCATAAGTCAGCTCAGAGTATAGCAGAAAAATATGTCTAAAATAGGCATGGGTTGTATGTTTTTTCTTGAAGGCCTGAATGTTCAATATAGGGGCTTTAATTGAAATTCAAATGTTCTAACTTGATGAAATAAAACTTAATAAACATTTTTTTATTTCTGTATACTGAAGAAAAAACATCTGTCAAGATGCTGGTCTCCAAAGCATTCTATCCTACTCCCCAATTTGTCATATTTAAATTTGATCTAGTCTTTTTTTTTTTTTCTTTTTTGCAAAATTCAAAGATTATCACAAGCACTGTGTAGATCAAACCTTATTTATTTGATGGTAAGATCTAATCTTTGTGGTTTCTTATTCTTTGAATAAGAAGAAATGGTTCTTTGAATGGTTCCATTCAAGAAATAATAGCCATTTGCAGAAACCTGCAATGGTTTCTTTTAAGATAACCTCTGAGAACAAGGGCAGTTTATATATTCTCATAGAATTATGGAAGAGTCATTTGGTATCATCTCTCTGTACTCACTGTATTGTTTTTTAGTTTACTTGAGCCCTCCTGCTTCTACCTTGCTCTTGGCCAAGGCGAAGCTATAATGCTCACCCTTTTAGTCATCTTGGTGGCTGTCTTAGAGACCAAAGATTTTTTGACTGCTTTCTTTGCATCACGTAGGAGCTTGAGGCTTTCCCTGAGATCTATGAACCCAGACCCTTACTTATCTCAGCTCTAGCTACGCTACTGTGTCTGCGCCATATTGAATTCAACAGTGTCAAACACAGGCTTCCAGAATACTCATGATATGGGCAGAAGAGCTGAATTTTATTATATTTTCAAAAACTCATTTGTGTAGCTTTATATTAACTTTTCCTTTTTATTTCTTTTTGTTTTATTTGTATTGATTGATTTTTCTGCATACACAGTACAGTAGCTGTATATATTTATAGGATACATGAGATACTTTGATACAGGAATGCAATAAGCAATAATCACTTATGGAAAATGGGGTATCCAGCCCCTCAAGCATTTTTTCTTTGTATTACAAACAATCCAATCATACCCTTTACTCATTCTTAAATGTGCAACTGGATTTTTATTGACTGTAGTCACCCTGTTTTGTTATCAAATACTAGGTCTTATTTACTGTTTCTAATTCTATTTTTTGTTCCCATTAACCATTTCCACTTATCCCCAAGACTCTCAATACCATTCCCAGCCTCTAATAAACATCATTCTACTCTCTACTTCCATGAGTTCAATTGTTTTGATTTTTAGCTCCCACAAATAAGTGAATACATGCAAAGTTTGTCTTCATGTGCTTCACTTATTTCACTTTACACAATGACCATCCATGTTGTTGCAAACGACAGAATCACATTATTTTTTTTTTCAGCTGCACAGTACTCCATTGTGTGTAGGTACTGTATATTCTTTATCAAATTATTTGTTGATGGATACTTAGGTTTCTTCCAAATTCTGAGTATTGAGAACAGTGCTGTAACAGACATGAGAGTACAGATATCTCTTCTATACATTGATTTTTCTTTCTTCTAGGTATATACCCATCAATGAGATTGCTGGATACTATAGTAGTACTATTTTAGTTCTTTGAAAACCTCCAAACCATTCTCCATAGTGGTTTTACTAATTTACATTCCCACAAACAATGCACAAGGGTTCCCTTTTCTCCACATCCTTTTCAGCATATATTACTGACTGTCTTTCGGATAAAGGTCATTTTAACTGCAATGAGATAATATTTCATTGTAGTTTTGAATTGCACGTCTTTGATTATCAATAATGTTGAATACCTTTCCACATGCTTGTTTCACATTTGTATATCTTCTTTTGCGAAATGTCTATTCAAATTGTTTGCCCATTTTAAAAGTCAGGTTATTAGATTTTTTTCCTAGAGTTGCTTGAGTTCCTTCTATATTCTGGTTTATAATCTCTTGTCAGATGAGCGGTCTGCAAATACTTTCTCCCATTCTGTGGATTTTCTCTTCATTTCGTTGATTGCTTCCTTTGCTGTGCAGTAGCTTTTTAACTTGACGTGATTCCATTTATCAATTTTGCGTTGGTTGCATGTGCTTGTGGGGTATTGGTCAAGAAATTTTGCCCAGTCCAATGTCCTACAGAGTATCCCCAAAGTTTTCTTGTACTAGTTTTATAGTTTGAGGTCTTATATTTAAGTACTTAATGCATTTTGATTTTATTTTTGTATAAGCTGCAAGATAGGAGTCAAGTTTTATTCTACTGCATATGGATATCACGTTTTCCACCACAATTTATAGAAGAGACTGTCATTTCTTCAATGTATGTCCTTGGCATATTTGTGGAAAATTAGTTTACTCTAGGTCTATGGATTTCTTTCTGGATTTTCTGTTATGTTGTATTGATCTATGTTTCTGTTTTATGCAAATACCATGCTATTTTGGTTGCTATAGCTCTATAGTACAATTTAAAGTCAGGTTATGTGATTCCTCCAGTTTTGTTCTTTTTGCTCAGGATAGTTTTGGCTAATATAAATCTTGTGGATTCATATAAATTGTAGGAATGGTTGTTTCTGTGAAGAATATCATTGGCAATTTGATGGAGACTGCATTGAATCTGTAGATTGCCTTGTGCAGTATGGACATGTTAACGATATTGATTTCTTCCAATTCATGAACATGGAATATCTTTGCGTGTTTTTGTATCCTCTCCAATTTATTACCTCAGAATTTTATAATTTTATTGTAAAGATCTTTTCCTTCTTTGGTCATTTTCTAGGTATGTAATTTTATTTGTAGCTATTATAAATGAGATTACTTTCTTGATTTCTGTTTTAAATTGTTTAATGCTCACATAAGAAATGCTACTAAGTTTACATGTAAATTTTGTATCCTGCAACTTCACTGAATTTGTTTACAAGTTCTAATAGCTTTTTTTTTTTTTCTAATAGCATTTTATTATGGCTTCAATCTTGTCACATGTTGGTCTGTTTGGGTTTTGGACTTCTTCACGGTTCAAACTTGGTAGGTCATATGTGTCTAGGAATTTACCCATTTCCTCTAGATTTTCCAATTTGTTGGCATACAATTGCTCATAGTAGTCATAATGATCCTTTGATTTCAGTTGTAATGCCTATTTTTTACATCTCTAATTTTATTTACTTGCGCCTTCTCTTGGTTTTCTTAGTCTGGCTAAAGATTTGTCAATTTTTTTTTTTTGTCTATTCAAAGACCAACTGTTCATTTTATTTATCATTTGTATTGTTTTCTTCATGTTGAATTTATTTATTTTTGCTCCTATTTTATTATTGCTTTTCTTTTCCTAAATTTGGTTTTGACTTGCTTTTCTTTTCTAAGTTTTAACATGCATTGTTAAATTATTCATTTGAAGTTTTCCTTCTTTTTGGATGTAGGTACTTATCACTATAAATTTCCCTTTTTGCTTTCATTTTATCTTACAGCTTTTGGAATATTTTGTTTTCATTATCATTTGTTTCAACAAAGTTTTCAATTTTCTTCTTAATTTCTTTATTGGCCCATTGACCATTCGGGAACATCTTGTGTAATTTCCATGTGTTTGTATAGTTTTCAATATTTCTCTTATTGATTTGTAGGTTTATTTCATTGCGGTCAGATAAAATATTTGATATTATTTTAATTTTTTGAATCTTTTAAAACCTGCTTTGTGACCTAACATGTTATCAAGAATAACCTATGTCCTGAGAAGAATGTGTATTCTGCAACTGTTGGATGAAATGTTGTATACATATCCACTGGGTTCACTTTGTCTGTAGTGCAGATTAAGTCCCATGGTTTTTGTTTGTTTTCTATTTTTTTTGGCTGGAAGATCTGTCCAATGCTTAAAGAAAGGTCTTGAAGTCTCCAGTTATTATTGTATTGAGGTCTATCTCTTTAGCTCTTATAACACTTGCTTTATATATCTGTGTGTTCCAGTGTTGGGTGCATATTTATTTACGATTGTTACATCATCCTACTGAATTGACTCCTTTAATGTTATGTGGTGACCTTCTTTGTTTTTCATACAGTTTTTGTCTTGAAATCTATTTTGTCTGATATACATTTAGCTACTGCTGCTCTTTTTTTGTTTCCATTGACATGAAATATCTTTTTCCATCTCTTTACTTTTCACGTATGTGTATCTTTATACGCATTGTATGTGTGTGTGTGTGTGTTTTTTTTTGCAGGCAACAGATTGTTTTGTCTTCCTTTTTTATCCATTCAGCCATCTCTGTATTTTGATTGAAATGTTTAGTCTGTTTTCTTTTAATGTTTTTATTGATAAGTAAGAACTTACTCCTGCCATTTTGTTATTTGTTTTCTCGTATGTTTTATGGTCTTCTCACTACATTCCTGTCTTCCTTTTGGTAAAGCTGATTTCCACTGCTGGTATTATTTAATTCCTTGCTTTTTATATTTTGTGTATCCATTGTATGTTTTTCAGTTTGAGGTTATCATGAGGTTTGCATATACTATATTATTTTACTGGTGACAATTTAACACTGATAGCATAAACAAACAAGTAAGAAAACAAGTAATAAAAGTCCACACTTTAAGTCTATCCCCGCCCCTACACTTTTAACTTCTTATTTTTTCTCTTTATGTCTTAGTGCAATGTTTCTTGAAAAATCATAGTTAATATTTTAATTGTTTCATTATTTAGTCTTTCTATGTAAGGTAAGAGTGTTTTACAAACCAAAATTACAATGTTATAGTATTATACGTTTTGCTCTGTGCTATTACTAGTGAGTTTTGTAACTTCAGATGATTTTTTTTATTGATCATGAACATGTTTTCTGTTTTTTCAGATTGCAGAACTTCTTTTATTATTTCTCATAGGACTGATCTAGTGTTGATGAAATCCCTCAGCTTTTGTTTGTCTGGAAAAGTCTTTGTTTCTCTTTCATGGTTGAATAAGGCTTTTGCTGGACATACTATTCTAGGGTAAAAGTTTTTTTCTTCATCACTTAATAAGTCATGGCACTCTCACCTCTCCCGTAAAGTCTCCACTGAAATGTCTGCTGCCAGATGTATTGGAGCTCCATTGTATGTCATTAGGTTTTATTAGTTTTCTCTTGCTGCTTTTAGGATTTTTTTAAAAAACTTTGACATTTGGAAGTTTGATTACTAAATGCTTTGACATATTTCTTTTTGAGTTGTGTTCTATTACTTTCTTGTACTTAAATATGGATATCTTTCTCTAGGTTTTGGAATTTCTCTGATATTATCCCTTTGAATAAGCTTTTTACCACTATCTCTTTTTTTACCTTCTCTGTAAGACCAGTAACTCTTAAATTTGCTCTTTTCAGGTTATTTTTTAAATCTTAGATCTTTAGGCATGTGTCTTTTTTTTTTTTTTTTTTTTTTTTTTTTTTTTTGTCTCTTCTGACTATGTATCTTCAGTCTGTCTTGAAGCTCACAATTTTTTTCTTCTGTTTGACCAAATCGGTTAATAAGAGACTGATACGTTATTCGGTAAGTCAATTGCATTTTTCTACTCTAGAATTTCTGCTTGATTCTATTTATAAATTTTAATATATTTGTTAAACTTATCTGATAGATACCTGGATTTGTTCTCTGGGTTATTTTGAATTTATTTGAGTTTTCTCAAGTTACTATTTTGAATTCCCCATCTGAAAAATCACGTATCTTTGTTTCTCCAGGATTGGTCCCTGATGCCTTATTTAATTTGTCTGGTGAGGTCATTTTGTCTTGATTGGTCTTGATGCTTGTAGATGTTCATTGATGTTTCAGCATTTAAGGGTTAGGCACTTATTGCAGTCTTTGCAATCTGGGCTTCTTTGTGCTTCTTGGGAAGGCTTTCTAGGTATTTGAAGAAAGCTGGGCCCCAAACTCAATAATGCTGTGGTTCTTGCATACTCACAGTGATACTGCCTTGCTGGTATTGGATAAGGATTCAGAAGAATTCCCTGGATTATCATAGTGCAGAAACTCTTGTTCTCGTATCTTATTCCCCCCCCCCCAAAAAAAAAACACAATGCTTTTTTCTCTCTCTCTGCTGAGCCACCTTGAACTGGGGATATGGGGACATGAGCATTGCTGTGGCCACCACCACAGGGACTGTGCTGGTTCAGACCTAAAGCAAACACAGCACTGGGACTCTCTCAAGGCCTCCTGTAACCACTATCTCACTACCACCTAAGTTAACTCAATGCCCTAGGGCTTTATAGTTAGCAGTTGGTAAAGCCAGCCATGTTTGTGTCCCTTCCATCAGGGTTGCAAGTTCTTTCAGCCACCATTGTGTCCAGAGATGTTGTCTGGGAGTCACGTCTTAAAGTAAAAAACCTTAGAAATGTACCTGGTGTTCTATTCTGCTGCAGCTAAGCTGGTACTGAAACAAGACAAAATCTTTGGCACTCTTTCCTCCCCTTTTCATAGGCAGAGGAGCCTCCCCCTGTGGCCAGCACCACTACTGATTCACAAAGGGTTCTTCCAGTCCACTGCTGATGTTCACTTAAAGCCCAAAGACTCTCAGTCACCTTTCAATGAATGCTACCAGGCCTAGAATTTACCCTTCAGGGCAGTTGACTCCCCTCTGGCCCAGGTAATGTCCATAAAGGTTGATGAAGAATCTAGGCCTGGACTCAGGGACACCAAGAGTTGTGGTGCTCTACTACCGTAGCTCAAGTCGTACCCAAGGTACGTGACAGAGTCCTCATTACTTTTTCCCCAGCTTTTCTCAAACAAATTGAGTTTTTAATTATAGTGAACCTTGCTGTAAATCTCCTGGGTTACATCTTAAGCCAGCACTTCTCAGAGCCCAAGGTCCATAGCATATTAACTGGGTGTTGATGTTGATTATTTTGGGGCCAGGGTCTCTTTAGTCCACAGGTGATGAATCCTGCCAGGTATCTCCTTTGACTGGGAAGCCTTGAGTTCCATGTAAAGTCCTCCAGTCGCTGTTCTCTCTCTGTACCAAGAGTCCTGATTTATCTGTGCCTTGCGGCAACTACCACTGAGTGAAGTAGGAATGGTGCAAGCATTCCCTTAGTCACCCAACCTGGTCTCTCATTAGGTCATGAATTCCCCTAGCCCATAGTCTCTGAGTCCAGTTCAGCAGTATGACTTGCTTAGGAATTGCTGTCTTTGTGGGCTTCAAGTTTACTTAGAGCTCCAGAGTACTCCAGCTCTCAGTGGTGAAGCTTGCCAGAACTCAAACTCTGAGTGATGAGATAGCAATTCCCCTCTGACTAGGGCTGGTCCAACTGTTTCCTCCATTGGTGGATATCAGATGAGTACAGACCAGTTCTGTTTTCTGCTGTGACAGTGCAGAATTTAGTTCAAGGTGAAGCCTCATGATTGCTGCACTCTCCCTCTGCCAAGTGCACAGATACTCTGCACTGCACAGCTATTGCCATGGGATGGGAAAGAAGTGATGTTGGTGATTCAAGAATGTCTTTCCCACTCTTTTCAGGGTGTCTTTCGGTGATATGAAGTTAAAACCAAATACTGTGCTTGTTCACCTAATTTTTGTTTCTTCTGATGGTGCTTTCTGTGTGTAGTTGTTAAAATTTGGTGTTCAGAGGGGGAGCAGGGCAAATGATGTAGGCTACTATTCATTTATCTTTCTCTGCCTCTGTTTCTTTCATTTTAACCTTAAATAATAACCTAGGAAATTCACAGCTGAAATTCTATTATTTTCTTCCTCCTTTTCTTTTCTTTTCTTTTTTTTTTTTTTTTTTTTTTTTTTTTTTTTTTTTTTT
>NW_016806129.1:88931-90008 GCF_001698545.2 Rhinopithecus bieti
ATAAGGGGACAAATCCCATTCATGAGGTTCCTGCTCTCATGATTTAATCACCTCCAAAAAGCCTCGCTTCCTCACTTTGGGAATTAGATTTCAGCATTTTGGGGGAGACACAAAATTCATACCAAATCAAATAGTAAGAATGACCAAAGTGGAGAAATACATCAGACCTTATCTCTGTACTTATCTTTGTAAATCTATGCACTTTCATTTTATTTTCATTAATTCTTGTGATATATCTCTATATTTCTGAGCCAGACTGCCTTAGTCTAATTCTAGTTTTATCACTTGTAAGTATATACTTTTCAACTAGTTAATAATCTCTCAATGCCTCAATTTCCCATTTGTAAAATGGAAATACTAATAGTATCCACATCATAGGGTTATTGGAAAGATTACCTGGGTTATATATATGCATTTACATGTAAATCTTTAGAGCAGTACCTAGCATATAGCCAGCACTAGATCAGTATCAACCTTTCAAATCTAAAATGTGTGTTTGTATGTTTGTATTCATATACATCCTATGGTGATTAGAAATTGAGGAATTACTTAAAGCTAACTTATACAAAATCACTGATTTAAAATCTGGTGTTTTCAATAGCAAAGACTTGGAACCAACCCTAATGCCCATCAATGATAGACTGGATAAAGAAAATTGGCATATATACACCATGGAATACTATGCAGCCATAAAAAAGAATGAGTTCATGTCCTTTGCAGGGACATGGATAAAGCTGGAAACCATCATTCTCAGCAAACTAACACAGCAACAGAAAACCAAACACCACATGTTCTCACTCATAAGTGGGAGATGAACAATGAGAACATGGGCACAGGGAGGAGAATATCACACACCGGGGCCTGTCGTTGGGTGGAGGGTTGGGGGAGGGATAGCATTAGGAGAAATACCTAATGTAGGTGACTGGTTGATGGGTGCAGCAAACCATCATGGCACGTGTATACCTATGTAACAAACCTGCACGTTCTGCTCATGTATCTCAAAACTTACGTGTAATAAAAAAAAAAAAAAAAAAAAAAAAAAAAGAAAAAAAAACGAAAGGGAACCCTGGTTTTTTT
>NW_016806129.1:93225-99855 GCF_001698545.2 Rhinopithecus bieti
TAGACTTTATAAATTGTATTCAAAAGGGAGTCATTATACTAAGGCTAGAAATGAAGCTTCATCTCCTATGACATATTTTACTTATTGTGAATGGCTTCTTAAAATAGTATGTTGAGAAGAACAGTGAAGTCATATTTGGCTTCTGAGGAGAAATATTGCTCTAATAAATTAGCCACATTTTCCAGATGTATAGGAAAGTGAAGTGGTGTTTGTAGCACTCGATTATAACATTTCTGGTGTTAAAAACTTGCTTAGAGGCTGCTTAATCTTAACACACAATTCTAGCTTATTTGGTTTCTGAGATTATAGCACAGTGTCAACTGAGAGTAATATCACGCCTCAGGAGGTGTTTAGAAATCTGGAGTTGTTAAGTAGCTACGGGCTAATAATTTTTAATGTTCTGTAAACTTTTAGATAGCCCCACACACCTGAAAACATTGTTTTATCCTAAACGTCATAATGCCCCCTGCTGGTCAACACTGCTGTGGTTTAATGTAAGTTTAATAGAAGAAGCAATACAGAAAATAAGGAAGGGGACTGCTGTAAGTTTATATAATGACTTTCTTGAAAAGTAGCACTAATAGGAAGAGAAAAAGCAGAAAAAAAATACAATGAGAAAACATGTATAATAAATCAAAATGCACAATATAATTTAATATAAGCAGAGTAGTCTACAAACATTGGCAGGTCCTTGAAATAGTACATTATTACAATACTGGAGAGTAATTGATTATCACATTGATTGTCTTGAGTTATCAAATGATTAATTTATGCATGTGTAAGGTAAAAGTATAGAGTAATTTGTAACACATTTTCCAACAAATTTCATGCAAAATGAGTAACAGACATTTTAAAAAGTTTCAATGTTTCAAAGAAACTCCAGAAAACATGGTCATCTACCATTGCTCTTCTTCATTTTGCAGAGGAGTTCATTAAAACATGAGTTGATTCTCTACTCTTGTTCACAGCTCAAATCACTACAAACTTGCTTTCACTCTATTTATCCGAATCTGCTATCACCAAGTTACTAATAAACCTTCTAGAGCTAAAGGCAATGGACAATTCCTATGGAATGATTCCAACATTTGATACTTGTGAAAGGAAATTAAATCTTGGGATTTCAAAATCACTAAGACAAAGGGGAAAATCAGTGTGGGAACTGCAAATCTACCTCCCATTTTATTCCTAAATAAGATACCTACAAAGATAAAATAGCTATATGCCTCCCTCACAATTTTCCCACTAGGAAATGCCTCATGAGTCCCAGGATCTTTATCTAAAATGGTTCTGTTGAATTTTACCCTGACGACATAAATTGATAACTTATCTTCACAGTTGCAACATAAAAGATAGAATGCTGTATTCTGTCTGCTCACCTGAGACAAATGTATATCTGATTACTTCCTCTGATATAAAAATGCAGATTTACTGAGCTAGACAAAGGCATAAGTGACTATGCTACACCTCTCTCAAATTTAAATTGTGTATTCAGTGAAAGGCTAATCCAAGACTCAAAAGAATGCAATCTTTTTTCTCTTATCTACCCACAACTCTTTAAACTGTCTTCCTCTTTCCCCATATCCACCCTTTACCCTATAAGCATTAAAGCTCTCAAAATCATCTTTGGAGACAGGCACAGACATGCTTCTCAGGCATGCATCCTTAACCTTGGCAAATTCTAAACTGACTGAGAGCTGCCTCAGATACTTTTGGTTTACATACTATTGGCCTCTTCTTTCTGCCTGAGATATCTTTGTCCTTGATTTCAACACCATTATTCTTTTGTTATTTTTTAATTAAATTATTGGTTCTCACATTCTGTATCTCCATTGTGAGTGCTTTTTGTATCTGCCCCAGAATTATCCATGAACCTCTCTTCTCCTTTTACTTTTGCGTGCTTTCCAGGCAATATTATCCATTGATGCTTCAAGTAACACCTACATATTATAATTAACATCTTCACTTTGAGTCTTAACCACTCTTCTGGACTCTACTAATAACAGCTTAAGTCTCCTCATATCTGGATCTTTACGTCAACTGCAGAGGCATAACCCAGAGACCAGCTTGACATGTCATATGTCTATGAATGTTGTGTAATACAATAAATAGTAACTTCTTAAAGAACTGAATCACCTAATACTTTGTAAACCAGTGTGGCTTGAAAACCTCTTATAAATTTTAGTTAGAAAAAAAGGAATGACATCAACGGAACAACCTTTCCAAATATATCAGCTTCTTAGAGCTTTCTGACATTTCATTCACGTATTAGTCAAAGTGATATGATATTTAGAAGAAGATTTGTTTATTTCAGTCTTTGATAATTTCCTGTAAACTAATTGGCATTTGGCATCATTTTCTACATAGCCGAAAGGGGCATCAATTTAAAGATTACAAGATAAATCACTTGGGAACATTAGTCATTTTCTGAGTCACATAGCTATTTACGTAGTTCTATAAATGTATTTCTAATAACTACCTGTTCAATGAAAATGTTATCTAACTCTGGTTTCCTTTTATGGATTGATAATTACTCTATAATATCTTAATAATTAGGTAGCTAATATGCTGTCATGTTATTTCCTTTTGCATATATTTCTACCTGTTATGAAATAGATTTCCTCCTTATGTACACATTTATAAGTGCATAATCATAGGCAAGATGTGACTTTACTGACTAAATCTGGTATCTACCTTTTTCAACTGCCTGATATTTTGTAAATTTATTTTTTATTTACTTATATACTGCGACGGTTAATATTGAGTGTCAACTTGATTGGATTAAAGGATGCAAAGTATAGTTCCTGGGTATATCTGTGAGGGTGTCACCAAAAGGGATTAACATTTGAGTCAGTGGACTGGGAGTGGCAGACCCACCCTCAATCTGGGTGAACACCATCTAATCAGCTGCCAGTATGGCTAGAATAGAGCAGACAGAAGACAGTGGAACAAGGAGACTTGCTGAGTTTTCTGGCCTTCATCTGTCTCCCATGTTGGATACTTCCTGCCGTCAAACATCAGACTCCAAGTGCTTCAGCTATTGGACTCAGATTTATACCAGTGATTTGCCAGGGTGAAGGCTGCACAGTCGGCTTCCCTACTTTTGAGGTTTTTGGGATTCAGACTGGCTTCCTTGCTCCTTAGCTTGCAGAATGCCTATTGTGGGACTTCACCTTGTGATTGTGTGAGTCGATACTCCTCAATAAACTCCCCTTCATATATACATATACCCTATTAGTTCTGTCCCTTTAGAAAACCCTGACTAATACACATACTTATTAGTTACTTACTTCAGTGTCTTTTGGAAAGGATGTCATCAGAAATGCCATCCTTATTGCTAAATTGCATGTTGCCAGAAACGTCCTAAAATTGTTTTACAGATTTTTTATAATCTTTGTCTACTTTTGTTGTTGTTGTTTTTCTGCCTAGCTAGTCATTAAATACACAAATTTGTAGGCTGAAACATACATTTATTGGTCAAAACTGAAGTACTAACAATTACAACCTGGTAGTTCTGAGAGGCTATTCTAGTGACCTAACATCATATAAACTATTTGTAAATGGTTTCTCAGTTGATTTTCTGACTCATACCTAACTGGCTGTCTTTTCTCACTCTTCTTGGCTATATGCTCTTTCTCTTGCTGCTTTGAATGTGTGAGTGTCCTAAGGCAGAGTTCTAGGACTTCTCTATCTACATTCATTTAATAGGTCATCTAATTCAGCCCAACAGCTTACAAAACACCCTGTCTTCATGATTCCTGAATTCATGTTTCCAGAACAGACTTTGCCCCTGAAATTCACATTACAATATTCAACTGGATACCCAAAAGCTTCACTTGTACATATAAAAGTGACTTTAAATTTAATTTATCTGCAACTAAATCTTTGATTTCCTTCTAAATTTGTTCTGCTAACAGATTGTCAAAGTTCAGTAAATGATATTATCACTCATTCAGGTTCTCAGGCCAAAACATTTGAGGAAATCCTTGACCTCTTTCTTTTTCTTATCTCCCAAATCCAGTCCATTCTCAAGGCCACTGGGCTCAGTCTTCAAAGTATATCACAAATCTGACTACTTGTCACTACCTCCACCGTTACCACCCTAGCCCAAGCCACCATCATATTTTACATGGAAAACTGCAAGAGCCTCCTAACCGTTCTTCCACTGTTTACTCTTGACCCTCTTGACTATCTATTTTCAACATAGCAATTACACCAATCACGTTAAAATATAAGGCTTTCAGTTTCTGTGACACAATAGGTTCTCTCACTGTAGGCCTTTGGTACATCATTTTTATTATTTGAAATATTATTTAGCCCAGTCCTGTTCTATTGGCTAAAAGCTGTACTTCCCTTGGCTCTCAGTTTGGCATCTGTATTAGGCAGGATTGTCCAGAGTGACAGATCTAATAGAATATATGTATATATGAAAGGTAGTTTATGGGGAGAATTGACTCACACAATCTCAAGGCAAAGTCCCACCATAGACCATCTGCAAGGTGGAAAAGAAAGCAGTCAGTAGTAGATCACTCTGAGTTAAGACTAACAATTTATTATATTAGCTCTAGACTTTTTTTGTTAAGGAAATAGAAAAAGAGATAAATGGTGTGCCATGAATTGAAGAGTATAATATTTCAAATAACCAACTTTCCCACTTCCATTTCCAAACATAACCCCATCTGAAAGTTAAACATATCCTTCATTTATAGACAATCAAACCTCTATTATATTCCATTAGTTAAAATTCAGAAGTATGATTTCCTGTATGTATAGTTGATTGTGGACAAAGTATCATCTTGAATATATATGCCAATGAATGGATCCTGAGACATCTAACAAATTCTTGCCATTTTGAATATAGAAGCCATACATTATGTTATTTTTTACCTTCATAAGAGCATGAAATTTATAAAAGCATTTAATCTAGTATGAAAACATAGGGTAGAATGCTGGTCCCTTTCTTTGTTATAATTGTTTGCTTTGAACCTCAGATTAAGTTAATTTTATTTTTCATTTCATAGTGTACTACCATTAATACATGAATTACTCTTATGTTTACTATTAACATTTTCTCTTTCATACCATGTTCTTTCAATCTACCCTCCATAAGATTATTTACCTATTGAAAAACTCTCTAGAAAAACCAGTGTTTTAGGAAATAAGCAATTTTTTTTTTTACTTTGCTTAAATGATCTCATGCTTTGATCTTTATTTTTGCCAATTTTCAGTGAGTTCCTTGTAATATCCTAGAGATTATTAATGCTTTGCCAGTGATTAATATTATAAATATCTTCTCCCACTCAACCACCTCTCTCTTAATTTTGATTATAGCATCCTTTGCAGAATAGATATCTTGAGTTTAACATAGTCAAATCTAATAATGTTTATCTTTATGTTTGGTGCTTTTAAAGCTTTGCTAATAATAACTTTATCCACCTCTTCTTCCGGAACAGACGCTCTTCAGATTTTTATTGCATGTTCCTTTACATGCCAAAGAAACTGACCTTGGCTTTTTCTTTTCTCACAGCAGGATCACAAAACTCTTGACAGGTCCTCTGTGCCTTATCGATCCACAGACACCATAGAGATATCTTTAACATCCTGCCAACTCCACACTCTTTCAAAGTTCTACTCAACAATTTATCAAACTAGTGTCCTCCCCCATAAATGTCCTACAGTTCACACAAAAGACACTAGCCTCTTGAGGGAGGCCTTTACAATTTTCATTGACACCAGTCCTTTCAAGTTACTCCATGCAGCTAAAATAAAGCCATCTTTTCTCAACGTGTTACTGTGTAACCTAACAGAACCTTGCCCCTGCTTGTGGTCTCCTTTCCTTTACAGGGCTCACTCAATATAAGCCTTCTCTATAACTTACAGACTTACCCACTAAGATAGGAAGGGTATTCCTACATGTGCACATAGCTGACCAAAGATGTGATCTCTGAATCTCAAATAGTCTTCATTCCCTTTAAGCTGATTGATTGAACAAAGGAAATAGACATCACATTCTAGGCTCTTTCAATTTGAAATTATATGACTTAACATATCACGATTCCCATAAATTTATTTCCCTCACATTTTATCAAATTAAGAATAGTAGCTCCTACAATTATACATAACTAGTTACTTAGTAGGGCTCCAATGTGGTACATAAGTACAAACAAAATGGGAACTTAAGCTTAGAGAGATCCGAAAGTTCCCTTGGGTTGACCCTTTAAGGAAAGAGATTATGCAGGATTACTTTCAAAGGGACTTCAACAATTTCACTTAAACGTTTCATTTTTGTTTGAAACGCTTCTTCCCCGGTGCCGTTAAAAAATAGCACTTGAACATAAATTTAATTTATTTAGTAAGATCATTTTTACTTCCTGCAGAAAGGGTACACGCGCCAGAAGTTTTGCCACGAGAGTACACTGAACAAAGGAGACAGGGTCATTTATAACCTGACGCGTCCACCCTACTGCTGTGTCCGGTTTCCTTTGGCTGGAACAGGACCTCACATTCTGTGTTTGTCCTGATTGGCTAGCAACTCATAACTTTTTAAAAGAGGCAAAGGCAGAGGAGAACAAAGGACGGAGGAAGTAACTTGTGGAATGCTGAGAAGGGTAAAAACATTTTTTTTTTTTTTTT
>NW_016806129.1:103656-110550 GCF_001698545.2 Rhinopithecus bieti
TGGAGAGTCTGTATGTTTGGGCTGATTAGTTACAATTTCTTTAAAAGTAGTAGAGCCCAAGATGGAATAGGAAAATAATACAACTTTTATTTCATGAATAGAATACATTTCACAAAGATGCATATAAAATAACTTTATGCCATAATTTTCAATTTATTGAGGTTTAACTGACATACAATGAAAACATAGATCTTAAGTATATGGTCAGATAAAATTTTAATATATATGTGTATATTTGACATATATTTACATATATACACATGCACATAGTTATGGATGGAATTGTGTCCCTCCCAAATTCATATGTTGAAACTCTAATCCACAATATGAGTGTATTTTGAGATGTAGCATTTAAAGAGTTAAAGTTAAATGGAGCCTGAATCCAATATGGCTGATGTCCTCATAAGAAGACGAAGAGATACCAGGGATGCTATCGTAGAACTGGCAAATATTCCAGATACTATTCCTGAGTAACAAATAACTCAAAATCTTAGTGGCTTAAAATAATATTATTGTGCTCAAACATTTGCAATCTGTGCAGCGCGTGACTGAGATTAGCTCATCTCTGCTCTACTTGGCTTAAGGTGGAATGGTTTAAAGTATGGATTTGGGGCTGGATTTATCTAAAGGCTTGTGCATTCATATGTTTAGTAATTGATGTGTGCTGCTGGTTGAGACCTATGTCTATTCTACATTACCTGGGCTTCCTCACCACATGGTGAGTGGGTGACAAGGACTATCATTCCAAAATAAAGAGGAAGAGAGACAGAAGCCATAGTGCATTTTATAATTGTATTGGAGGTCAAAGTAGTATGACTTCCATCACATTATATTTTTTAGGCAAAAGCATAGCCCTCCCTAGGTTAAAGGGAAGGGGAAGTAGATTATAACCCTTAATGAAGAGTAGCAAAATTCTAGAACATAAAAGAATGGATCTCTGATCTAAATGTTGTGGCGATTTTGAAAATACAATATGCCATAGCAGTTTTATGCATTTGAAGTAAAATCTTCAAACATGTGCATATTAATTAATTTGGAGTAACTCTGAGAAGTGGGACTAAAATTGAAGTAGAAAAAAGCAAACATTATTTTGAGATCATACGTTTTATACTTTTGAATTTTAAACATAATCTTCAAGCATACTTTTAAAAAATTATGCAAAGTATAACACTGGCATCTCTAAGTATAAATATTACTGGAAGTCAATGCATACACAAATTTTGAAAGAAACTACTCATTTTGTAAATGGATAGAATCAATTCTACTGCTCTGATTTCACAAATGAGATAATAGCTACCCATTAATGGTGGTCATCTGCTGGAATTGTCAGATATGATCTACATTTCCAGATCATTGCTGAAATACTTGCTCAGTTGCTTACTACACAGAACTGCTGTGCTCATAGATATATACTTATATTGTTGCTCTCAGGCCACAGTATCATGTACCATATACAAAATGATTGCAGAAAAGCAGTAGAGAACTGTAGAGAATGGCATAAAAGGTCGACTTGATTTGTTAACTTTATAGAAACAGGCAATGTGATTAGTAGGGCTGATATCTAGAAGCAATTAATGAAGTTTACTTGCCGTGTGGAATTCATTAGGCTCCTTCGCCTTCTTCTTGACTTCAGAGTCCTGTAAAAGGGATGGTTTCTTTTCTGACCCTATTTTCATTTCCAAAACAGCAATTCAAGGTTTGTCTGCTTTTAATCAATACAGTAATATGACAAATATAACTAGAACCTTCTAGGATATCAGTGTAAAGTGCTTCATCCCATATTTCCTTCTTCCATTAAGAGACGTGATATTTAAAACTAATAAGGTGATTTGGGAAGAAAAATATAGAAAAAAGCACATGGATAGTAGTGTAAATAAAAAAGGTCTAAAAAAAGGTGACTAGTGAGATGTAGAGGGTTAGTGATAGAAGAAAATACTTCAGTTTCTCTGTACTGTATCAGCATTTCTCATGCTATTACAAGGATTTTTTATTTTTTTATTTTTTTTCTTCTCCCCCTAGGTAACCAGCACATTTACTATCATGGGTGACAATTTTTTTATTTATGGTTGGAGAACCTGACTTCTTAGAGTTCCCTTCATTGTGCTGGAAGAAACTCAGCAGTGTGTCCCAGAGAAGAATCCACACCAGTAGCATCCATTTCTCAACACTGTAAGCAATTGCTAAAGGAAGTGTTTGGCAGTACCGTAGGGAGATGTTGGAAAATAAGTTAATGCAATTCTGTGCCAAGCTGAGTTAATTCAGCACTGCAAATTTACATAATTAGGTGTGGACCCTAAATACCTGAGACAGGTCTCAGTCAATTTAAGAGGTTTAAGAAGTTTATTTTGCCAAAGTTAAGGATGCCTGCCCACAACACAACCTCAGGAGGTGCTGACGACATGTGCTCAAGGTGGTCAAAGCGCAGCTTCGTTTTATACATTTTAGGGAGACAGGAGACATCATTTAGTGTATGTAAGATGTACATTGCTTCTGTCCATAAAGGCAGGACAACTCCAAGTGGGGAGGAGGCTTCCAGGGTAGATAAAAGACAAATAATTGCATTATTTTAAGTTTCTGATTACTCTTTCCAAAGGAAGTAATCAGATATGCATTCATCTCAGTGAGCAGAGGAATGACTTTTAATAGAATGGGAGGCAGGTTGGCCCTAAGAAGTTTCCAGCTTGACTTCTCCCTTTAGCTTAGTGATTTTGGGGGTCCTAAGATTTATTTTCCTTTCACATAGGTAATAATAACCAATAATTGCAATAATTGGTTGGTGTTTTTTTTGTTTTGTTTTTTTTTTTTAAGACGGAACCTCGCTCTGTCCCCCAGGCTGGAGTGCAGTGGCGCGATCTTGGCTCACTGCAAGCTCTGCCTCCCCAGGTTCATACCATTCTCCTACCTCAGCCTCCCTAGAAGCTGGGACTACAGGCACCCACCACCACACCTGGCTAATTTTTTTTTTTTGTATTTTGAGTAGAGACGGAGTTTCACAGTGTTAGCCAGGATGGCCTCGATCTCCTGACCTCGTGATCCACCCATCTCTGCCTCCCAAAGTGCTGGGATTACAGGCGTGAGCCACTGCACCCGGCCAATTGGTTAGTTTTTGTTGGCATATATGGCTTAAATTTTTAAGTGAAACAGAAACATTTAGAAATATCAGCTTACTGTTACCTAAAATGGAGATATTAAATAAGAGAGTATTCTACCATTTTCCCATTCTATAGCCAATATTTCATATTATCCAATCAATGCAGACAAATGGGACATTATTACTCAAATTATTTTGAAAATACAATTTTTAATTACTAAATGCCACAAANTTGGACAATATCAAAGGATCAATACATTTAATCTTTTCTGCAGCATTTTTTTAAATATCAAAGATAAAACTAAGCAAATGAATGTAAGTATTGTAAAATACACTGTTAAAACTTAATTTATATGCAAAATTATTACTAAAATGGAGATTATGGACTGTGAAACCGTAAAATAAATATTATGGTGGACTAATGATTTACAAAATTGTATGCAATACAAAATAAGATATGAAATCAATAAATTAAGGTGAAAAAAGTAAAGGCAAACTTATAAGATGAAACTAGATGGAAAAATAGTATGCAGAAATCTAAATCATAACATCCCACAAAATAATTAAAAGTAGGTCTCAAATTTAACCCTGGGCTTCCTAATTCTTAATATTAATCTTCTCATGCATTATATCTCTTTCTGGAAATAATGAAGATTATATTTTATTTAACTTTTCTGTTCAGGGTTACATGTGCAGGTTTGGTATATAGGTAAACATGTGTCACAGGTGTTTGTACAGATTATTTCATCGCCCGGTACTAAGCATAGTACCCAATAGTTATTTTTTGATCCTCTCCCTCCTCCCACCCTCTGCCCTCTAGTAGACTGTAGTGTCTGTTTTTCCCTTCTTTGTGTCCATGTGTTATTATTTAGCTCCTACTTATAAGTGAGAATAATGAGAATATGCAATATATGTTTTTCTGATCCAGAATATCCAGCCACTTTCTACAGGTGCATTTAACCCAGTAACATGTTCGTACATCCCTGAGACAAAGCTCCCAGAGGACCAGGCAGGCTGCCATCTTTGCAGTTTCTTAACCTTCACTGGTGATACCTCCAGGTACTGGAAAACCCGAGGTAACTAGGGACTGTAGCAGACCCCAGCAACCTGCATCAGCCTATGGAAAAGTGGCCAGAATTTTAAAAGGAAAAAGAAATTCATCCAGGGATTAGAAACCTCAAACACTGAAAGTAGATAAGTCCATAAAGATGAGAAAAAAAATCAGTTCAAAATGCTAAAACTAAAAAAAATCCAGTTCCCTCTTTCCTCCAAATGATTACGTCATCTCTCCAGCAAGGGTTTGGAATTGGGCTGAGGCTGAAATGGCTGAAATGGCAGAACTGTAATTCAGAATATGGCTAAAAACAAAGTTTACTGAGCTAAAGGAGTACATTGTAACCCAATGCAAATAAGCTAAAAATTATGACAGAACATTGCAGGAGCTGACAGGCAAACTAGCCACTCAGTATAAAGAAGAATGTAACTGACATGATAGAGCTGAAAAACAAGCTACAACAATTTCATAAAGCAATCACAAGTATTAATAGCAGAATAGACTCAGTGAAGGAAAAAGCTCTCAGAGGTTGAAAACTATCTTTCCAAAATAAGACAGAAAGACAACAATAGATAAAAAAGAATGAAAATAAATCAACAAAACTTCTGAGAAATATAAAATTATTTAAAGTGGCATAAAGTATGACTGATTGGTGTGCCTGAAAAAGATGGGGAGAATAAAACCAATTTGGAAAACATGTTTCAGAATATCGTCTATATTAGTCCATTCTTACACTGCTATAAATAACTACCTGAGACTGGGTAATTCATGAGAAAAAAAAAAAAGTTTAATTGACTGACAGTCCTGCATGGCTCAGGAGGCCTCAGGAAACTTAGAATCATGGTGGAGGGTGAATGGAAAGCAAGGACTTTCTTCACATGGCAGCAGGAGAAAGAGAGAGCAAGGACAGAAGTGCCACACTTTAAAATCATCGGCTCTCATGAGATCTCAATCACTATCACAAGAACAGCAAGAGAGAAATTCGCCCCCATGATTCAATTATCTCCCACCAGGCTCCTCCTGTAACATGTAAGGATTACAATTCGAGATGAGATTTGGGTGGGGACACAAAGTCAAACCATATAATCGTCCATGAGAACTTCCCCAACTTAGCTACAGAGGCCAACATTAAAATTCAGGAAATGCAGGGAATCCCAGTATGATACTCCATGGGAAGATCATCCCCAAGATACATAATCATCAGATTCTCCAAGTTCTAAATGAAATTAAAAATGTTAAAGGCAGCTGGAGAGAAAGGACAGCTCACCTACAAAAGGATGTCCATCAGACTAACAGCAGACCTCTCAGCTGCAGTCATACAAGCCAGAAGAGATTGCGAACCAATATTCACTATTCTTGAAAAAAAGATATTCCAACCAAGAATTTTAGATCTGGCTAAACTAAGTTTCATAAGTGAAGGAGAAATAAGATTATTTTCAGACAAGACAATGCTGAGGGAATTTGTTACCACCAGACCTGCCTTAAAATAGCTCCTGAAGGAAGCATTAAATATGGAAAGGAAAGGCTGTTACCAGCCGCTACAAAAACACACTGAAGTAAACAGACTAGTGACACTACAGAGCATCCACATAAACAAGTCTGCAAAATAACCAGCAAACATAACAGACAAAATCCACACGTATTAATACTAACCTTGAATTGAAATAGGCTGAATACTCCAATTAAAAGACACAAAGTGGCAAGCTGAATAAAGACCTAAGACCCATTGGTATGCTATCTTCAAGATAACCATCTCACAAACAATGACACATATTGGCTCCAAATAAAAGAATGGAAGGGCCGGCGCGGTGGCTCAAGCCTGTAATCCCAGCACTTTGGGAGGCCGAGACGGGCGAATCACGAGGTCAGGAGTTCAAGACCATCCTGGCTAACACGGTGAAACCCCGTCTCTATTAAAAAATACAAAAAAAAAGCTAGCCGCGCGAGGTGGCTGGTGCCTGTAGTCCCAGCTACTCGGGAGGCTGAGGCAGGAGAATGGCGTAAACCCGGGAGGCGGAGCTTGCAGTGAGCTGAGATCCGTCCACGGCACTCCAGGCCGGGCGACAGAGCAAGACTCCGTCTCAAAAAAAAAAAAAAGAATGGAAGAAAATCTTCCAAGCAAATGAAAACTCAAAAAAGGCAGGGGTTGCAATTCTAGTTTCTGACAGGCAGAAAACAAGAAGTTGTTTGAAACTAATGAGAACAAAAATACGGATACCAGAACCTTTGGGACATAGCTAAGGCAGTGTTAAGAGAGCAATTTATAGCACTGAATGTCCACATCAAAAAGTTAGAAAGATCTCAAGCTGTCAATCTAACATCACAACTAAAATAACTGTAGAACCTAGAACAAAAAAATCCCAAAGTTTCCAGAAGACAAGAAATAAACACACTCAGAAATGAACTTAAGGAGATAGAGGCATGAAAAACTGTTCACTAGATTAATGAACTTAGGAGCCATTTTCTTAAAAAAAAATTGCTAAAATAGATCACTAAACTAATGAAGAAGACAAGAAAGAAGATTCAAACAAACATAATCAGAAACAATAAGGAGGTATTACCACTAACCCCACAGAAATACAAACAACCATCAAATAATATTATGAACACTTTTATGCACATAAACTAGAAAATCTAGAAGAATAGATCAATTCCTGAACACATACACCCTCACAAGACTGAGACAGAAAGAAATTGATTCTCTAAACAAATCAATAATGAGCTCTGAATTTGAATCAGTAATAAATAG
>NW_016806129.1:110896-116455 GCF_001698545.2 Rhinopithecus bieti
CACCAAAAAAAGCCTAGGATATAATGGATTAACAGCCAAATTCTACCAGATGTACAAAGAAGAGCTGGTACCATTTCTACTGAAACTATTCCAAAAATTAAGGCAGAGGAACTTCTCCTTAACTCATTCTATGAGGCCAGCATTAAGCTGATATTAAAACCTGGCAGAGACACAACAATAAAAAAAACTTCAGGCCAAGAATATTGATGAACATCGATGCAAAAATCCTCAACAAAATACTGGCAACTGAATACATCAGCACATCAAAAAGTTTATCCACCATGATCAAGTAGGCTTTATCACAGGGATGCAATGTTGATTTAACATACACAAATCAGTACATGTGATTCATCACATAAACAGAAGTAGAGACAAAAAACACATGATTATTTTAATAGACGTATAAAAGGCTTTCAACAAAATTTAACACCCATTCATGTTAAAAAAGAAAAAACTCTCAATAAACTAGGTGTTGAAGGAACATACCTCACAATAGTGAGAGCCATATATGACAAACCCACAGCCAACATTATAATGAATGGACAAAATCTGGAAACATTCCCCTTGAAAAATGGCACAAGACAAAGATGACATCTCTCACCACTCTTATTCCACATAGTATTGGAATTTCTGGCCAGGGCAGTAAGGCAAGAGAAAGAAAGGACATCCAAATAGGAAGCGAATAAGTTAAACTATCTCTGTTTGCAGATGACATGATTCTATACCTACAAAACCCCATAGTCTAAGCCCAAAAGATTCTTAATATGATAAACAAATTCACCAAAGTCTAAGGATACAAAATCAATATGAAAAAATTACTAGCATCCTAATATACCAACAACAGTCAAGCCAAAAAGTGATTAATAGATTCAATGGTATACCGATCACACTACACATGGCATCCTTTATAGAATGAGAAAACACTCTATGAAACCAAAATTCATGAGAAAAATTCATATGAAACCAAAAAGAATCCAGAATTGCTGAGGCAATCCTAAACATAAAGAACAAAGCTGGAGGCATCATGCTACCTTACTTCAAACTATACTACAAGGCTACAGTAACCAAAACAACATGGTACTGGTACAAGAAGAGATATATAGAACAATAGAACAGAACAGAGAGCCCAGAAATAGCACCATACCCCTACAACTATCTGATCTTCAACAAACCTGACAAAATAAGAAGGAAAATATTTTCTATTAAACAAATGGTGCTGGGATAACTGGCTAGCCATATGGTGAAGATGGAAACTGGACCTCTTCCTTACACCGTATACAAAAATTAACTCAAATGGCTAAAAGACTTAAATGTAAAACCCTAAACTATAAAAACCATGGAAGATTACCTAGGCAATACCATTCAGGACATAGGCACAGGCAGGAATTTCATGATGAAGATGCCAAAAGCAATGACAACAAAAAAGTTTAAAAATTAGATCTAATTAAACTAAAGAGCTTCTGCACAGCAAATGAAAGCTATCAACAGAGTAAACAGAGAGCCTATAGAATGAGAGAATTTTTTTGCAAACTATGCATCCAACAAAAATCTAATATCCAGCATCTATGATGACCTTAACAAATTTATAAGAAAAAAAGCAACCCCATAACAAATTGGGCAAAGGACAAACAGACATTTTCTAAAATAATACTAGCTTACTTTAATATTTTTCTTTTGCATTGACCTTTGGTGAAAGTGATTACTGTCTGTCTTTGAGATGGTTGGTCTCTATAGGATCTCACAAGATTCTCTGAGTTTTTTGTTTAACATTTGACCCCTCTGGTGAGGTTGGAAAATTTTTTATGCACAACATCTTCAAATATGCTTTGCAAGTTGCTTACTTTCACTCTCTCTCTTTCAGTGATGCCAATGTGTCATAGCTTTGGTCTCTTTACTTAATCTTACATTTATCAGAAAATTTGCTGATTCTTTTTTTATTTTTTTCTTTATTTTTGTGTGACTTAGTTCATTCACATATCCATTCTTCAAACTGCGAGATTCTTTCCTCCGCTTCACCTATTTTGCTGTTAATACTTTCAATTGTAATATGAAATTGTTGTAGTGAGTTTTTCAGTTCTAGAAGATCAGCTTGGTTCTTTCTTAAAATGAATTTTGTCTGTCAGATTTTGTATTATTTTCCTGGATGCCTTGGATTGCATTTCAACTTAATCCTAAATCTCTATGATCTTCATTACCATCTAGATTCCAATTCCTATGCCTGACATTTAAGACATTTAAGACTGGTGAAGAACCATTGCTGGGGAGCTAGTTCAGTCATCTGGAGATAAAAGACACTGGCTTTTTTAGTTGCCAGAGATCTTGCACTGCTTCTTTCTCATCTTGTGTGTGAATGTTCATTTAATTTTTGAAGTCGCCATCTTCTGAATAGGTCTTTTAGCTTTTGTATTATTTTATGCCCTTCGGTGTTTGACGGTGATATAAGTTGGATTCAGTCACGTGGCTTCATTTCTAGATAATTTCATGGGGCCCAGGCTCAGGTCAGCACCCCTAGGCTGCATGCTCCATCCCTGAGGAGCTGGGACCAGACCCACTGCTTCGTTCTCTTACCCTTTGAGGTTAACCACTTGCTGAGCTGGAGGGGCCAAGGTGTTCCCAGTCCACTGGCCACAACACTCAAATTGGAGGTGCTAAAAAAAGTGCTTTATAGGCGCAGTAGCAGTGAGGTCTGTTTTCATGCACATGTGTCAGCAGCAGTGGGGCAGCAATGTGGTATATCCTGTGCAAACATTTGTGTGTGTGTGTGCGTCCTTGACTGGCTTTGATATCTGGGTAATGCTGGTCTCATAGAAAGAATTTGAAAGCGTATTCTTCTCTTCAAATTTTTCAGAGTTTCAGCCAGAATCATGTTAATTGTTATTTAAATGTTCAGTAGAATTCATCAGTGAAGCCATTTTGTCTAGGACTTTTCTTGCTGCAAGGTTTTTGATTATGAATTATCAATATATGTACATTTTTATTCTTCTTTATTGTTTTGATAAGTTATGTGTATCTAGGAATTTGTCCGTTTCATTTAGATTATCCAATATGTTGGCATACCGTTGTTCATAGAACATTATTTTAAGCCTTATATTTACTAAATCATTATTTTATTTATTCTATTTATTTTATGAAGTCAGTAGTAATGTACCCACTTTCAATGCTCATTTTAGTAACTTGAGAAATTTCTCTTTTCTTCTTCATTAATTTAGCTAAATATTTCACAACTTTGTTTATGTTTTGAGGAGCAAACTTTTGGATACATAAATTTTCTACATTGTTTTCTATTTTCTCTTTTTTATTACTCTGCTCTTATCTTTATCATGTATTTTTTCTACTACTTTGGGGTTTAGTTTCTTCTTCTTTTTGTAGTTCCTTAACATATAAAGTTGTGTTGTTGATTTCAGATCTTTCTTCTTTGATTTAATGTAATTATTTACAGGTGTAAATTTTTCCCTTAGCACTGCTTTTGCTGCACTCTTCTTATTTACAGTTCTGTCCACCCTCATTCTATGGTATTGAAGCCACAAATGGTATTTTTAATATATTCTGTGCCCATCAACATGTGTTTATAATTTTTTATTTATTTATCCTATATAAAATAAAAGTGAAGTTACAAATAAAATTACAATAATACTGGTTTTTGTATTTACTCATGTATTTACCTTTGGTGAAGATATTTATATTTTCATAAATCTTTAATTTACTATCTAGCATAATTTTATTTCAACCTGAGAGACTTTCTTTAGCAATTCATGTAAGGAGGTTCTAGTGAAAATAGCATTCTGCAGTTTTGGTTTATCTGAGAATGTCTTCATTTTCTTCAATTTGAAGGGTAGTTTTGTCAAATATAAAATATCTCATTAGACAGTTTTTTTCTCCCATACTTTAAATGCATCATTCCATTGTCTCTGTTCTCCAATGTTTCTGCTGAGAAATCTGCTGCATTTTTTTATTGAAAAATATATACCCATTGTATATTAGTCCCTTTACTCTTGCTGCTTTAATATTCTTTGTTTTTGCCTTTTGATAGTTTGATTATCATATATCTTATTGTGGGTCTTTATGGGTTTACTTAGATAGAGTTTGCTTCGCTTCTTGGATTTGATGCTTTATGTCTTTTCTCAAATAAGCAAAATTTTGGTCCGCCCTTTCTTCAAATAACTCTTCCCCTTTCTCTGTCTATATTTTTCCAGAACTCCTATAGTGCAAATATCGTTTTGCTTAATGGTGTTCAATAATTTTTTAGGCTCTGTTCACGTTTATTCATCCCTATTTTTTCCTTTTGACCCTTAGACATGACATTATCAAATATCCTATCTTTTATTTCATTAATTATTTCTTTAACCTGTTTGAGCCTGCTGCTCATTCTCTCAGGGAAATTTTTAAATATGGTGTTATATTTTCATCTTCAAAATTTTTGTGTGGTTCCTCTTCATAATTTATATTTCTTGTTGGCATTCTCATTTTGTTTATAGATTATTTCCCTGATTTTCCTTAGTCCTTTGTTTATGCTTTTTATTAATTCTTTGGTTATATTTGTATAATTGTTTTATGTTTTTTGGCTGATAAGTCAGATGAGTGTCTATTTTTCAGAAATAATTTCTGCTATTTTATTTTCTTCCTTTGAACAGGGCGTGTTTATGTTTCTGTGTCTGCCTGTGGATATATTTTGCTGAATGTTGGGCGTTTTTTTTTTTTTAATCAGTCACCTCTCCTAGTCTTTTTGAACTGGCTCTGTGCCTGGAAAATATTTTTCACTAATTAGCTGGGCATGTTCTAGGCTGTGTTAGGTCAGGTTCTCCAAACAAACAGGACCATTAGGAGACACACACACACACACACACACACACACAATTTATAAGATATTGGCTTATGGTATTATGGCTTACAAAATTATTGGCTTACAGAATTATGGAGACAGGAAGTCCTGAAATCTGCCATGTGCAAGCTGGCAACCCAGGAATGTTGGTGGTTCAGTTTGAAGGCCTGTGAGCCAGAGAGTCAATGATGTAGATTCTGGTCCAAGTTTGAAGACCTGAGAACCAGGAGCACCAAGGGCAGGAGGATATTGATGTCCCAGAGCAAGCAGTCAAACAGAGAGTGAATTCAAGCTTACTTTGCCTTTTTGTTCTATTAAGGCTCTCAAGAATTAGATAATGCCACCTATGGTAGTGATGGCAATCTTCTTTACTCACCAATTCAAATGCTAATCTCTTCCAGAAGCACCGTTACATATACACTAAAAAAATAATGTTTAAGAAGTTGCTTGGGGCCAGGCACAGTGGCTCACGCCTGTAATCCCCGCACTTTGGGAGGCTGAGGTGGGTGGATCACCTGAGGTCAGGAGTTCGAGACCAGCCTGACCCACACGGAGAAACCCCATCTCTACTAAAAATACAAAATTAGCCGGGCTTGGTGGCGCATGCCTATAATTCCAGCTACTTGGGAGGGCTGAGGCAGGAGAATCGCTTGAACCTGGGAGGTGGAGGTTGCGGTGAGCCGAGATCACGCCATAGCACTCCAGCCTGGGCAACAAATGCAAAACTCCGTCTCAAAAAA
>NW_016806129.1:120622-122182 GCF_001698545.2 Rhinopithecus bieti
TACACATAAAATTTGAGTACATTCTTCAAAACAATTATTCTCAACCAAGAGTTAGGAGGAAGTTTGAAGCATGTTATAAAAATCTGGGATTTTTTTTTTCTAGTCCATAGCTCTTGGAGACTCTATTGTCTCCCAAAGTGGTGGAGTTCCTTGCGTTATCACCTCCACCCACCTTCCTACCTTCTATTTCTTTAGAGAATCACTGGCGTTCTAAAGCTTTGTTACTGAAAGAAATACATTGTATCTCTGACATATATAGAAGTGGAAAGGAGGCTGATAATTACTATGCCTGTGTTTGACATTCTGTCACTTATAAATGAGAGAAACGAACTCTCAAGTACTTACAAGGTGTAGTCACAAGGAGAAAATATAATTAAAATCTCTTTAAATATCAAGATTTAAGAAACAAGTACCTGTATATGTGAATATTTATGCATCTTTAATAAATGATCAACATGTATTTCCTCCAACGGACATATTTAAATTATTTGAACTCATAAAGAAAATAACATCATATTTTCTGTTCCTTTAAATAATATTGCATAGTTCCACTGTAAGATTAATATCACTAAACAGTTTTTTAGGTATATAAGAATAACTTACAACAAATAAATTATGGAAACCAACCTCTTTCATAGTAAAATTTTAAAAGTAGGGGGCAAAATTAGTATACGTTACCTGAAAACTTGTAGTTGTGAAATGTTTAAGTCTAAATATTGTCCATTAACAGTATTCCCTAGTTACATCTTTTCCTTCTATATTTAATACTGCTGCCTGTGTTATAATTTCTTTTTTTACTTTTTTTTTTTTTTTTTTTTTTTTAAAAAAGGTTTTTTTTTTTTTTTTTGAGAACGAGTTTCCGTCTGTTGCCCAGTCTGGAGTGTAGTGGCACAATCTTGGCTCACTGCAACCTCCACCTCCCAAGTTCAAGCAATTCTACTGCCTCAGTCTCCCAAGTAGATGGGATTACAGGCATGCACCACCACGCCCGGCTAATTTTTGTATTTTTTGTAGAGATGGGGTTTCACCATGTTGGCCAGGCTGGTCTCGAACTCTTGACCTCAGGTGAACTGCCCACCTCAGTCTCCCAAAGTGCTGGGATTACTGGCATGAGCTACTGCGCCCAGTCATTTTTTCTTTCACTTTTATCCTTTAGTCCAAGCCAAACTGAAAAAGGTCCAAATTGAATAGTACTTGATAATGTATCAAACTCTCTCTCAGAACTGAATATTATACCAACCCTGATAGTGAGTTAATAAGAGAAACATGACCGGGAGTGGTGGCTTACACTTGTAATCCCACCATTTTGGGAGGCCGAGGCGGGTAGATCATCTGAGATGGGGAGTTCGAGACCAGACTGACCAACATGGAGAAATCCCATCTCTACTAAAAATGCAAAATTAGCCAGGGGTGGTGGTACACGTCTGTGATCCTAGTACTTGGGCGGCTGAGGCAGGAGAATTGCTTGAACCCTGGAGGTGGAGGTTGCGGTGAGCAGAGATTGAGCCATTGCACTCCAGCCTGGGCAACAAGAGAGAAACTCCGTCTCAAAAGAAAAAA
>NW_016806129.1:124279-131063 GCF_001698545.2 Rhinopithecus bieti
TTTTTTTTTTTTTTTTTAATTACTGATTCAACTTCAGAGCTCAGTATTGGTCTACTCAGGGTTTCAACCTCTTCTTGATTCAGTCCTTGGAGATTGTGTTTCTAGAAATTTATCCATTTCCTCTAGATTTTCTAATTCATTTGCAAAGTTGTTTGTAGCATTCTCTGAGGATATTTTGTATTTCTGTTGGATCAGTTGTAATGTTGTCATTTCTGATTGTACTTATTTGGATCTTCTCTTTTTTTTTTTTTTTTTTTTCAGTTTAGCTAGGGCTATTTTAATCTTTTTCTTCTTTTTTTTTTTTCTTTGTCAGTTTAGCTAGTGCTATATCAATCTTCTTCTTCTTCTTTTTTTTTTTTTTTGGAAGAACCAACTATTGGTTTTACTGACTTTTGGACTGATGTTTGCATCTCTTTCATATTGAGTCATCTAATTTCAGTTATTTATATTCTTTTCCTAGCTTTGGGGTTGGTTTGTTCTTTTTTTTTATTTTACTTACTTTATTTTCTAGTTTATTTAGGTGTAAATTTAGATTTTCAATTTGAGGACTTCTTGATGAAGGTGTTTAGGGCTATAATCTCTCCTCTCAACACTGCTTTGACTGCATCCCCTAGATTTTGGTAAACTGTGTTCTTATTTTCATTATTTTCTAAGAATTTTTTGAATTTGCTTTAATTTTGATGTTTACCCAGAAATTGTTCAGGAGCAAGTTGTTATTTTAATATATTTGTTTAGTTTTGAGATATTTTGTTGATAATCATTTATATTCTGTGGTTGCTCAGTAGAATGTTCTTTAGATATGTATCAAGTTCATTTAGTCAAGTGCTGAGTTTAAGCCCAGAGTTTCTTTGTGAGTTTTCTGCCTCAATGATATTTCTAATGCTGACAGTGAGGTGTTGAAATCTTCCACTATTATTCTGTGGTTTCGTAGGTCTAGTTGAAGATTAGGAAAAGCATGTTTTATAAATCCTGGTGCTCCAATGTTAGGTCCATATATATTTAGGATACTTCAGACTTCTTGTGGGTTTGTGGCCTTTAAAATTAGGTAAGATGCTTCATTGTCCTTAATTTATATTGGTTTAAAATCTAGTTTATCTAGTATGATAATATCAACTTCCGCTCATTTTTGGTTTTCATTTGAATGGCAGGTATTTCTCCATCATTTTATTTTTAGCCTCCAGATTTATACACAAATCAATAAATGTAAATGTAAATTCATTACATAAAGGGAACTAAAGGCAAAACCACATGATTATATCAATAGATGCAGAAAAAGCCTTTGATAAAATTTAACATCCCTTCATGTTAAAATCTCTCAATAAACTAGATATTGAAGGAACATATTTCAAATAATAAAAACAATATATGACAAGCTCACAGCCAATATCATACTGAATGGAAAAATCTGGAAGCATGCCCCTAGAAAACTGGCCCAAGACAAGGATACCCTCTCTCACCACTCCTATTCAACATAGTATTGGAAGTTCTGGCCTTCCAAGTGAAAGAAATAAAGGGTTTTGAAATAGGGATAGAGTAAGTCAAATTATTTCTATTTGTAGATAACATGATCCCATATCTAGAAAACCCCATCATCTCAGGCTAAAATCTTCTTAAGCTGATAAGCAACTTCAGCAAAGTCTCCGGATTCAAAATCTATGCAAAAAATGTTAACATTTCTATACACCAACAACAGGCAAGCAGAGAGACAAATAATAAATGAACTGTCAGTCACAATTGCTTCAAAGAGAATAAGATATCTAAGAACACAGCTAACAAGGGAAGCGTAGGACCTTTTCAAGGAGAACTACAAACTACTGTTCAAGGAATTCAGAGAGAGCAAAATAAATGGGAAAACATTCCATGTTATGGATAGCAAGAATCAATATCATGAAAATGGCCATACTGCCCAAAGTAATTTGTAGATTTAAGGCTATTTCCATTAAGCTATGATGAACATTCTTCACAGAATTTGAAGAAATTATTTAAAAATTCATATGGAACCAAAAAAAAAAAAAAAAAATCCCTAATAGCCATGGCATTCATTAAATGTTAAAGCCCCAAAATAATATCATTTGACTCCTTGTCTCACATCCAGCACATGCTGATGCAAAGACTGGGTTCCCAAGGCCTGGGCAGCTCCACCCCTGTGGCTTTGCAAGGTTCAGCCCCTGTGGCTGTTCTCATGAGCTGGCATTGAGTGCCTTCAGCTTTTCCAGGTGCATGGTACAAGCTGATGGTATATCTACCGTTCTAGATTCTGAAGGACAGTGCCCCTCTTCTCACAACTCCACTAGGTAGTGCCTCAGTTGGGACTCTGTGTGGGAGCTCTGACCTCGCATTTCCTTTCTGTACTGCCCCAACAGATGTTCTCCATGAGGCCTCCACCCCTGCATCAGACCTCTGCCTAGACATCCAGGCATTTTCTTACTGAGAGACAGGACTAGTTGGCATTTCCTAGGCTGACTAAGAATCCCTAAGCCTAGATGGGAAGGTGTCCGCATCCACCTTTAAACACGGGGCTTGCAACTTAGCCCACACTCGACCAATCAGAGAGCTCACTAAAATGCTAATTAGGCAAAAACAGGAGGTAAAGAAATAGACAATCAGCTATTTCCTGAGAGCAGAGTGGGAGGGACAAGGATCGGGATATAAACCCAGGCGTTCCAGCTGACAACGGCAACCCCCTTTGGGTCCCCTCCCCTTATATGCGAGCTCTGTTTTCACTCATTAAATCTTGCAACTGCACTCTTCTGGTCCATGTTTTATGACTCGAGCTGAGCTTTCGCTTGCCATCCACCACTGCTGTTTGCCACCATCACAGACCCATCACTGACTTCCATCCCTCCAGATCCAGCAGGGTGTCCACTGTGCTCCTGATCCAGCAAGGCACCCATTGCCACTCCCGATCAGGCTAAAGGCTTACCATTGTTCCTGCATGACTAAGTGCCTGGTTTCATCCTAATGGAGCTGAACACTAGTCACTGGGTTCCATGGTTCTCTTCCACGACCCACGGCTTCTAATAGAGGTATAGCACTCACCGCATGGCCCAAGATTCCATTCCTTGGAATCTGTGAGGCCAAGAACCCCAGGTCAGAGAACACAAGGCTTACCACCATCTTGGAAGTGGCCTGCTGCCATTTTGGAAGTGGCCCACCACCATCTTTGGAGCTCCGGGAGCAAGGACCCCCCAGTAACAATACATACTCTGAAATTTAGGTGGAAAATGGGACTTTTGAGTTGATGCTGGAATAAGTTAAGACATTTTGGGATTATTGGAAACATATTGTATTTAGCTATGTGAGAAGAACATAAGATTTTGGGGGGCTAGGGGTAGAAGAATATAGTTTGGATATTTTTCCCCTCAAATTGCATATCAAAATATGATCTCCAAGGTTGGAGTTGGGGTCTCATGGTACGTGTTTGGGTTATGAGAGTGGATTCTTCATGAATGGCTTGATGTCCTCCCTACAGTAAGTGAGTTCATGCTAGATGTGGTTGTTAAAGAGAATGGTATCACCCTATTCTCTCTTTCTCCCTTTTATGCCATGTGGCATGCCTGCTCCTCTTTTACCTTCCACCATGATCATGTGTAAGCATCCAGAGGCCCTCACCAGAAGCAGATGTGATCACTATGCTTCTTCTATAACCTGTGGAAGTGTGAGTCAAATAAAATTCTTTATAAATTACCTAGCTTCAGGTATTTCTTTAGAGCAATGCACAATGGACTAACACAGAAGGGAATATTGCATCTGGTTTCTCCTGGACATGGCTTCATGCCCCTTTCCTCTTTACTTATTCTGATCTGTATCCTTTTTCTGTAACAATCAATAACAATAAGAATAGCAGCTTCTGATGCAGTGATTCAAAATGTAAAAGTGGACTTGGGAACTCCCAACACAAATATTTGAAAATTAGAAATGATATTTGTGGTTAAAATAGATTGACTGAACCAGGTTTTTCACTGTGATGGAAGAAAAATACAAATATCAAATGTGTTAAATCAAGAATGAACCCTAGGGGATGGACTGTTATTAGAGGTATTGGTATAAAATATTTCTATCTGTGTATCTGTGTGTCTGTCTATGTATCTATCTATCCATCTGAACATATTAATGAAAGTGTATGTGTACATGTACATATGTGTATTAACACTCATATATTTTCTATCCATAGCACATGTACATATGTGTATTAACATGCATATATTTTCTATCCCTAACACATGTACATATGTGTATTAACATGCATGTATTTTCTATCCCTAGCACTGAGACAACCTAGAAGCACAGTCACTCCAACAGCAATGGGCACAACTAACACCAAAATTTTGATTTCTAATACCAGTCTATAAGGAACAAGGGTTTCCTGACAGAGGTATCTGATTTCTGGCCTGCTGCAGTATGTGTACAAAATAAACCTAGAACATCTTGTTAGGTTGGGAATGTGGTACAATGAGAGAGTTTCTAGCTTGAAAAATGTGTCACTAGTCAAATCTGGGCAATTTAATAACAAAGTAAGTATAGTAATAAATTATAAAACAGTGGATAAAATACAAAAACCTATGAGTTCACCCCATTAATAAATAGATACATAAATAGAATATCAAGGAATAACCTATAAATAGAATTAGAAAATTGTAATTTTGTAACTATTACAAAAGAGGGTTCATGCAAAATAGATGCTAATTCTCAGAGAATATTTTGGGTTTTAAATTTTTTTTACTTCAATAGCTTCTGGAGTACAAATGATGATGGCTACAAAGATAAATTATATTGTAGTAAACTCTGAGATTTTAATGCAACTCTCACCTAAATAATGTTTATTATGCCCAATATGTAGTCTTTTATACCTCAAAACTCTCCCTTTCTCCCACTTCTGAGTCTCCAAAGCTCATTATATCACTGGGTATGCTTTTGCATTCTCATAGCTTAGCACACACTTATAAGTGAGAACATATAGTATTTGGCCCACCAAATTTCACTCAGAATAGTGGCCTCCAGCTTCATCAAAGCTGCTGCAAAAGGCAATATTTTATGTCTTTTTATGACTGAGTAGTATTCCATAGTGTAAATATACCCCATTTTCTTAATCTACTAATTCGTTGACGAACACTTAGATTTGTTTTATATCTTTGAAATTGTAAATTGTGCTGCAATAAACATTTGCGTACATGTGTCTTTTTCATATAATGACTTATTTTCCTTTGCATAGATGCCAAGTAGTGGGAATCCTGGATTGAATGGTAGATCTACTTTTAGTTCTTTAAAGAATCTTTACACTGTTTTCAATGGAGTTTGTACTAATGTGCATTCCCACCAGCAGTTTAAAAGAATACCCCTTTCACCACATCCATGCCAACATTTTGTTTTCTTTTGACTTTTTAATAATGATCATTCTTACAGGAATATGGTGGTATTTTTTTGTGGTTTTAATTTGCATTTCCCTGATAATTAATGATGCTGAGCATTTTTTATATGTTTGTTTTCCACTTGTATATCTTTTAAGAAATGTTTATTCACATTGCAAAAGGAAAATAAATATTGGGACCCCAAATTACTACACTAAAGGGAAAAGTCAAGTTGGAAATTACTTAAGGAAAACCTGATTCCCATTCTATTCAAAGTCATCTCTCTGCTCACTGAGATAAATGCATTATCTGATTGCCTTCTTTGGAAAGGGTAATCAAAAACTCAAAAGAATGCAACCATTTGTTTCTCACCTACTTATGTCCTGGAAATTCCCTTGATGCTTTGAGTTGTCCCGCCTGAACTAACATACAATTTACACATATTGATTGATGTCTCATCAAAAATGTATAAAACCCATCTGTGCCCTGACCACCTTGGGCATATACCACAACCTCCTGAGGCTGTATCATGGGCATGCATCCTTAATTTTGGCAAAATAAACTTTCTATGTTGACTGAGACCTGTCTCAGATATTTTCAGTTCGTATTTGGTGACCAACGGAAGGAACTCTGAGTGGAGGTGGCCCTGACCTCTAACAAATCTCTTATGGGGGCTTGGTACCAGCTTGGGCTATCTTTATGGCTCAAACCTATAAGACAATTTGCTGAGGCTTGGAAGCTACCCTCCCTCCAGAGGACCTCTGGTCTCCCAAAATTTGCTTGAAATCAACAGTTTATTTTGCTATACAACTCCTTCTCTGGAGTTTTACTTGCTTCCAACAAGGATGGCAAGATTTCCTGCTTCCATGAGGATGCAAAGCAGATACCTCTTTTCTGGAGTTTGAGCTCACTTCTAAAAGGGAAGGCAAGTTTGAGGTTATCTTTTTCTGCTTCTAGAATGGTAGAAAGCAGTCTTCAGCCTGAGATCCATCCCTAAGTAAGTAGCTTAATTGGGATATGGTCTCAGCTGAAGTTAAGATTAACAACCAACTGTTCTTAATTTCTCATTATCATTGCAGTGCTCAATCATTTCTTTGTTTTGCTTAACTGCTTTGTTGTTATTGTTGTTACTTGTTTATTTCTATTTTGGTTATTGTTTTCGGTCTTTTGCCCATTGGGTTTTACCGGCTCTATCTGACTTCATCAAATCTGAAGGAAAGTTCCAAATTATTGGGAAGAAGACATCCGAATTGGCTAAATTTCTGCCAAAAAAAAGAAAAAAAAAAAAAAGAAAAAAAAAGTGGAGTGTGGAGAAAAACGGCCAGCAAAAGAAATAAGGGAAGATTTTTATTATGACTACTTACGGGGCTTTATTTACATAACAAGGCCACCTTTTTGCTAGCCAAGCCAAACTGAGAGAGCAATGACTGTTTCCC
>NW_016806129.1:131473-133226 GCF_001698545.2 Rhinopithecus bieti
CTTCTGTTGTCTCTCCTTTGTCTTACCACACTCTGCTGCATGAGAGACCTAAAACTAAAATAGCTTATAATAGCCTGGAGTTTCTTAAAAAAAAAAAAAAAATTGGGGGGAGATGGTGCCAGACTCCCTTTTCGGGAGTAACCTCTGTTGTTCTTTATGGTACTCCAAGGGTGTAAACAAACAAGTTTGGCTCAGATCTTAAATTGCTTGCTTTTATATTGTGTTAGCTGATTTTTGACTATAATAGTTATTACTAAGAGAGGAGAACACCCCTCATATCATCTTATGCCCAATTTCTGCCTCCAAAGAAAGAAGAAGTAAAAACTATAAGGCAGAAATGAAATCCACAGGCAGACAGCCCGGCGCCACACCCTGGGTCTGGTAGTTACAGATCGACCCCTGACCTGATGGGTTATGTTATCTATAGATTACAGACATTGTATAGAAATGTGCTGTGAAAATCCCTATCTTGTTTTGTTCCGATCCAAATACCGGTGCATGCAGGCCCCAGTCATGTACCCCCTGCTTGTTCAATCAATCATGACCCTCTCACATGCACCGTCTTAGAGTTGTGAGCCCTTAAAAGGCACAGGAATTGCTCACTTGGGGAACTCAGCTCTTGAGACAGGAGTCTTGCCGATGCCGCCTGCCGAATAAACCCCTGCCTTCTTTAACTCGGTGTCTGAGGAGTTTTGTCTGCCGCTCGTCCTGCTACATTACAACAGAAGCTATCCTTGAGTTTTTAAAGAAGAACATAGTTTAGACACTTAAAATGTTTTTGTTTAAAATAATTTTTTAAGTGCACTGTAAAAGCAACATGTGGTCTAGACTCATAATAATTCTCCCTTTTTGGAACCCCAGGATTTGATGTGGGCTCTGCCTAGAGCTTAGGGATCCAATTAAAAGATAGATAGTCCCTATCTAAAAACAAATGAGTCTCCTTATACAATCCTATATTTCTATAATTTTATGTTTGGTTTGGCATCTATCTTTAATCGTTCTCTAGCACCACAAGACTCTCTCTGTACTTTGAGATGTAAATTTTGCTATCTGATTTTTCACCAAAGAGTTCCTTTAATATGCACAGTTAGGGCTATCTAGCTGACAAATGCCTAGGGTAATAAAATAGGTTATCAAGAAATTGGAAATCTAAACTAGGAGAAAAAATAGATGTCTTATAAGTCTATAAGATCTACTTCTATCTACATGTCTAATACATCTATGCATTTATGTGTCATGTATATGATGTTTCATACTAAAAACATATAAAGAAGTTCTAATTAATTTGCTTACAAAAGCTTAAATCAAATACTTTATGAGAAAATAGAGGCTTTGAGCCTAATGCCTTTTGAAGTTCACATGACTTAAGTAAATCTTTATTAAATAAGCTGGTTTTAAGAATTTTAATGAAATAGAATTAGAAATGGCTTCAGAATTGTCAACGCACATTATTTATCTCTGCTATATATCAAAATTTGTCATGAGGTTTATAAAGCTATAAATGCAGCTCAAAAGAAAAGTATTCTTGTCTATGTGAAATTTAATAAATAAGGTAGTTAATATTGTTTGGTTAATGAAAATAGCTAAATCTGGAGTTATTGGCAAAGAAAAATTTATCTAAACTTAAATTTCTTACTGAGAAAAACCTGAAATTCACAGGTTACAAACATAGACAATAAGGAAATAACTTTAAATAATTATCACAGTTTTCATAAGTAATCTGGGTGAACTATTTTTAAAAAATAATTAGGTA
>NW_016806129.1:134676-143713 GCF_001698545.2 Rhinopithecus bieti
TAACTACACTGAAGGGAAAAATCAAACTAGAAACTGCTTAGGGCAAATCTGACTCCCATTCTATACAAAGTCATCCCTCTGCTCAATGAGATAAGTGCATATCTGATTGCCTTCTTTGGAAAGGCTAATCAGAAAATCAAAGAAATGCAACTGTTTGTCCTTTACCTACTTATGACCTGAAAACCTCATCCCTGTTTTGAGTTATTCCACCTTCCTGGGCTGAAGCAATGTACAACTTACACATGCTGATTGATGTCTTATGTCTCCCTAAAAATATATAAAACCAAGTTGTGTTCTGACCACCTTGGGCACATGTCACTGGGACACCCTGAGGCTGTGTCATGGGTACATGTCTTTAACTTTGGCAAAATAAACTTTACAAATTGACTGAGACCTGTCTCAGATATTTTGAGTTCACAATGTCAATTGCCAACTTTTTAATGGGATTATTTGTTTTTTTTTTCCTGTGAATTTGTTAAAGTTTCTTTTAGATTCTGGATACTAGTCCTTTGTTTACCATATAGTTTGCAAATACTTTCTCCCATTCTATGTGTTGTCTTTTTTTCTGATGATAATGTCTTCTGCTTTGCAGAAGCTTTTTAATTAAATTTGATCCCATTTATTTATTTTGTTTTGTTGCATTTGCTTTCAGGGGCTGATATGATTTGGGTCTGTGTTCCCACCAAATCTCACGTCAAACTGTAATCTCCAGTGTTGAAGGCAGGGCATGGTAAGAGGTAATTGAATCAATGGGGCAAAGTCCTCATGAATGGATTAACATCATCCCCTCAATGCTACTCTTGTGATAGTGAGTGAGTGAGTGATTGAGTGAGTGAGTGAAGTGAGTGAGTTATTGGACAACGTGGTCATTTAAAATCATGTGGTCCCTCCTCCCTCTTTCTCTTTCTCTTGCTTCAGCCATGAGAAGTGCTGGCTCTCCCTTCACTTGTCATGAGGGATTGTAAGTTCCCTGAGGCTTTCCCAGAAGATTATGCTGCCATGCTTTTTACACAGCTTGCAGAGCCATGAATCAATTAAACCTCTTTTCTTTATAAATTACCCAGTCTCAGGTATTTCTTTGTGGCAATGCAAGATTAAACTAATAAAGGAAATTGGTGCCAAGGAGTGGGGCACTGCTATCAAGATATGTGAAAATGTGGAAGCAATGTTGGAACTATGTAACGGTCAGAGGTTAAAAGAGTCTGGAGGGTTTAGAAGAAGACAGGAAAATGAGGGAAAATTTGGAACTTCCTAGAGGCTCCTTAAACTGGGATCAAAATGTGGATAGTAATATGGACAGTGAAAGCCAGGCTAAGGAGGTCTTAGATGAAGATGAGGACCTTTTTGAGAACTGGAGCTAAGGTCACTTTTGTTATGCCTTAAAAAAAGAAGTTGAAGGAATTTTGCCCCTGCCCTAGGATTTTGGGAAACTTTGAACTTGAGAGAGTTGAGAGAGATGATTTCGGGTATTGGGTGGAAGAAATTTCTGAGCAGCAGAGTGTCCAAAATGTGACCTGGCTGCTTGTAAGCACCTAAGTTTATACATGTGAACAAACAAATGCCCTGAGACTGGAACTTATATTTAAAAGGGAAGCAGAGGTAAAAGTTTGGAAAATCTGCAGCTTACCCATGTAATAGAAAAGAAAAGCCAATTTTCAAGGGAGAAATTCAAGCAGGCTGTAGAAATCAGCATAACTAAAAGGAAGGCAAGTGGTTGTATCCAAGACAATGGGGAAAAGACCTACAAAGCATTTCAGATTCCTTCACTGCAGCCCCTTTAATTACATGCCCTAAGACTTGGGAGGGAATAATGGTTTACTGGGCTGGACCCAGGGCCCCATTGCCTTATGCAGCCTCAAGACACTGCTCCCTGCATGCTAGTTACTTCAGCTCCAGCCATCCAGCCACAGCTTAAACGGGTTCAGGTAAAACTCAGGGTGCTGCTTCAAAGGGTACAAGCCGTAAGCCTTGGCAGCTTTCATGTGTTGTTGAAGCCTGTGGGTGCACAGAGTGCAAGAGTCGAGAATTTGGAGCCTTCATCTAGATTTCCGAAGATGTATGGAAAAGCGTGAATGTCTAGGCAGAAACCTGCTGCAGTGACAGAGCCTTTATGGGCAACTTCTAATAAAGAAGCATGAAGGGGAAATGTGGGGTTGTATCCCCCACATAGAGACCCCGCTGAGGCATTGCCTAGCAGAGATGTAAAAAGAGGACCAGCATCCTCCAGATCCCAGAATGGTTGATACGCTGGCAGCTTGCACTGTGCTTCTGGAAAAGCTGCAGAGCCTATAAGCAGCAGCTGTGGGGGCTGAAACTGGAAATTTACAAGTGTGGGGCTGTCCAAGGCCTTGGGAGCACACCTTTTGCACAAGTATGCCCTGTATGTGAGACACGGAGTCAAAGGAGATTATTTTGGAGCTTTAAAGCTTAACGACTGACCTGCTGGGTTTTGGACTTGCATGGGTCCTGCAGCTCCTTTCTTTGGCCAACTCCTCCACTTTAAAATGGAAGTATCTATCAAATGCTTGTATCACCATTGTATCTTGGAAGTAAATAGCTTGTTTTTGATTTTAGAGGCTCATGGGTGGAAGACACTTGTCTTGCCTCAGATGAGACTTTTGTCACTCGCATCCATGTGAAGAGACCACCAAACAGGCTTTGTGTGAGCAACAAGGCTGTTTATTTCACCTGGGTGCAGGTGGGCTGAGTCCCAAAAGAGAGTCAGCAAAGGGAGATGGAGGTGGGGCCATTTTATAGGATTTGGGTAGGTAGTGGAAAATTACAGTCAAAGTGAGTTGTTCTCCAGCTGGCAGGGGCAGAGGATGCAAGGTGCTCAGTTGGGGAGCTCATTTGGGGAGCTTTTGAGCCAGGACAAGCCAGGAGAAGGAATTTCACAAGATAATGTCATCAGTTAAGGCAGGAACAGGCCATTTTCACTTCTTTTGTGATTCTTCAGTTACTTCAGGCCATCTGGATGTATACGTGCAGGTCACGGGGGATATGATGGCTTAGCTTGGGCTCAGAGGCCTGACAACTTTGAACTTTGGACTTTTGAGTTAACGCTGGAATGAGTTAAGATTTTGGGGAACTGTTGAGGAGAAATAATTGTATTTTGAAATGTGAGAAGGATATGAGACTTGGTGAGGTCATGGTCAGAATAATAAGGTTTGGATCTGTGTTTCCCCAAATCTCATGTCTAATTGTAATCCCCAGTTTTGAAGGTGGGGCCTGCTGGGAGGCGACTGGATCATGGGGGCAAAGTTCTCATAAATTGGTTAGCACCATTTCCTCAGTGCTGTTCTTGTGATAAGGAGTGAGTTATTATGAGATCTGCTTGTTTAAAAGTGTGTAGCACCTCCTCGCTTTCTTTCTCCTACTCCAGCCTTGTGATGTGCTGGCTCCCATTTCAGCTTTTTCCATGAGCTTAAGTTCCCTGAGGTCTTCCCAGAAGCTGATGTCACCATGCTTCCTGTACAGCATGCAGAACCAAGAGCCAATGAGGCCTCTTTTCTTTATAAATTTTCTGGTCTCAGGTATTTCTTTATCACAATGGGAGAAGAGGCTAATACAGGATATTGGCCATGAATTCTCTGCCTAAGCCAATATCCAGAAGAGATTTTCCAAGGATATATTCTAGAATTGTTATGGTTTCAGGTCTTAGATTTACATCTTTGATTCATCTTGAGTTGATTTTTGTATAAAGTGAAAGATAGGTATCCAGTTTCATTCTTCTACATGTGGCTAGCCAGTTTTCTTTTGTCTTGTTTTGCGTTTTTGCTTGTTTGTTTGTTTGTTTGTTTCTGAGATGGAGTCTTGCTCTGTTGCCCAGGCTGGAATGTCCTGGCATGATCTTGGCTCACTGTAACCTCTGCCTCCAGAGATCAAGCAATCCTCCTGCCTCAGCCTGCTAAGTAGCTGGGATTACAGGCACATGCCACTGTTATGGGGGTGGGTCCTTGCTACCAGAGCTCTCAAGATGGTGGCAGGTCACTTCCAAAATGGCAGCGGGCCACTTCCAAGATGGTGACAAGCTTCGTGTTCTCTGACCTGGGGTTCTTGGCCTCACAGATTCCAAGGAATGGAATCTTGGGCCACGTGGTGAGTGTTATAGCTCTACTAGAAGCCGTGGGTCATGGAAAAGAACCGTGGAACCCAGTGACTAGCGTTCAGCTCAGTTAGGATGAACCCAGGCACTTAGCCATGCAGGAACAATGGCAAGCCTTTAGTCCAATCGGGAGTGGCAACGGGCGCCTCGCTGGATCAGGATCACAGTGGACACCCTGCTGGATCCGGAGGGATGGAAGTCAGCAGCGGGTCTGTGACAGCGGCAAACAGCAGTGGTGGACGGAGAGTGAAAGGTCAGCTGAAACCGTAACAAAACACTGACGGACCAGAAGAGTGCAGCTGCAAGATTTAATAGAGTGAAAACAGAGCTCCCATATAAGGGGAGGGGACCCAAATGGGGTTGCCATTGCTGGCTCAAAGCCTGAGTTTATATCCTGATCCTTGTCCCTCCCGCTGTGCTCTCAGGAAATAGATGATTGGCTATTTCTTTACCTCCTGTTTTTGCCTAATTAGCATTTCAGTGAGCTCTCTGATTGGTCGAGTGTGGGCTAAGTTGCAAGCCCCGTGTTTAAAGGTGGATGCAGTCACCTTCCCAGCTAGGCTTAGGGATTCTTAGTTGGCCTAGGAAATCCAGCTAGTCCTGTCTCTCACCATCACGTCCGGCATTTTTTTATATCAGGGTTTCACCATGTTGGCCAGGCTAGTCTCGAACTCCTTATCTCAGGTGCCTCAGCTTCCTAAAGTGCTTGGATCACAGGTGTGAGCCACTGCACCCGGCCTGGCTAGCCAGTTTTCTAGCGCAATTTATTAAATAGAATGCCCTTTCTCCATTTTATGTTTTTGTATGTTTTATCAAATATCAGTTGTTTATAAGTATCTGACCTTATTCCTGAGTATTTTCTTCTGTTCCACTGGTCTGTGTGCCTACTTTTATACAAGTATCATGCTGTTTTGGTAAATACAGCCTTGTAGTGTAACTTGTAGTCTGGTAGTGTAATATTTCCAAATTTTTTCTCTTTCCTTAGCATTCCTTTGCATATTAAGGCTCTTTTTCAATTTCATATCAATTTTAAGATTGTTTTGTCTATTCTGTAAAAAATAATGTTGGTATCTTGATGGAAATTGCATTTAATCTGCAGATTGCTTTGGACAGTATGGTGATTTTCACAATGTTGATCGAATTTCTATCGAATTTCTATCCATGAGCATCAGATGCATCTACATTTGTTTGTGTGTCATCTCTGTTTTGTGTGTGTGTGGTTTTTTGTTTTTTTTGTTTGTTTGTTTGTTTGTTTGTTTGTTTTTGAGATAGATTTTCATTCTGTTGCCAAAGTTGGTGTGCGGTAGTGTGATCTTGGCTCACTGAAACCTCTGTCTCCTGGGTTCAAGTGATTCTCCTGCCTTAGCCTCCTGAGTCAATGGGATTACAGGTGTGTGCCGCCACGCCCAGCTAATTTTTTTGTATTTTTAGTAGAAATGGGGTTTCAATGTGTTAGCCAAGATGGTCTTGAACTCCTGACCTTGTAATCTGCCTACCTCATCCTCCCAAAGTTCTAAGATTACAGGCGTGAGCCACTGTCCCCAGCCTGCCGTCTCTGTTTCCTTCCAGCAATGTTTTGTATTTCTCCTTCTACAGATTCTTCACTTTCTTGGTTTACTTCTATTCCTAGATATTTTTATATTGTTTCAACTATCGTAAAAGAGACTTCTTGATTTGATTCTCAGCTTGGTCATTGTTGGTATACAGCAGTGCCACTGATTTGTGTACATTGATTTTGTATCCTGGGACTTCACTATATTTGTTTATCAAATCTAGGAATCTTTTGGAGGAATCTTTAGGGTTTTATAGGTATAAAATTATATCATTAGCAAATGGTGATAGTTTGACTTTCTCCTTTCCAATTTGTATCCCCTATGTTTTTTATCCTGCTGGATTGCTCTGATTAGAACTTCCAGTACTCCACTGAATAGAAGTGGTCTAAGTGGGCATCCTTTTCTTATTCCAGTTCTTAGGGTAAATCATTATATTCAGTGTGATGTTGGTTGTGGGTTTGTCATATATGGCTTTTATTATTTTGAGATAAGTTCATTTGACGCTTAGTTTGTTGAGTGTTTTTATCATAAAGTGATACAATATTTTATCAAGTGCTTTTTCTGCCTATATTTAGATAATTGTATAATTTCTTTTAGTTCTGTTTATGTGATGTATCACATTTATTGACTTGTGCAAGTTAAACCATCCCTATATCCCTGAGATGAAACATAATTGATCATAGCATATTATATTTTTGGTGTGCTGTTGGATTAGGTTAACTAGTATTTCTTTGAGAATTTTGCATTTACGTTCATGAAGAAAATTGTAGTTTCATTTTTTGTTATGCTCATTCCTGGTTTTGGTATGAGGGTGATACTGGGTTCATAGCATGACGTAGAGATGATTATCTCTTTCTCAATCCTTTGGAATAGTTTCAGTAGAATTGGTACTAATTCTTCTTTGAGTGTCTGATAAAATTTAGCCCTAGATTTATCTGGCCATGGGCTTAATTTTTCTTCACATTTTAAAAAAATTACTGATTAAATCTTGCTGCTTGTTATTGGTTTGTACAGGGTTGCTATTTTTTTTCCTCCTTTATTTTAGGAGGGTAGTGTGTTTCCAGGACTTTATCTATTTCCTCTAGATTTTCTAGTTTGTGTACATAGAAATGTTCACAGTAGTATTGAATGGTCTTTCGTATTTTTATATTGTGTTGGTTGTGTGTATTTCTATATTGTGTTGTATATTGTGTGTTGGTTGTAAAGTCTCCAGTTTCATTTCATTATAGCTCATTTGAAATTCTCTTATATATTGGTTAATCTAGCCAATGGCTTATTGGTTTTGTTTCTTTTCAAAGAAACAGCTTTTTGTTCTATTGATCTTTTGGGATTTTTTGTGTTAATTTCATTTAGTTCTTCTTTAATCTTTATTTCTTTTCATATGTTAGCTTTGGATTTGTTTTGTTCTTGTTTCTCTAGTTTCTTGAAGTGTGAAATTAGGTAGTCAGTTTGTGTCCTTTCAGACTTTTTGATGTAGGCATTTAGCACTGCAAACGTTCTTCTTAGCAGTGCTTTTGCTGTTTTGTAGGGGTTTTGATAACTTTTGTCACTATTATCATTCATTTCGACGTTTACATGTTTACAATTTCGTCTTGATGTTATTGTTAACCTAAAATTATTTAGGAGGAGATTATTTAATTTCCATGGATTTGTAGTTTCTTTTGGAGTTGATTTTTTATTCTATTTTACTGTGGTCTGAGAAGATACTTGATATAATTTTTATTTTTTAAAAATTTTTGAGACTTGTTTTGTGGACTAGCATATGACATATCTTAAAGAACGTTCTATGTGCTGATGAGAAGAATTTATATTCTGTAGCTCTTTGGTAGGATATTCTGTAAATGTGTTAGTTTCTGTCTCAGATACTTTTCAGTATACACTAGCTAATATTGGCAACAATATTGTTTTGAGTGGTGCTGTTTATATACGTAGTCATAAAGCTCACAGCTCACATTTATTTGGGGGAATATGTATATTTTTTCATTATACACAAGAAATATAAACAATGAAAATTTATTTTAATATTGATACATCTTGAATTTCATAATGGGGCATAATAAGTTAGGTTAGATGGCAATACTGACTTGATTCCTTGTTTGAAACCCTGCAGGCTCCATCCCTTGCACCCTTCTGTGTCAGCACCTAACTCTTTTGCAAGATAAGCAGTCCCATAGGATACCAGCAGAGTGCAAGATACTTATAAGATTCTGATACCTGATATAGGTCCAGGAAAAAGAACAAAAACTCCTTATTCCTGATGTATCTTCTCTAATATCCAGCCAATCTGCACAAGAAACCTAATAAATTAACAGCTACAAATTCCTGCCTTGGAGCTAAGAATTTTCTTTTTTTTTCTTTGTCCTACTTGCTCAGCTGGGCTCAAGTTTTAGCTTATAGTGACTTTTTTTTTTTCTCATTTTAACAGTAAAACACATCTTTAGGTGCAGGTTTTATATGCTAATAACACATATAATGCATTTTAGAGTTTATAGATGCTAAGTGCATGTGCCAACTGCAGATCTGCCTTTGCATAGCTTACCTCACGCGTATTTTATAAATATGAAGGGAGAGGGTCAAGGTGGTTGGCTAGAAGCAGCTAATGTGTGCCATCCTCGTGGAGAGAAGAAATGGTAGTGAGTAAATACTATACCTTCCACTAAAACATTCCAGTGAACACAATGGGATTCATTAAGAAAACAACTTGACCCACAGAGAATGGAGAGACGCAAGACTGAACAACTGCCAACAAAGAAGTGGCACTGAGCTAAACAGAGTCCCTTCCATATGGAAATGGCAAGTGATTGAGAAATCTAAGGGACTCACACTTCTTTTATGTATCTTTGCCACTGTTGGGTCGAGAGATTCTCTCAGGAGCCCACTCAACCAGGGCCTTCAGATTGCTATGCAGAGCTATGTGGAGTCTGGACAGAGCCACCACTCAAGCACACACAGTAATCCTGGAAGCCTTGGATCCTGGATATCACAGCATTAGCAGCTCCAGCTCCAGCAAAGTGGCAGGTTAGGCTCCCTTACCTACCCTGGGGAAAAGGGCTGAACCTGAAGGGCTAAGCAGCACCAGTCTGAAGGCTTCGCTTCCACTCTACTTCAGAGAATAAAGACCACTAATTTGGGACCCAAGCCACCTCCTACTGGAACTCTGAGGCCAGTAACAGCTCCACACTTCCCTGGGACAAAGTTCACGGAGGGAGGGGTGGGCTGTCATCTTTGTTAGCTCTCACGCTTTGCTGTCTGTTACCTTCATGCTCTGGAGATTCTGAGGTAACTAGGGTCTTTCTGGGACCCCTAGCACAGTGAAGCTGCCTTACAAAAAAGCATCCAGACTGTATTTTTTTTTTTTTTTTTTTTTTTTTTTTTTTTT
>NW_016806129.1:143744-151266 GCF_001698545.2 Rhinopithecus bieti
CCGGCCCAGACTGTTTTTAATGCAGGCCTTTATCCCAGTTCTCCTCATTGGCCAGGACCTCCAGATCTGAGAATCCAGCCATTCCTTACTGGAGTTCTTGGGCCATCAGCAGCTCTGAATCTCCCTGAGACAGAGATCCCAGAGGGAGGAGTGGGTTGCCATCTTTACTTATTTACATACTTTGCCATTGTTGCCTTTGGCCTCTGGAGAGTCCATGGCGACTAGAACTTGGCACAGACCCCCAGTGCAGTGCAGCTGCCCCACAGAAAAGTGACCTGACTGTTTCCCATGCAGGTCCCTGTCCATACTTGTCCTCACTGGGCAGGACCTCCTGATCTGGGACTCTAGCCTAACCCCTGTCCTTGCCTTCTCCAAGGAGGAAATCCCAGATTCAATCCACAACTTCTCCACCATTACAGCTGCAGTAGTACAGCCTTAACTGCCTTCAAGCTGGGAAAAGAACAGAGAGACTAGTCATTACACTGGCACCTCCAGTACAGTGCAGCCAGCATACATAGAGGAGTCCAGTCTCTCTTCCCTGGGAGCCCCCGTGCCCACTTTTCACCAGGTAGGTCCCGTGGCTCAGGACTGCAGAACAGCCACCCCAACCATTGCTGAGCATATCCCCTGGTAGTGACTCTGAGTTTCTTTGGGTAGGAGCTCCCAGAACCAACTGACAGCCCCTCTGCCACTGCCACAGTAGTGGTTCTGTCCCATCTGACCTCAGTCTGGAGAAGAAACAAAGAGCTTGAGGCCTTCACCTGGGCTTACAGCACATCTCAGCCAAAATATGGAGAACAACCCTGTCTCTCTTCCCTGTGAGCCCTAGACACCCTTCTCTTTGACAATCAGAGCCCCTAGCTCAGGCTCAGGCCAGCAGTAAAGCTACCCCTACTCACTGGCTGAATACTCCCAGTAGCAATGGCTCTGCCTTTCTCATAGGTGGAGCTCCCAGGGAAGACGAAGATCCCCTTTGCCATTGCCTCTCCAGTGAAACTGACCATGCTGCCCTTGGACTAAGGAAAGAGCAAAGAGTTTGAGTGCCTCATTCATACCTCAAGCAAGCTGTAGTTGCCCTAAGGAGAGGCCAGGCTGTCTCCCACATATCATACACACTCTACTGCTTATTACCAGGAGGGGACCTCCAGTTTGGGCCTATAGTGCAGCCACCCCATTCTGAGCCAATCACACTGATTGACTAAAGCTTTACATCTCTCTGGTTCGGACCCCCAGGAACAAGTGGAATAGCATTGACCACAACTACTGCTAAGCTCCCTTTCCCTGCTGCCTCCAAGCTGGGGAGGAAAAATGAAGTCTGAGATTATTCCAGGGCTTGGGTGTGCAGCCCAAAACTGCTAAGCTGAGATCTGTAACCAGCACTCAAATGGGAGAGGAGACTACATTTTCAGAGCATTAAGAGAGAATGTAGCTGCAACCAACAGAAGAAAAAAAGAAAAGAAAAAAGATAAACAGGAGTCACATAACAGAACCAGCACTTACTTACTAACTAACCATTATGCCTAAGCACCACCTACTGGATCACACACCAAAACTTAAAACACCAAAATTACTTTCTAAACATACCTTCCTTTGAAACCAAAGACAAGAATTCAGTTACTGATAAAGGCCATGTACAACGCCTCAACCATCTGAAAACTCCAAGCAAAGGAGTCTACTGACTACTCAATTTACACTACAGTTAAAGAAACACCCACAAGTGCAGGTGAGAAAAATGCCAACACAATAACTGGCAACTCAAAATGCCAAAGTGTTTCCTTTCCTCAAAATGACTACAGTAGTTCCCCAGCAAGGGTTCTCAACTGAGCTGAGATGGCTGAAATATCAGAAGTAGAGTTCAGAACATGGATAGAAATGAAGATGATTGAGATTCAGGAGAACATGAAAATTCAATCCAAGGAAGAAAAGGATCACAAAAGATGATGGAGCATCTTATAAATAAAACAGTTAGTATTAAAAAAGAACCAAAGTAGTCTGATAGAGCTAAGAACACACTATAAGAATTTCATAATGCAATTGCAAGTATGAACAACAGACTAGCCAAAGCTGCAGAAATAAACTCAGAGCTTGAAGACAAGCTCTCTGAAATAAGACAAACAGAAATAAAAATGAAAAAAATAACGAAAAGGAACAAACAAAACCTCTGATAAATATGGGATTATATAATGAGATAAAAATCTGTGACTTATTGGAGTATGTACTTGAAAGAGATGGGGAGAAAGCAGGCAACTTAGAAAACATATTTCAGGATATTGTTCATAAAAACATTCACAAACTCGCTAGGGAGGCCAACATTCAAATTCAGGAAATGCAGAGAGCCCCTACAAGATACTACAAAAGAAGACCATCACCAAGACATCTGATCATCAGGCATTCCAAGGACAAAATGAAAGAAAAAATATTAGACGCAGTTACAAACAGCAGTTCACCTACAAAGAGAACCCCATCAGGCTAACAGCAGATCTTTCAGCAGAAATTCTATAAGCCAGAAAAGACGAGAGACCTGTACTCAACATTCTTAAAGAAAAATCTTAAAGAAGAAATTTCATATTTGGCCACATAAACTTAGTAGGTGAAGGAGAAATAAACTCCTTATTAGATATCCATACAATAATAGTTGGAGGCTTCAACACTCCGTTGAAAGTATTAGACAGAGCCAAGCAGAAAATTAACAAAGGTGCTCAGGACCTGAACTCAACACTTGACCACATGGATCTAATAGACATCTGCAGAACTCTTCATCCTGAAACAACAAATTGTACATTATTCTCATTACCACATAGCACACACACCAAAACTGACCACATAATCAGACATAAAATTATCCTCATAAAATTCAAAAAAAATGAAATCATACCAATCACACTCTCAGACCACAGCACAATAAAAATGGAATTCAATACCAAAAAAATGCTCAAAACCACACAGTTACATGGGAATTAATCAGCCTCCTCCTGGTTGACTTTTGGGTAAATAATGAAATTGAGGCAGAAATCAACTTTTTTGAAACTAATGAGAACAAAGAGACAAAATAGTTGAATCTCTGGGAAACAGCTATGTCAGTGTTAAAGGGAAATGTATAGCAAGAAACGCCCACATCAGAAAGTTGGAAAGATCTCAGATTAACAACCTAATGTCACAACTGGAAGAAGTAAAGAAGCAAAAGCAAATCAACCCCAGAACTACAAAAAGGCAAGAAATAACCAAAATAAGGCTGAACTGAAGGAGACTGAGGCTTAAAAATCCATACAAAATCAACAAAACCAAGAGTTGATTTTTAGAAAATAAATTGTAAGACTGACCACTAGTTAGACTAATAAAGAAGAGAGAAGATAAAAATAAACACAATTTGAAAGAACGAAGCCATTACCACTGACCCCACAGAAATACCAATAACCATCAGAGACTACCATGAATATTTCTATGCACAAAAACTAGAAAATCTATAAGAAATGGGTAAATTCCTGGACACATATACCCTTCAAAATCTGAAACAGGAAAACACTGAATCCCTGAATAGGCCGATATAAAGCTCTGAAATTAAAATAGTAATAAATGTACTACCAACCACAAAAGGCCTAGAACCAGATGGATTCACAGTCAAGTTATATCAGGTATACAAAGAAAAGCTGGTACCATTCCTACTGAAACTATTCTTTAAAAAAATGAGGAGGGACGCCTCCCTAACTCATTCTATGAGGCCAGCATCATCTCAATATCAATACCAGACAGAGACACACACAAAAATGAAAACTTAAGGCCAATATTCTTGATAAACATAGATGCAAAAATTCTCAACAAAATATTAGGAAATCAAATCTAGCAGCACATCAAAAAGCTAATCCACCATGATCCAGTAATCTTTATCCCTGGGACGCAATGTTGGTTCAACATACAAAAATCACTAAATTTAATTCATCACAAAAACAGTGCTAAAGAAAGATACATATGATTTTCTCAGTAGACACAGAAATGGCTTTCAATAAAATTCAACATCCCTTTATGTAAGAAAAACTACCAACAAACTATGCATTAAAGGAACATACTTTAAAATAATAAGAGCTATCTATGACAAACTCACAGCCAACATCATACTGAGTGAGCAAAAGCTGAAAGCATTCTGATTTATAACCAGCACAAGACAAGGATACCCTCTTTCACCATTTCTATTCCACATAGTATGAAAGTCCTAACCAGGCAATCAGGCAATAAATAAATAAATAAATAAATAAATAAAAGACATCCAAATAGTATGAGAGGAAGTCAAACTATCCCTTTTTGCAGATGACATGATTCTATGTCTTAAAACATAGTCTCTGCATGAAACCTCTTAGGGATGATAAACAACTTCAGCAACATTTAAAGATACAAAATAAACATATAGAAATCAGTAGCATTCCTGTACTCCAAAAATATCCAAGCCAAGAACCAAATCAGGCACGCAATCCCATTCACAATTGCCACAAATTAGATAAAATATCTAGTAATACAGCTAACCAGGGAGGTGAAAGATCTCTACAATAAAAATTACAAACCACTGCTCAAAGAAATCAGAGATAACACAAACAATTTTTTAAAAATTATGCTCATGGATAGGAAGAATTCATATCTTTAAAATGGCCATACTGCCAAAACCAACTTACAGATTCAAAGTTATTCTTATGAAACTACCAATGACATTCTTCACAAAATTAGAAAACACTATTTTAAAATTCATATGAAACAAAAAAGAAGCCTGCATAGCCAAATCAATCTTTAGCAGAAAGAACAAAGGTGAAGGCATTATGTTACCCAAATTCAAGCTATACTACAGGGTTAAAGTAACCAAAACAGGATGGTACTGGTAAAAAAATAAAAACAAACAAACAAACAAAAAAACAGACACGTAGAACAATGGAACAGAACAGACAGCACAGCAATAATGCCACACACCTACAACGATCTCATCTTTGACAAAGGTGACAAAAACATGCAATGGGGAAAGGATTCTCTTCAATAAATAGTGCTGAGATAACTGGCTAGCCGTATGCAGAAGATTGAAACTGGATCCCTTCCTTACACTATACACAAAAATCAACTCAAGATGGATAAAAGAGTTAAATGCAATAGCTAAAACTATAAAATCCACATATCATAACCAAGAAAATACCATTCTGGAAATAGAAAGTGGCAAAGATTTCGTTACAAAGACACCAAAAGCCATTACAAAAAAAGCAAAATCGATAAATATGATTGTAGAGGACCACGTGCTCGCAAACAAGATGTTCCCGATAGTTATGCTCTTGCAAACAAAGCATGACGTTTCTTCTCTGCAAACAGGAAGAACAAAGGAGTCGGCTGTAAACAGCAGACTCTGGGAACTGGTTAATGTTTAAGCATCTTAAAAAATTGGAAAGTTAGGGAAAGGTCAGAAAACAACTCATGACATAAAACAACTTGTGTCATAAAACAACTCGTGTCTTGTGACGTGGTAAAATTCCACAAGCATGTATAAAATAAAGCAGAGCGTGCTGCTCGGGGCGGCCGCCATGTTTGTCTTGTCTTGTGTTGTCTTGTGTGTTCATTCCTTTGTTTAGGAAACACGCGGACCCCAACATATGATCTAATTAAACTAATGAGCTTCTGCACAGCAAACGAAACTATCAACAGAGTTAACAGACAACCTACAGAATGGGAGAAAATGTTGCAAACTCTCATCTGACAAAAGTCTAATATCCAGTATCTAGAAGGAACTTAAATTTACAAGCAAAAAAACAAAAAACAAAACAAAACAAAACATTAAAAAGTGGGCAAAGGACATAAATAGACACTTTTCAAAAGAAGACATACATGTGGCCAAGGAGCATATGAACAAAAGCTCAGTATCACTGATCATAAGAGAAATACAAATCAAAACCACAATGAGATACCATCTCACCCAGTCAGAATGGCTAATCATTAAAAAGACAAAATGCAACAGATGCCGGCAAGGTTGCAGAGAAAAGGGATCACTTTTACCCTGCTGTTGGGAGTGTAGATTAGTTTAATTATTGTGGAAAAGAGTGTGGTGATTCCTCAAAGACCTAAAAACAGACCTATCATTTTACCCATCAAACCCATTACTGGCTATATACCCAAAGGAATATAATAAATTGTTCTAAAATAAAGACATATGCACGTGTGTGTTCATTGAAGCACTATTCCCAATATCAATGACATTTAATCAACCTAAATGCACATCAACGGTAGACCGGACAGAAAAAATGTGTTACCTATAGGCCAAAGAATACTATGCAGCCATACAAAGAATGATATAATTTTCTTTTCAGTAACATGGGTGAAACTGGAGACCATTATTCTTAGCAAACTAATGCAGAAATGGAAAACAAAATACCACATGTTGTCTCATATATAGGAGCTAAATGATGAGAACACATAGAAACCAAGAGGCTAACAACTGACACCAGAGCCTACTTGAGGGTGGAGTGTGGGAGGAGGGAGAGCATCAGAAAAAAATATCTATCAGGTACTAGGCTTAGTATCTCGGTGATAAAATAATTAATACACCAAACCCCCATGACATGTGTTCACCTATATAACCTGCAAATGTACCCCTGAACCTAAAATAAAAGTGAAAAGAACAAATACAAATAAGCATAAATAGATGAATAAATAAACATGTAGGTATGTATGTACAAGTCCCATACAAGGAATTCCTCTTAAGGCAATAGCTGCTGTCTCCCTTTGGCAGCCAGCATACTCTCAGAGTATTCTTTCAGTTTACAATAGGCTTCTCTACCTGCTCTTACTTTAAATTTGCTCTCAAATTATTCTGTGCAGTTAAATCAAGAACTTGAACTGGCCCACTGACAACAATAGCAATAATGCATAGTAAATTAGCGTTTGTTTTACTTGCAGTATGAATCAGACAATAATGCTTTCCTTAGACATAATCATTGCATCATTCATCATTCACAATGGAAATAATGTTTCATGAAGTTGTGTTTTGCTGTGGTTAAAGCTCGTATTATCATTTTGTGAATCCAAATATTCTATATTTTACTTTTCTTATTTTATTTCTCCTTGATTCTCTTATATACTGCTCTCTTTAAAAATTATTAACTAATATTTATGATTGTGTAATCCTACGGAACCCAAGAGATTTTCCTCATTATATTACTTATTTATCTTTTCTTCCTTTTCCTTTGTGGAAAATGATCTGAAACAATTGTTTATCTTTTATGATTAACTTACCAAATATTTTTGCTACTGAACCAGCTTTTCTGTTGTTGTTATTGTTTAAAAGTGGGCACGTGGATTTTTCTTAAAAATAATTTTATGACTTAATCCTCTAACAAATATTTTCATTTTAAGTGGATGCCCTTTCTAATATATATATATATAAATTTTAAAGATCAGCATCTTTGCAAAATTCCTTTTAGTTTAACATACATTTTCCCTTACAAGTTCAATTTTGTATTTTTGTCTTTCTTTATTTTATTCCTTTTTTTTTTTTTTTTTTTTT
>NW_016806129.1:151281-154465 GCF_001698545.2 Rhinopithecus bieti
TTTTTTTTTTTTTGTTGCAATTTTAGTGTGAAATCAAATGTTCCAGCTCTTCTGTGAATCCCCATATTTCTTTTAGAAAAGCTAAATCTCTGAGATTTGAGCGCTTTGAAATATATTCTGATTTGATCCTTCTCTTTTAGCAGGTTATATGATATGTTCCTTTTTTCTTTTCCAATATCTTTGCTTGACATTAGTCTTAATAAAATATTTATTTACTGGGCATCTCCAAATTTTCTTTCTTTATTTGTTAATATATTTGCTTTTGTAATTTTGACCCCATATTTTTACAGAGGGGATGTAAGATGGCTTACATAAATACGTGCAATTCACACATCATTCATTTGCAAGCTCTCACAACCTCTAGGAGAAAATACGAAAACTGCCTTTCTGCTACATACTATACTAGTGTTGGGACATCTGAATATTGTAATCATAAGAACCAGAATTTATTATACCAATAAGAACAGAAAAGGCAGAGGGAGGAAGAGCAATCAAAATGGCTTAATTTACTGTATTCTATATTATTTTAATAGGGATAGTTTACAAGTTATCATGTTAAAAATATATTTCTTTTTTTAAAAAAAAAAATTTGCCTGGAAGTTTTCAATAAGTTATCTTTTGGTCAAATTATCCTCTGGAGACTATTTTTGGGCACCCATCAAGCTTACTTAACCAAAAGTTTCTATGCTTATCTTAATCTTAGAGCTGTACAGTGAATATTAAAACTATACTCTTGCCTGAAACCTTTATTGCATTCTTAAAATGCATGTTTATCTTTTTCTTCTTCACATATTGAAATAAAATAAGCAACAAAAATGATAGCAATAATTTGCCAAAAGTGTATAAATAAGGAAAATATGATCTATTCAGATAGATGTCTTGTGCTTTTTTAAAATTTTGAAACAAGCTGAAGCTTAAAGAAAATTTGCAAGTACAGTACAAATAACTTTTTCTATAATCTATTTGAGAGTGAATTGCTGACTGATGATACCCCATGAACCCCAGCTCTTGTTTTGTGCATATTTCCTACCAACAAGGACAATCAATCACAGTACAACTGTCAACATTGGGAAATTATCCTAAGCACAATACCATCAGCTAATCATCAGACCCCATTGAAGTTGTGTCAAATGTCCAAATAACACCCTTTATAGTGAAAGAATTTGTTTCAGAATATACACATTGACTTTATTTATCATATTTCCTTATTCTCCTTCTTTGGTTTTCATGATCTTGGCACTTTGGCAAAGTACAGACAAGTTACATTGTAGTTTGTCTCTCGATTTGGGTTTATTTGATGGTTTCTTATAATTTGATTCAGGCCATGCATCTTTTGTAGCATTATCCTGGGAGAAATACTGTGTTCTTCCTACTGTGACCAATGAGGTGGCATGCCATTTTAATTTGTTTGATCACTAATGATGTTCATTTTGATCATTTAAGAGAGTGTTCACAAGACTTCTCCACTGTAAACTTTGTGTTTTTCCCTCTTTGTAATCATAAAGTATTTTAATAATTTAATTGATGTAAATATCCCATTCTTTATCTAATGTTTGATTTATTTTTAAAAATGTATATAGTTACGGTTTCATAATTTTGTAATTTATTTAGTGGGTTATAACATGCTACAATAGTTATTTATTTTAATGTTCAAATTGTCTGATTCAGCAGTAAGAGACCCTTTAAAGTGCCTCCAATATGCTTTTGATACATCCCCATCATTTCTTTAGCATGTCCTTCTTTACCAGAATCAGAATATGTATGAGGATTTTCTGGTGCTCTCCATGTCCCAGATCTAGAATTATCCTTGCTCCAAGAAATTCTGGTTCTTTTTAGGGGAAAATGGTGTTTAGAAACTGGTATCTGGATGCTAACTCAATCCCAAACCTCGACACCACAGGGTTCAGTCTAATATTATCTCTTTTCTTATTTCTAATTCTCTTTTTCAGCAAGGAGGAATAAGGTTCATGTAAATATATTTACTTACCTAGTTACCCCTCCTCTGTGTAACCAATCCACTATGGCTACCACTGTCATCTTTCTCACTAACTAATTGCTCTATTAATACTCCTGTCAATTTTTTGGCTCTTGAAGCAAGTATGAGGATAAACTCAAATATCTTGTTTTTAAATTCCCGTGCTGACTCATTTTTAATAGCTTCTTACACAGAAACTTTTAAAATATTCTTAGTATCTGAAGAAACCACACTTCCTGTTTTCTGCTTGTTCATATTTTTTCTCTCTAAGAAATTATAAGGGAGTTTATTATACTAGCTGAAATATTTATTAGCTATACTTCTATTATATGAAAATTATATTATTCAGAACTCACAGGATCCTTTCTTGAAGAATAACTTGGGACTTTTCCAGTCCGTAGCATTTGGTCTGTGTTCATGTAACATATTTGTAGCAAATTTTTCCTGCTTTTGCACTGGGATATTTTCATATGCTTTTGTTGATATTATATATTCCAAGTGTTATCTATTCTAATGGAAACATGAGGTTTCTCAATTTTTAAGATCATCTTATGTATGGAACACTCTTTGATTTAGTTTTTTCTAGACTATGGCACTTGGTGCTTACTATTTCTAAAAGTGACCATGCCTCTAGGTTAAATAGGGGAAACATAATTCAGGGAATTTTCCAGAGATTATTTATCAATTACAAAGGGGAGGAAGAGATTCCATTACAGTGGGAGAAATATAATAGACACAACTGCAATCAAGTGGTAAAAGTTAATCAGTATTAAAACCAGTATTACAACAAATTGACATCCTGTGCCTCGTGATGTGATGCCATGAGGAGAATATACATGACTTCTCTGAGGTTCTGGCTAAAAACATACAAGCTCACTCTAATCATGAGGAAACAATCAGACAAACCAAAAGTGAGAGCAATTTACAAAACAGCTCTGAATTTCTTAAAAATGTTAATGCCATGAGAAAAAAAGTTTGGGAAAGTCTTCTAAATTAATAGAGACAAAAGAGAGCATGAAAACTACATACAATGCTCAATCCTGAATTAATTCATGAATTTAAAAAATCATATTTTAAAGATATTATTGGGAAAATCAGTGAAATTTTTGTAAACTGTTGAGTCGTCAATACCTTATACTATGTTTACATTTTCTTTATTTGAAATTGTATAATAGTTATGTAAAAGAATATCCTTGCTCTTAGAAGACA
>NW_016806129.1:158231-161577 GCF_001698545.2 Rhinopithecus bieti
AAAAAAAAAAAAAAAAAAAAAAAAAAGAGAGAAGTAGGGGTTTAGTGAAACATAGCACTATGTCTTTCATGAAAGTGGAAGTGATTGATGTATTACCGGTATCGGATTTGTAAGAGATGTGCTATCCCCATGTTGATATTCTTCATTCACAGTTTTGATGTCATTCTTAATCTGATTATTAAATAAAGTTGATTTTGTGATAGATTATTTTCAGACTCAGTTCATGACCTTTGCCTCACACACTCTTTCCTGCCCCAGTGATTGTGGACATTTGTTCTCAAGTTTTAAACAGTTTTTTCTTTTCTTTCTTACCTTTCCTTTTCCCTCCCTCCCTCACTCCCTTCCATTCTTCCTTTCTTCCTTCTTTCCTTCCTTCCTTCCCTCCTTTTCTCCCTCATTCTCTCCTAATATCCTTCTATACTTCCTTCTTTTCTTTCCTTCATAAAGTGGTATGACATAGGTCTTGATCAATGAGGAACAATATTGGTTCAAACAGAAATGATATTGGCTGCAAATAGTTGATACTGGTTGACCATGCACACAGGCTTAAATATATGGTTATTTTTGCTCCCTACATCATTTCTTCATTCATTTACACTTTATTTGTCCGGGATGTGTGTAAAAGTTTCTTTAAACTATTTTTTTGTTTATTGCCTTACACATCTGTATATTTATGTTTCTTTTGGGTTCTGGAAAATTCGCAACCAGTATTGCTTTTAATATTTCTTCTCCAATTTTTTCTATTATCTTATACTGTTACTCTCTTTAGATTTACAGTCATGGGCCACATAACACTGTTTCAGCCAATGATAGACCTCACATAGAAAGGTGATCCTATAAAATCATACCATATTTTTACTGTAACTTTTATATGTTTAGATATGTTTACAAACATAAATACTTCTTACTATTGTTTTACAGTTGCCTCCAGTATTCAGCAGAGTAACACACTGTTCAGGTCTGTAGTCTAGGACAATAGGCTACACCATATAGGCTAGTTATACACTAGACTATAACATCTAGGTTTATGTAAGTACACTTTATAATGTTTGCACAATGATGAAATCTCCTAATGGTGCATTTCTCAGAATGTATCCCTATCATTAAATGACACATAATTGTACATTAGACACTTTCTCATTATCATCATTGCTTTTAACCTGGCTTTCTTACATTCTATTCCCATATATACATAAATCTTTTTTTTTTTTTCTTTTTTTGAGATGGAGTTTTGCTCTTGTTGCCCAGGCTGGAGTGCAATGGTGTGATATCCACTCACCACAACCTCTGCCTCCCGGATTCAAGCCATTCTCCTGCCTCAGTCTCCCAAGTAGCTGGGATTCAGGCATGCGCCAACATGCCCAGCTAATTTTGAATTTTTAGTAGAGAAGGGGTTTCTCCATATTGTCAGGCTGGTCTCTAACTTCTGACCTCAGGTGATTTGCCCGCCTTGGCCTCCCAAAGTGCTGGGATTACAGGTGTGAGTCACTGTACCTGATCAAGATATATATCTTAAGTAAGATATATATATATATATATATCTCCTTAGTACATTTAGTATCTTTAGTTGTATATATATATATATCTTTCAAGTTTACTTATTGTCTATTTCATCATCTCTGCTACTAATATTTAAACCATCAATTGATATTTTATTTTTTCCACAGAGATCTTATCCCAAACAGAATACTTTTCATTTCTAGAAATTCTATTGTTTTCCAATTTTCTGCCCTCGATGGTCTCTTTTCCTTTTTTTTTAAATTTCATCATTCATTCATTTATTTTATTAGCTATTTCATACATAGCTAGGTTATGTTCTGTATGTGATATTACTAAAATCTGAAGTTTTGGTCATCTAAATATGTTTTCTTTCTTTGTGTGGTTATTTCAGATAACTCTGTACTTCTTTGATTTATTTGTTTTATTTGTCTTTTACCTTAATCTGTGGGAATCCTGAATGTCTAAAGTGCACTAAAATTATTTTGTTTGGGGTTTGTATTTGCTTCTGCCAAGAATTAGTAGGCACTACTAACGTGGAGCTTCTTTAGAACCAATTAAGGTATAGTAACTGAAGAGGAGAGTCTTATAATTTGTTCCTCATCTTGGTGGGAACCAAGATTTGGATTAAAGTGGAAACAATAATAGAGGCATTGATGTATGGGAACCCTAACTGTATTTTATTTTCATTTTATTTATTTATTTTTTGAGATGGAGTTTCACTCTTCTTGCCCAGGTTGGAGTACAATGGTGCAATCTTGGCTTACTGCAACCACCGCCTCCTGGGTTCAAGTGATTCTCGTGCCTCAGCCTCCCAAGTAGCTGGGATTACAGGCACCCGCCACCATGCTTAGCTAATTTTTTTTTGTATTTTAGTAGAGACAGGGTTTTGCCATGTAGGTCAGGCTGGTCTTGAACTCCTGACCTCAGGTGATCCACCCTCTGGGATTACAGGCATGAGCCACCATGCCTGGCCCTGTATTTTCTTATATAGTTCATACACTCCTACTCTAGTTTCAGGTGGTGCTTTCATGTCCCTCCTTGCAGAGATTTTCTAATATATAAGGAGCTCAGAAATAAAGTACATACTAGTGATCATTCACCCAGGATGTACTTCGTTTTAGTTGCAGGGACTTTTAGAATATCTTGCATTCCATGCTGTTTGAAAACTATTTGTTCTTTGAAATAAACAGAACATTTAAAAGGTCAGATGTGGAAATGTAGACCAAACCTTTCTTTCAAACATTAAAATTACCAAAGTATTGCATGAATATTCTTATACCCATATGGCAAAATGCTGAATGTGAAAATATGCACACACAGAAAGATATGATGATAATGTATTGGCTAAAGTGAAACTGATACTTTGTGATGGAGTCTAAAGCTCAAGCTTTCTTTAATATCTTTATTATTAAATATTTTCATTTCCAAAATTATTTTAAAATAGCCAGTTGTCTATTCCATTATATAAGACATAAATAAAATTGTTGAATGATATTAATCTTTAGTGTGATTCTGGAGGAAATGGATTCCATAGAGTCTTTTAGTTAATGAATCAGGAACAATCATCATACTCAAATATGATTTCCCAATTCTTAGATTTCTTTTCTTCCTTGGGAACACCAAATATTCTTGGGTTTGGTCATTTAATATAATCCCAAATGGTTTTTCTTGTCTCTAACTCCTTCAGTTCTTCTCTGATCTTAGTTATTTCTTGCCTTCTTCTAGATTTTAATTTGTTTGTTCTTGCTTCTCCAGTTCTTTCAATTGTGATGTTAGAGTGTCAATTTTAGATCTTTCTCACTTTTCCTGTGGGTATTTAGTGCTATAAATTTTCTGTAAACACTGC
>NW_016806129.1:163056-167520 GCF_001698545.2 Rhinopithecus bieti
CTTCCCTTTGTGGGTAACCTGACTTTTCTCTCTGGCTGCCCTTCACATTTTTTCCTTCATTTCAACCTTGCTGAATCTGACAATTACATGTTTTGGGGTTGCTTTTCTCGAAGAGTATCTTTGTTGTGTTCTCTGTATTTCCTGAATTTGAATGTTGGCCTGTCTTGGTAGGTTGGGGAAGTTCTCCTGGATAATATCCTTTAGAGTGTTTTCCAACTTGGTTCCATTCTCCCCGTCACTTTCAGGTACACCAATCAAATATAGGTTTGATCTTTTCACATAGTCCCATATTTCTTAGAGGCTTTGTTTGTTCCTTTTCATTCTTTTTTCTCTACTCTTGTCTTCACACTTTATTTCATTAAGTTGATCTTCAATTTCTGATATCCTTTCTTCCACTTGATCGATTTGACTATTGATACTTTGTATATGCTTCATGAAGTTCTCGTGCTGTGTTTTTCAGTTCCATCAGTTATTTATGTTCTTCTCTAAACTCATTATTCTAGTCAGCAATTCCTCTAACATTTTATCAAGTTTCCTTGAATTAGGTTAGAACATGCTCCTTTAGCTTGGAGGAGTCTGTTGTTACCCACCGTCTGAGGCCTACTTCTGTCAATTCGTCAACTGATTCTCTGTCAGGTTTTGTTCCCTTGTTGGCAAGGAGTTACCATCCTTTGAAGGAGAAGAAGCATTCTGAGTTTTTGAATTTTCAGCCTCTTTATGCTGGCTTTTCCTCATCTTCGTGGATTTATCTACCTTTGGTCTTTGATGTTGGTGACCTTTGGATGGGACCTTTGTGTGGATGTCTTATTCTTTACGTTGAGGCTGTTCCTTTCATTTCTTTCTGTTTGTTAATTTTCCCTTTACCAGTCAGGCCCCTCTGCTGCAGGTCTGCTGGAGTTTGCTGAAGGTCCACTCCAGACACTATTTGCCTGGGTATCACTAGTGGTGACTGCAGAACAGCAAAGATTGCTGCCTGTTCCTTCCTCTGGAAGCTTCATTCCGGAGGGGCATGCACCAGAAGCCAGCTGGAGCTCTCCTGTATGAGGGGTCTATTCCAGCTGGGAGGTGTCCCCTAGTCAAGAGACACAGTTGTCAGGGACCCACTTGAGGAGGCAGATTGCCCCTTAGCAGAGCTTGAGCGCTGTGTTGGGAGATCCGCTGCTCACTTCAGAGCCAGCAGACAGAAATGTTTAAGTCTGCTGAAGCTGCACCCACAGCTGCCCCTTCCCCTAGGTGCTCTGTCCCAGGGAGATGGGAGTTTTATCTGTAAGCCACTGACTGAGGCTGCTGCCTTTCTTTCAGAGATTCCCTGCCCAGAGAGGAGGAATCTAGAGAGGCACTCTGGCTATAGCAGCTTTGCCGAGCTGCAGTGGGCTCTATTCAGTTTGAACTTCCAGGCAGCTTTGTTTACACTGTAAATGTAAACTACCTTCAGACTTATCTGCTGGCAGCGAGAATTTCAAGCCAGTGGATCTTACCTTCCTGGGCTCCATGGGGGTGGGATGTGCTGAGCCAGACTACTTGGCTTCCTGGCTTCAGTCCCCTTTTCAGGGTAATGAACTATTCTGTCTCACTGACATTCCTGGTGCCACTAGGGTATGAAAATAAACTCTTACAGCTAGCTGAGTGTCTGCCCAAATGGCTGCCCAGTTTTGTGCTTGAAACTGAGGGCTCTGATGGTGTAGGCACTTAAGGGAATCTCCTGGTCCGCGGGTTGTGAAGACTGTGGGAAAAGCATAGTGTCTGGGCCAGAATGCACATTCCTCATGGCATAATCCCTCACAGCTTCCCTTGGCTAAGGTAGGGAGTTCCCCAACCCCTTGCACTTCCCCTGGTGAGGCAATGCCCCACGCTGCTTCTGCTCACCCTCCTTGGGCTGCACCCACTGTCTAATCAGTCCAAATGAGATGAGCTGTGTACCTCATTTGGAAATTCAGAAATCACCCTCTTCTGCATTGATCTTGCTGGAAACTGCAGACCAGAGGTATTCTTATTCAGCCATTTTGCCAGCCCCCAAAGATGTTTCTTATTAGTATTCATTTCACCTACCTGAATAAAGCCTCCAGATTTAATTTTAATAAGAGTTTTTGTGAAAATAGTTTGGTAAGAAGCAGAAAATAGAGGGAACATGTTTTCAAACAAAATGTAGAAGTTTAATTTTTATTTTAATTTCTTTTTTAAATTGGCAAGTAATAATTGTACATATTCATGGAGTACATAGCGATATTTTGATACATATAATGTATATTGATCAGACCAGTGTAATCAACATATCCATCAATTCAAATATGTATTATTTCTTTGTGTTGGAAATTTTCAATATTCTGCTTCTAGTTATTTGAAAACATAGTATATTATTGCTAACATCCTATGTTAACAATAGAACACTACAGATTATTGCTCCTATCTAGCTATAATTTTGTTGCCTTTAACAAATCTCTTTCTATCCCTTTCTTTCCCACACCCTTCAACGCCTCTAGTATTCTCTGTTCTACTTTTTACTTCTGTGAAATCAACTTGTTTTTCTTAGCTTCCACATATGAGTGAGAACATGTGGTGTTTAACTTTCTGTTTCTGGCTTATGTCACCCAACATAACGTCCTCTAGTTCCACTCATTCTGCCACAAATGACAGGGTTTCAGTGTCTCTTATGGCTGAAGAGCTCTCCATTGTGTATATATACCACAGTTTCTTTATTTATTCATCTTTTGTCATATACCTATGTTGATTCCATATTTTGGTCATTGTGAACAAAAATGAGGGTGCAGACGTCTTTTGATATAATGATTTCCTTTACTTTGGATCCATTCTTAGTAGTGGGATTGCTGAATCATGAGTTGGTTTTGCAGTGGCATGATCTGGGTTCACTGCAACCTCCGCCTCCCGGGTTAAATCAATTCTCCTGCCTCAGTCTCCCAAGTTGTTGGGATTACAGGTGCCCACCACCATGCTCAGCTAATTTTTGTATTTTTAGTAGAGATGGGGTTTCTCCATATTTCCCAGGCTGCTCTCAAATTCCTGACCTCAAGTGATTCACCTGCTTCAGCCTCCCAAAATGCAGAAATTACAAGTGTGAGCCACTACCCCGAACCTATTTGTAGTTTTCTGAGCAACCTACAAAATGTTCTCCTTAGCACTACACCACTCCACATTCCCACCAACAGTGTATAACAGTTTCATTTTCTCTGCATCCGCAACAGCACTTGTTATTTTTTGTCTTTGTAATAATAGCCATCCTAACAGGAGTGAGATCATACCTCATTGTGCTCCTGACTTGCATCTTCCTGATGATTAGTGATGCTGAGAATGTTTTCATATATTTTCTAGCCTTTCATATATCTTCCTCTGGGAAACATCTGTTCAGATTATTTGTCCATTTTTTAATCAGACTGTTTGTTCTTTTGCTGTTGAGACATTTGAGTTCCTTGTATATTATCTTTTGGGGAATTACATTTAGGTCATTGATCTATGTTTGAGTTTATTTGTGTATAGAGTGAGGAGGGAGTGTAGTTTCATTGTTCTGCATATAGATATCTAGTTTCCCGGGCACCATTTATTGAAGAGACTGTGCTTTCCCCAATGAGTATTCTTGGCAACTTTGTCAAAAATCAATTGGCTATCAATATTTGCATCAATTTTTGGATCCTCTATTTTGTTTCATTGGTTATATGTCTGTTTTTATGGCAGTCCCATGCTATTTTGGTTATTGTAGCTTTGTAGTGTATTTTGATGTCTTTTAATATGATACCTCCAGCTTTCTTCAATTTGCTCAGGATTGCATTGGCTATGTGAGGTCTTTTGTGGTTCTATACAAAGTTTAGTAACTTTCTTTCTATTTCTGTGAAGAGCGTTAACTTGTACCTTGATAGAGATTACATTTAATCTGTAGATTGCATCGGATAGTATCTTCATTTTAAATACTAGTTCTTCCAATCTATAAGCACAGGATGTCTTTTATTTGTTTGTGTCCTCTTCAATTTCTTTCATTATTAATTTATAATTTTCTTGTAGAGATCTTTCACCTACTTGGTAAAATTTATTCTTACAAGTTTTTTGTTTTGTTTTGTTTTGTTTTAGTAGCTATCATGAATGAGACTGTTTTCTTGATATCTTTTTTGGCTTGTTCATTTTTCAAGGACTTTTCTTGATTGAACACACTTATTTAAGCACTTAGATTTCTTCCTTATTTAAGTTTTAATAAAAACATATGCTCTTGAAAGCATGGAGAGCTTATCATACTACAAAGGTAGTTTTTAAATTTCTAAAAATATAATGCACAATTGATGCATATGAAATGTGGTAAAATGCCACCAACATGCAACTAAACTTTTTAAAAGTATCAACATTTTTGTCTTTAAAAAACTTAAGACGTTATTTGTCTTAGTGAAAATGTACATACTCAGTGTTAGAAAGTTCATCTTTTTTTATCCTATGTGTGCCTTTTCTTTTTTTTTTTTTTACAGT
>NW_016806129.1:167852-172675 GCF_001698545.2 Rhinopithecus bieti
ACTCTTTTAGCAATTACTGGTAGTAAATAAAACTAATAATCATTGTTCAGGAACTGAATTTGTTTATGATAACATTTTTTCAAACTCAGCCCAAAGAAGCCATTTCACTTTTGCTTAGTGATTTATTAATAAGATACACATTATTACACACACCAATGTTCATATTATCTTAAAATGCTTTCAAATAGAATGGGAATTTTTGCAACAACAAAAAATTACACAAACAAGCTTGTATGATTGTGTAAATAAAATGTTTCTACAAGTGAGGCACAAATTCAAATAAACCTATTTAGCCACTATTCTGGAGGAGTTGCTGTTTATTCCTTTATCTAATTTGGTTACCAAAATTTTTATTATGGCTTATCAAATGTGCCCAGTACATCAAGTTCTGCTTATCATAAGGGTTACATTTAATCAGAACTATGGTCAGTCATAAAAGAACCTGTATTTATCAAATCAGTGCATAATATTCACAAGAAACCACCAATAATAAACACATTAAAAAATACTGTTGAGGGATGGGTGGCAAGATGGCCAAACCGGAAAAGCTCCTGTCTGCAACTACCAGCAAGATCAATGCAGAAGGTGAGTGATTTCTCCATTTCCAACTGAAGAACCTGATTCATCTCATTGGGACTGGTTAGACAGTGGCTGCAGCCCACAAAGGGTGAGCAAAAGCAGGGTGGGGTGTTGCCTCAGGTGGGAAGTGCAAGGGGTCGAGGAATTCCCTCCCCTAGCCAAGGGAAGCTTCCTCACCATGCCTCGAGGAACGGTGCATTCTGGCCCAAACACTACACTTTTCCCATGGTCTTCACAACCTGCAGACAAGGAGATTCCCTCGGGTGCCTATACCATCAGGACCCTGGGTTTCAAGCACAAAACAGGGCAGCTGTTTTGGCAGACACTGAGCTAGCTGCAGGAGATTTTTTTAATACTCCAGTGTTGCCTGGAATGCCAGCGAGACAGTACTGTTCACTCCTCTGGAAAGGGGGCTGAAGCCAGAAAGCCAAGTGGTCTAGCTCAGCAAATACTACGAATACAGAGCTCAGCAAGATAAGATCCACTAGCTTGAAATTCTCGCTGCCAGCACAGCAGTCTGAAGTTGACCTGGGACATTCGAGCTTGGTGGATGGAGGGGCGTCCACCATTAATGAGGGTTGAGTAGGTGGTTTTCCCCTCACAGTGTAACCAAAGCCTCCAAGCAGTTCAAACTGATTGGAACCCACTGCAGCTTGGCAAAGCTGCTGGAGCCAAACTGCCTCTCTAGATTCCTCCTGTCTGGGCAGGGCACCTCTGAAAGAAAGGCAGCAGTCACACTCAGGGACTTATAGACAAAACTTGAGCTTGGTGGAAGGATGGGCGACCCCCATTACTAAGACTTGAGTAGGCGGTTTTCCCCTCACAGTGTAAACAAAGCCACCAAGTGGTTCAAACTGGGCAGAGCCCACTGCAGCTCTACAAAGCTGCTGTAGTCACACTGCCTCTCTAGACTCCTCCTCTCTGGGCAGGGCATCTCTGAAAGAAAGGCAGCAGCCCCAGTCAGGGGCTTATATATAAAATTCACATCTCCCTGAGACAGAGCACATGGAGGAAGGGGTGGCTATGGGTGCTGTTTCGGCAGACTTAAACGTTCCTGCCTGCTGGCTCTGAAGAGAGCAGCAGATCTTCCAGCACAGTGTGTGAGCTCTGCTAAGGGACAGACTGCCTCCTACAGTGGGTCCCTGACCCCCTTGCCTCCTGACTGGGAGACACCTACCAGCAGGGGTCAACAGACTCCTCATACAGGAGAGCTCTGGCTGGCATCTGGCAGGTGGTCCTCTGGGACAAAGCTTCCAGAAGAAGGAACAGGCAGCAAACTTTGCTATTCTGCAGCCACTGCTGGTGATACCCAGGCAAACAGGGTCTAGAGTGAAACTCCAGCAAACTCCAGCAGACCTGCAGCAGAGGGGCCTGAGTGTTAGAAAGAAAACTAACAAACAGAAAAGAATAGCAGCAACATCAGCAAAAATGACGTCCACACAAAAACCCCTTTTGAAGGTTACCAACATCAAAGACCAAAGGTAGATAAATCCACGAAGATAAGGAAAACCAGTACAAAAGTTTGAAAATTCAAAAAACCAGAATGTCTCTTCTCCTTCAAAGAATCACAATTGCTCGCCAGCAAGGGAACAAAACTGGACAAAGAATGAGTCTGATGAATTGATAGAAGTAGGCTTCAGAAGGTGGGTAATAACAAACTCCTGCAAGCTAAAGGATTGTGTTCTAACCCAATGCAAGGAAGCTAAGAACCTGGAAAAAAAAAAAAAATAGAGGAATTCCTAACTAGAATAACCAGTTTAGGGAAGAACATAAATGACCCGATGAAGCCGAAAAACACAGTATGAGAACTTTGTGAAGCACACACAAGTATCAATAGCTGAATTGATCAAGTGGAAGAAAGGATATCAGAGACTGAAGATCAACTTAATGAAATAAAACATGAAGACAAGATTAGAGAAGAAAGAATGAAAAGGAACAAACATAACTTCCAAGAAACATGGGACAATGTGAAAAGATCAAACCTATCTTTGATTGGTGTACCTGATATTCTTCAGGAGAACTTCCCCAACCTACTAAGACAGGCCAACATTCAAATTCAGGAAATACAGAGAACACCACAAAGGTACTCCTCAAGAAGAGCAACACCAAGACACATAATTGTCAGATTCAGCAAGGTTGAAATGAAGGAAAAAATGTTAAGGGAAGCCAGAAGGAAGGTCGGGTTACTCACAAAGGGAAGCTCATCAGACTAACAGCAGATCTCTCTGCAGAAACCTTACAAGCCAGAAGAGAATGGGGACCAATGTTGAACATTCTTAAAGAAAGAATTTTCAACCTAGAATCTCATACTGAGCCAAACTAAGCTTCATAAATGAAGGAGAACTAAAATCCTTTGCAGACGAGCAAATGCTGAGACATTTTGTCACCACCAGGCCTGCCTTACAAGAGCTCCTGAGGAAAGTACTAAATATAGACAGAAAAAATGGTACTAGCCACTGCAAAAACATACCAAATTATAAAGACCATTGACACTATGAAGAAGCAACCTCAACTAATGGGCAAAATAATCAGCTAGCATCATAATAACAGGATCAAATACACACATAACAATATTAACTTTAAATGTAAGCAAGCTAAATGCCCCAATTAAAAGACACAGACTGGCAAATTGGATAAAGAATTGAGACCCATTGATGTGCTGTATTCAGGAGACCCATCTCACATGCAAAGACACAAAGGGATCAAAATAGGCTCAAAATAAAGGGATAGAGGAATATTTACCATGCAAATGGAAAGCCAAAAACAAACAAACAAACAAAAAATAGGAGAGGTTGCAATTCTAGTCTCTGATAAAACAGGCTTTAAACCAACAGAGATCAAAATGACAAAGAAGGACATTACATAATGGTAAAGGGATCAATGCAACAAGAAGAGCTAAGTAGCCTAAATATATATGTACCCAATGCAGGAGCAACTAGATTCATAAAGAAAGTTGTTAGAGACCTACAAATAGACTTCAATTTCCTCACAATAATAGTGGGAGACTGTAACACTCCACTGTCAATATTAGACAGATAAATGAGACAGAACATTAACAAGGATATTCAGGACTTGAAGTCAGCTCTGGACCAAGTGTACCAAATAGACATCTACAGAACTCTGTACCCCAAATCAACAGAATCTACATTCTTCTCAGCACCAGACTGCACTTATTATAAAATTGGCATCATAATTGGAAGTAAAACACTTCTCAGCAAATGCAAAAGAATGGAAATCATAATAATCAGTCTGTCGGACCACAGTGCAATCAAATTAGAACTTGGGATTAAGAAACTCACTCAAAACCACAAAACTACATGGAAACTGAACAATCTGCTCCTGAATTACTACTGGGTACATAAGGAAATTAAGGCAGAAATAAATAAGTTATTTGAAAACAATGAGAACAAAGACACAACACACCAGAATCTCTATGACACAGGTAAAGCAGTGGTTACAAGGAAATTTATAGCACTAATTGCCCACAAGAGAAAGTGGGAAAGATCTAAAATCAACACCATACCATCACAATTAACAGAAGTAGAGAAGCAAGAGCAAACAAATTCAAAAGCTAGCAGAAGACAAGAAATAACAAAGATGAGAGCAGAACTGAAGAAGACAGAGACACAAAAAATTCTTCAAAAAAGTAATGATTCCAGATTTTTGAAAAGATTAACAAAATAGACCACTAGCAAGACTAATAAACAAGAAAAGGGAGAAGAATCAAATTAATACAATAAAAATTGATAAAGGGGATATCACCACTGATCCCATAGAAATACCAACTACCGTCAAAGAATACTATAAACACTGCTCTGCAAATAAACTAGAAAATCTAGAAGAAATGAATGGGCCGGGCGCGGTGGCTCAAGCCTGTAATCCCAGCACTTTGGGAGGCCGAGACGGGCGGATCACGAGGTCAGGAGTTCGTAGACCATCCTGGCTAACACGGTGAAACCCCGTCTCTATAAAAAATACAAAAAGCTAGCCGGGCGAGGTGGCTGGTGCCTGTAGTCCCAGCTACTCGGGAGGCTGAGGCAGGAGAATGGCTTAAACCCGGGAGGCGGAGCTTGCAGTGAGCGGAGATCCGGCCACTGCACTCCCTCCTGGGCGACAGAGCGAGACTCCGCCTCAAAAAAAAGAGCTATGGAATTGAAAAGTACCATAACTGAAGTGAAAAAATTCACTAGAGGGCTCAAGAGTAGATTTGAGCTCGCAAAAGAAAGAATCAGCAAACTTAAAGA
>NW_016806129.1:173069-176645 GCF_001698545.2 Rhinopithecus bieti
AAAAAAGCTCAGGACCAGGCAGATTCACAGCCGAAATCTACCAGAGGTGTAAAGAGGAGCTGGAGCATTACTTCTGAAACTATTCCAAAAAGTAGGAAAAAGGGATTTCTCCCTAACTCATTTTATGAGGCCAGTGTCATCTTGATACCAAAACCTGGCACAGACACAACAACAACAGCAAAAATTTCAGGCCAACATCCCTGGTGTACTTCAATGTGAAGATCCTCAATAAAATACTGGCAAACTGAATCCAGCAGCACATCAAAAATCTTATCCACCACGATCAAGCCTACTTCATCCCTGGGATGCAAGGCTGGTTCGACATACACAAATCAACAAATGTAATCCATTGTATAAACAGAACAAATGACAAAAACCACATGATTATCTCAGTAGATGCAGAAAATGCCTTTGATAAAATTCAACATTCCTTAATGCTAAAAACTCTCAATAAACTAGGTATTGATGGGACGTATCTCAAAATAATAAGAGCTATTTATGACAAACCCACAGCCAATATCATACTGAATGGGCAAAAGCTGGAAGCATTCCCTTTGAAAACTGGCAAAAGACAAGGATACCCTCTCTCACCACTCCTATTCAACATAGACTGGAAGTTCTGGCCAGGGCAATCAGTCAAGAGAAAGAAATAAAGGGCATTTAAACAGAAAGAGAGGAAGTCAGATTGTCTCTGTTTGCAGATGACATGATAGTATACTTAGGAAACCCCATCATCTCAGCCCAAAATCTCTTTAAGCTGATAAGCAACTTCAGCAAAGTCTCAGGATACAAAATCAATGTGCAAATATCACAAGCATTCCTATACACCAATAGTAGACAGAGAGCCAAATCATGAGTGAACTACCATTCATGATTGCTACAAAGAGAATAAAATATATAGGAATACAACTTCCAAGGCATGTGAAGAAAGTCTTCAAGGAGAACTACAAACTGCTGCTCAGGGAAATAAGAGAGGACATAAACAAAAGGAAAAACATTCCATGCTCATGGATAGGAAGAATCAATATTGTGAAAATGGCAATACTGCTGAAAGTAATTTATAGATTCTGTGCTATCCCCATCAAGCTACCATTGGCTTTCTTCACAGAATTAGATAAAAACTGCTTTAAATTTCGTATGGAACCAAAAAAGAGCCCATATAGCCAAGAAAATCTTAAGCAAAAAGAACAAAGTTGGAGGCATCACACTACCTCACTTCAAACTATACTACAAGGCTACCATAACCAAAACAGCATGGTTCTGGTACCAAAATAGATATATAGACCAATGGAACAGAACAGAGGCCTCAGCAATAATGCCATATATCTACAACCATCTGATCTTTGACAAACCTGACAAAAACAAGCAATGGGGAAAAGATCTCCTATGTAATAAATGGTGTTAGGAAAACTGGCAAGTCATATGCAGAAAATAATACTGGACCCCTTCCTTATACCATATACAAAATAAACTCAAGATGGATTAAAGACTTAAATGTAAGACCTAAAACCATAAAAACCTTAGAAGAAAACCTAGACAATACCATTTAGGACATAGGCATGGGCAAAGACTTCATGACTAAAACACCAAAAGCAATAGCAACGAATGCCAAAATTGACAAATGGGATCTACTTAAACTAAAGAGCTTCTGCACAGCAAAACAAACAAACAAACAAACAAACAAAATTATCATCAGAGTGAACAGGCAGCCTAGAGAATGAGATAAAATTTTTGCAATCTCTCCATCTGACAAAGGGCTAATATCCAGAATCTACAAGGAAGTTAAACAAACTTAAAAGAAAAAAAATCAACAACCCCATCAAAAAGTGGGCAAATATATGAACAGACACTTCTCAAAAGAAAACATTTATGCAGCCAGGAAACATGAAAAAAAGCTCATCATCACTGGTCATTAGAGAAATGCAAATCAAAACCACAATGAGATACCATGGAACTACTAATGTTTATCTGTTTCCAACCTATAATCCAAAGTTATCACCATTAGCTTTGTTTCTCAAATTATTTCAGATTTTGTCATTGGAGCTGCTCTTTCATATGGGCTCCTGTGTCTTTTTAGTATGAGTCCGCCCTTCCTTCCTTCCTTCCTTCCTTCCTTCCCTCCTTCCTTCCGACCTTCCTTCCTTCCCTCCCTCCCTCTTTCTTTCCTAAGTTGCTTCTGTGTACTGAGCCAGAAAGAATATACATGAGTGCATGTATACTAACCCATATATAAATACATACATCTATAGTTATTTATGTATTTATATATTCGTGTCTATGTTAACATCAATACTGATATTTCTCAGCTAGTTTACCCCACAGGGTTTATTCTTGCCTTCCTTGTTTATTTTATCTAGTCAAAACACTAGTTGCCAAAGTTACTTAACTTTGTTATTTTTCTCTTCAACCCCATTCAGTGAAGCTATGTTATACATTTATAATACAATTGGTTCATTTTTCTTGTCTGCAATCCATCCTGGGATTTCCTGACATCCTGCTTTTGTTTTGTTTGCAATTTCCATGCAGTAAAGTTCATCATTTGTATTGTACAGTTCTATGGGTTTTGAAAAATGCTTAGTCATGTATCCACCACCATAGTGTCATGCAAAACAGCTCCATCCTCCTAAAATTTTCCTGTGTGGCCTGTTTGTAGTCAAATAATCTTCCTTCTCACAATCCTTGGCAATTACAGGTCTGTTTATCATTCCTATAGTTTTACCTTTACCCAAATGCCTTTCAAATGAAATAATACAATACTTAGCAAAATGTATATCAGATTTAGCCATACTGTTGTGTGAATCAACTGTTCCGTTTTCTTGCTAAGTATTAGTACGTTCTATGGATATGTTACAGGTTGTTTATCCGTTAACCTGTCGAAGCTTGTCTTGGTTCTTCTTTTTGTGATTATAAAACAAAGTGCTATAAACACGTGTTTTTATGCTTTTAGTAAATACCAGTTTCCATTTTTTTTTTGTTAAATATCTAAGAGTGGAATTACTGGATCATATGATAAATGTATGTTTACTTTTGTAAAAAAATTGCTAAACCATCTTCAGAAGTGGCTGAACAATTTCGCATATCATCTAGCAACTAAAGTTGCTGTTAACATGCATCATTGCCAGAATTTTATCTTGTCAGGTGTGTGTGTGTTTGTTTTGTTGCAATTCTAATACTTGTGTAGTACATTGTGGTTTTAATTTGCATTTCCCTAATAACTAATGATGTTGAGCATTTTTTCATATGCTTTCACATATCTATTTTGGCGAAGTGTCTGTTTAGACTTTTAAATTTTTTTTTAATTTATTAAAATTTATTAATTTTTTGCCTTTTGCCTTGTTGTTGACTTTTTAGTGTTATTTATATATTATGCATGTAAGATTTTATTGGATACATTATTTGATTTGCAAATACTTTTTCTTAGTGTATGTTACCTTTTCATTCTCTTTACAGTGTCTTTTACAGAGGAAAGTATTCTAATCTTGATAAAGCCTAATTTAACATTTTTAAAGTAGATCATGCTTCACATTGATCTTTAAATCTTAAAGATTATGTAGATTGTCTTATGTTTTCTTTTAA
>NW_016806129.1:178548-181343 GCF_001698545.2 Rhinopithecus bieti
ACTATCATGCTTTTGCATTTGGGAGGTAAATTGAAAAGAAAGATAAATTCTTTAGCAAATGTTTATTTTCAGGATAATATCTTTAAATATATTTCATCGTAAAGAAATCATTAAGACTATCACAGAAAGTTTCAACTTCTCTATTACATAAATTTATTATTACTTAGGGGTTTAGAAAAATCTCAAACAGAACAATCTCTGCGGGCATAGATTAGTTTTGTGAGAAACTAATGAATAGTAATGCATGAAGCAAATCAGTGGACGTAAGGGTAGGTCAGAGATATTTGTGAGAGAAATGGCATCTAGAATGAGTTGAAGTAGACAGAACCTTTTAGTTCTCTCAAGGTGAATTGATCCTTATGAAATGTTTGCTATGTGAAGCTTTATTTGAAGATACCATTCTCCAATTCACAGGAAGGAATAACTTTAGGATTAGGGTGAGTAAGTGGCTGGGTTATAAGACCAAGTGTACCAACAAGCAAATTAATCTGCAGTTGTAGAATGTGGTTAGATCAGTTTGCCATATGTATCTACATAGTTTGACAGACTACAGATGCATCTTCTGGTGGAAGCGTTTCACCTGAATCCAGACAAACAATAGGAAGCAGGTATGTGCATCGTGTAGTCAGTTTACCACAGGACCACTGCCTAGAACTTGATCAAGAATATTTCTTTCTGCTTGCCTGTGACTTCATAATAGTCACATAGCTTAATTAATTAGTTATAATACTTAAATACACGAAATGGAATGGCAAGTTTGATTACCTTTTTATTATCCATAGTATTTGAAAGCAGTCAAGATCCTTTATGTGTTACTACCCTATAAGTTAGCAATGACATTAATAAAATTCATATAGCCAATTAGGGAGATATAGCCAGTTATACGAAAGCATATCCTCACTGTTCTGTTTGTAACAAGGCTATGATGTGAATAAAGATGCTTTAAGAATGCCTGAAATGCCTCCCAGCTCTCTTCTTTTTCATGATTTATACCACAACCTTTTTTCCAGATAAAAACTCAATGTTAAATATGTATTATATGTGTGTATATATATTATATTTGTGTATATATATTATATGTGTATATATATGTGTATATATATGTGTGTGTGTGTGTATGTGTGTGTGTATGTGTATATATATATAAAATGTTCTCATTTGGTAAAAACACATCTTCTTTTCTTTTTACCTAGCACAAAACAACCATGTATAATCTTGAAATCCCGCTTGTTAAACCTATATTTAATTTTATACCTTTTTTTTCTGTAGAAAAAAGGCATTTTTTTGAAAAATAAGACATATGATGGTGGACAGTAAATTGCTTTACCCTAAAAAACAAAACCACAATGGTAACTTTCTAAAGGAATTTTTAGAACTTTATGAAATTCGGTTTCAAATAAGAAATTTTCATTGAATCAAAAGATTAAAAAATCTTCCATGGGAGATATAATCTGCACTGAGAGCTTTGATATGTAGCAACTAAATTATTAGTTCATCAGATGAACCAAATGTGTAAGCATTACTACCTTTGTAATACAATGGTAAAAATTCAGTTTATGGTCATTAGAGAAATACATATCAAAATCACACTTAGATACCATCTCATGCCAGTTAGAATGGCAATCATTAAAAAGTCGGGAAACAACAGATGCTAGAGAGGCTGCAGAGAAATAGGAATGGTTTTACACTGTTGGCTGGAATTCAAATTAGTTCAACAACTGTGCAAGACAATGTGGCAATTCCTCAAGGATCTAGAACCAGAAATACCATTTGACCCAGCAATCCCATTATGGGGTGTAATACCCAAAGGGATATAAATCATTCTATTTTAAAGATACATGCACACATATATTTATTGTAGCAATATTCACAATAGCAAAGACTTGGAACCAACTCAAATCACCATCAATGATAGACTGGATAAAAAAATATGGTACATATACACCATGGAATACTATGCAGCCATAAAAAGGAATGAGATCATGTCCTTTGCAGGGACATGGATGAAGCTGGAAGCCATCATCCTCAGCAAACTAACACAGGAACAGAAAATTAAACACTGTATTTCTCACTCATAAGTGGGAATTGACCAATGAGAACACATGGACACAGGGAAGGGAACAACACACACTGGGGCCTGTCAGGGGTGTGGCAGAGGGGAAAGAATCAGAACAAATAGCTCATGCATGTGGGGTTTAATACCTAGGTGATGGGTTGACAGGTGCAGCAGACCACCATGGCACAGGTTTACCTATGTAAAAAACCTGCACCTTCTGCACATGTACCCCGGAAGCTAAAATAAAATAAATTTTGAAAAAAGAAAAAAAATACTGTTATGTTTTGGTGTTAATATAATTCCTTCCATAGTAGATAATTAATTAAAAATTATAAGCCTGGGTGGCCAGGTAAATTGTTCTTGATTCTGACCCTATTCAGAAGTAATGGGGATTTTTTTGTCAGTTTTATTCTTTTTGACACTCTCATCTCAGTTCCATGCTGATTTATAAAATCAATCATTTCTTCATTTTAGGGCTAATATGAAAAATACAAGGATGTATTTCTCATATGTAATGTACATATACCATATACCATATACACTTTATATGTATATAAACATGCTCTGTATGTTATATATATTTTTAATGAATTTATCTGTTCACTTATTCAAATTTTACAGAGAAAATTGATCACTAAATTAAAAAGTCTACAAAATATGGTTATACTTGAGATACTCCCTATTGGATATCTTGAAGCTCCTCCCTAGCCCATTACTTTAAGTGGATAATAATTTATCT
>NW_016806130.1:0-4012 GCF_001698545.2 Rhinopithecus bieti
AATAGTCCCATGTTCCAAATGACCTTCACATTTCCTGCTGAACCTTCATGTAGGTGAAAATAAGCACCTAATTTTCCAACAACTCGAGTACTATACCAACTGAAGGATGCTTGCATTTAGTTTTGACTAGAACTTTCCACTGTTCCATGGTTTCACCATGTTGGGAAGTCACAGCAACATGGGCAGAAGCGCTTTTGTGATTTGAGTTGCCACTAAAGCACACTTGTGTCAGTCCGCATCACGAGCTGTCACTCACAGATTAGTATGAGCATCTGACTACTTTTTAATGTCTTCTAGTGTTGCCATGTCTGAGGGTTTACATTTTAAGGTGCATGTTATTTTATTATACATTACTTTGCTTTTACTTTTCCTTTCTACTAGTACGTTATGTTGGTCTTTTATAACTATGTGTAAGAGTACGTGGTATCACCTATGAATTTCATCTCAGGTTAGTACAGGGGGGTTTTAAAATGGATCATTAGGGCCGGGTGCGGCGGTTCACGCCTGTAATCACAACACCTTTGGGAGGCCCAGGCAGGTGGATCATCTGAGGTCAGGAGTTTGAGACCAGCCTGGCCAAGGTGACGAAACCCTGTCTCTACTAAAAGTACAAAAAAATTAGCCGGGCATGGTGGTGTGTGCCTGTAATCCCAGCTACTCAGGAGGCTGAGGCAGGAGAATTGCTTGAACTCGGGAGGTGGAAGTTGCAGTGAGCCCAGATCACGCCACTACACTGCAACCTGGGCGACAGAGCGGGACTCGGTCTCAAAAAAAAAAAAAAAGAATCATTAGGTATGAGACCACTGTTTCAAATAACTAATCCTTAGTATAGTATGACATTACCTTTTCTGTTGCCAAGGCACCCAACATCTCTGCCTACCATCTGACATCAGAGCGGTGTATCATATTCCCTTGGCTTCAAGACTGTAAGAAGATTGTTCAACTCTACCCTAGTCCCTACCATTTGTGGTCTAAAGTAACAATTTTATCTATTTTCATGGTCATGATGTGTACAGCTTCATCATTTGTTGTTCAGAACATTTGGTGCCCTCTTGGAAAAGCACATAATCAAAAAGTCCAGTGCATTGAATCTTCAAGGCAGTTTTTAAATTAAGTGAACCTAAATTTCCTTGAGTTTAGAATTTTTCCCTGAGGAATTTGGAAGTAAGCATTAACAAACACATCGATTTAGTCTTATGCCATACACATTGGCAATAAACACCCTGGTAAGAAAATAAGCAGTTAGTGTTATGTGCACAATAGCAAAAAATAAATACATACTTTGAGCTGGATTAAAATATGAACCTAGAGATCATGTTGTCAACGCAGTGAAAGAGAAAAAAATGCATTGCCAGTGAATAAACCTGTAATAAATATGCAGGGCTGACCTTTGGCTGGATTGCAAAGGAGCTGGTATTTGTTTTCAGCACTTCCATCTTCCTTCTTGGGTGCCCTGTTCTACCCCCAGGACTCCCCATAATCACAAGCCTAGGGCCTTCACTCAACACAGAATTAGCAAACATTTTCAAGCTACTTCTGTATGCCAGGCATCATGATAGGCACTATCAAATTCCTCTCTGATCTAAACGCATCTTCCTGTCAGAAGGAAAGGGGTCTGACAAACTTTTTTCTCCCTTTGTAACTCTCAAATCTTTTGAAAGTAATTTGGTTGGCGCAATTACAAAAGTAATTGCGCCAACCAAATTACTTTCAAATACTTTTGCACCAACCTAATATATGGGGTATTTTAAAGACCAGGATAGCGGTTATCTTAGACAAGAGGGAGTTGCTGGAAAGGGGCATGAGGGCTTCTGGGGTGCTGGTAATGTGTTTCTTTTTTTTCTGTGGCATAAAAACACGTGATATAAAATTTACCATCCTAACCATTTTTAAGTGGACAATTCAGTAGTGTTAAGCATATTCACAATGTTGTGAAGCAGATCTCCAGAATTTTTTATCTTCAAAAATTGAAACTTTATACCCATTAGACAACAACTCCCCTTTGCCCCCTCCTCCAACTCCTGGCAATCACCCTTCTAATTTCTGTCTCTATGAATTTGACTACTCTAGGTACCTCACATAAGTGGAATCACATACTATTCATCCGTTTGTGTCTGGCCTCTTTCACTTAGCCTAAACAAGGTTCCTCTATGTAGTAACATGTGACAAGATTTCCTTTCTAATGTTGACCTTCCTTCCTTCCTTCCTTCCTTCCTTCCTTCCTTCCTTCCTTCCTTCCTTCCTTCCTTCCTTCTTGAGATGGAGTCTCTCTCTGTTGCCCAGGCTGGAGTACAGTGGCGCGATCTTGGCTTACTGCAACCTCTGCCTTCCGAGGTTCAAGCGATTCTCCTGCCTCAGCCTCCTGAGTAGCTGAGATTACAGGTGTGCACCACCACGCTAGGCTAATTTTTGTATTTTTAGTAGAGACGGGATTTCGCCACGTTTCCCAGGCTGATCTTGAACTCCTGACCTCAAATGATCTGCCCACCTTGGTCTCCCAAAGTGCTGGGATTACAGGCGTGAGCTACCACACTTGGCCTCTAATGTTGTATTTGTCGATCTGGGTGCTGGCTACCCAGGATGTCTACTTTGGGAAAATTCATCCAGCTGTGCATATTGTATTTGGACACATTTCTGTATGCATGTTATACTTTTAAAAGCATTTACTTAAAGTAGATGGAGATAAATTTTTCAAATCACTTCTAGTAAGGTATTTGATATAGTTTGGATGTTGTCCCCTCCAAATCTCATGTTAAAATATAATCCCTAGTGTTGGAGGTGGGACCTGGTGGGAGGTGATTGGATCATGGGGGCAGTTTCCTCATGGCTTGGTGCGGTAATCACATTAGTAAGTTCTTGAGAGATCTGGTCATTTAAAAGTGTATGACACCTCCTCCAACTCTCCCTCTTGCTCTGGCTCTCACCATGGGACTTGTCTGCTCCCCTTTGCCTTCCTCCATGAGTAAAAGCTCCCTGAGGTCTCCCCAGAAGCCAAGCAGATGCTGGCACCATGCTTGTACAGCCTGCAGAACCGTAAGCCCTCTTTTCTTTATAAAATACCCAGTCTCAGGTATTTCTTTATAGCAACACCAGAACGGCCTAACACAGTATTAGTAACTTACCGTGTTAATGTTTTCCAGTGGCATTTTGGAAGTACCAGTTAGAGAAGGCAGTGCTTAACACGCAGCATTTGCTGAGGAAAGAACTTCAAAAGACTCGGTCTCAGACAGGCCCTCCTCAAATCTCACTCGAGCTGTGGTTCTGAGCCCCTCTATACAGAAGTCGTGCTGCTCATCACAATCCCAAATCACACACACACAAAATACCCTTAAATAAAAGCAGAAGGTGAAGAAAAAACTGTCCTTAAGGAGGAGAACGAAATTGAGAAGAGAGCCTACTAAAATAAAATTTTAGGAGAAAGAACTGTATTAGTAAGTTTTCACACTGCTAATAAAGACATGCCAGAGACTGGGAAATTTATAAAGAGATGTTTAATGGACTCACAGTTCCACATGGCTGGGGAGGCCTCACAATCATGGCAAAAAATGAAAGGCATGTCTCATATAGTGGCAGGCAAGAGAGATAACTTGTGCAGTGAAACTCCCCTTATAAAACCATCAAACTCCCCTTATAAAACCATCACAACACGTGGGAATTGTGGGAGCTACAATTCAAGATGAGATTTGGGTGGGGACACAGTCAAACTATATCAAGAACAAAACAAAGTTAAAAGAAGGGAATCATGTGGGGTTGCCAGATCTAGCAAAAAACAAAAGCAAAACCATCAATCAATCCAGGATACCTAGTGAAATTTGAATTTTACACAATCAGCAAATACTTTTTTAGTATAAGTATGTTCCATATAGTACATGAGGCATACTTGTACTAAAAAATTTTGTTGTCTGAAATTCAAATTTCACTGGATGTCTGCATTTCATCTGTTAATCCTAGATACAAGGGAAGGAAGAGGAGGATGAAATCATAGGCAATATCAAAAGTGTCTTTTCAATCC
>NW_016806131.1:0-1559 GCF_001698545.2 Rhinopithecus bieti
CCTGGAAGTCATACAGTGTCACTTCTACCACATTCTGTTGGTTAAAGTAAATTACAGGCCAGCCCAGTTTCTATATGGGCCAAGTGGAAAAGTCACATTTCAATGGTGTCGTTGGGAAAGGCAGAGTAAAGAGCTTCAAAAATTCTCTCCTCCATAAAACTAATGAGAACCGAAAGAAAAAAAAAAAAAGAGAGAAAAAAAGAAAATTGTTAAAATCAACTTTTTTAGAACTCTGGAGATTAACCACATGCTGCAATAATTCAGGAAGCATTTATTCAAGAAAAACAGCTGGATCTCAGAAAAAAAAAACAGTGAGCTTTGGCCCTGTTTCCATCTCTCTCTCTTTAGCTGTGTAGTAGCCTTGGGAACCACCAGCCTAGAAGCAACTGAAGAGGTCAGAATGGGGTTAGAATTCCTTCAAACTCCATTCTCAAAAAAAGGTCACGTCAGTGTGAATAGCCTTTTTCCTAGACACATTTGTAGAAAAACAATCAGTGGCAATTGTTTAACATTGCAGCTGTGGCAATAACAGTTTGGCAAATAATATTCTAATAAAATAACTTAAATAGAAAAGCTGGGAAGTGAGATGCACATAGGGTGCTTTGAAAAACTCAAGACATATTTCTGGGAATCTAGAAGGCCATGTGCACAGGACCACACACAAGCTCAGGAAAGACCCAAGAAAGCCCTAAGCTCCTGCTTCTGGCTGACCTTGAGGCTCTGCACCAGCAGGAAGTGAAGGCTAAGGCAGAGTTACAAGCTTGAAGAATTGCAAAGACTGGAAAAATTATTGGTTTCAGGGATTTAAGGAAATGTCTGTTCAGTCATTAGCTGCCCAATAAACTGAGCATAGATTTTAGTGGACACACATGACAAAAAATTCAGACTTTATAAACTTAATTTAAGAAAGTCATGAAACAAACAATAGAAGCAGCAACAACAGCAGGAATGAATAGAAGAAACAATAATAAACCCTGAAGAGTCAGGAATGATCAGATTTCTAGAGTTACCAGTGACATTATTTTAAATGTCCACCTTTAACAAAAAATTATAAGACATGCAAAAACCCCAAGAAATTATGGTCCATACACGGGGGGTAGGGGGTGTGGGGAGCGTCAATAGAAAGTGTCCCTGAAGAAGACCAGATGTTATATTCACTAAACAGAGGCCTTAAATCAGCAATTTTATGTATATCCAAAAACCACACAAAAAAGCCATGTCTTAAAGGCTAAAGAAAAGTATGAGAACAATGTTTAACCAAACAGAATATATCATTAAAGAGACAGATATTATTGGCCAGGCACGGTGGCTCACACCTGTAATCCTAGCACTTTCGGAGGCCAAGGCGGGCAGATCACGAGGTCAGGAGATTGAGACAATCCTGGCTAACACGGTGAAACCCCATCTCTACTAAAATACAAAAAATTAGCCAGGCATGGGGGCGGGCACCTGTATTTCCAGCTACTCGGGAGGCTGAGGCAGCAGAATGGCATGAACCTGGGAGGCGGAGCTTGCATTGAGCCAAGATAGCACCACTGCACTCCAGTCTGGGTGACAGA
>NW_016806131.1:6714-8638 GCF_001698545.2 Rhinopithecus bieti
TTTTTTTTTTTTTTTTTTTTTGGCAGAAATGAACAAGCTGATCCTGAAATTCATATGAAAATGCAAGGGACCCAGAATAGCCAAAACGATCTTGAAAAATAAGAATAAAGTTGGTGGACTCACACTTCTCAATTTCAAAACTTACTACAAAGCTATAGTAATCAAAAGAGTGTGATATTGACAGAAGGATAAACACGTAGATCCATGAAACAGAATTTGGTAAGAATTTGATAGGAAAGTCAATAAGGAGGCAAAATGGCTCTTTCATAATTCTCTCTCCTCTCTTCTCTTCCTTCACCCTTCTCCTCCTCCTTTCCTTCCTCCTCCTCCTCTTTTTCTTCTTGCTCCCTCCTTTACCCTCCTCACTGGATTTGCCTTTTTTTTTCTTTTTTTTTTTTTGAGGCGGAGTCTCTGTTGTCCAGGCTGGAGTGCAGTGGCGCAATCTTGGCTCATTGCAACCTCTACCTCCCCAGCTCAAGCGATTCTCCTGCCTCAGCCTTCTGAGTAGCTGAGATTATAGGCATGTGCCACCACGCTTGGCTAACTTTTATATTTTTAGTAGAGACGGGGTTTCACCGTGTTGGCCTGGCTGGTCTCAAACTCCTGACCTCCAGCGATCCACCTGCCTCGGCCTCCCAAAGTGCTGGGATTACAAATGTGAGCCAGAGTGCCCATCTGGGCCTGCCTTCCTGTGCAGGTCTCCATTCTCCTCTCTCTCTGAACTGGCAGTGATGACTGGCACATGGTGAAACATGCCTCCACATCACTCCCTCACCCCCATCACACACACCCCTCCCTGGTTCAACATCCCTAGTCCAAGGGACCAGCAGAGATGGTGTCCCTGTTTCAAATTCCCAGGAAAGAGAAGATAATTTGCCCAGCTTGGGCCAGGTACCCAGGCGTGTCCAATCAGTTGAGACCAGGGAGACCAGGGATTGGCATTATCAAGTAGCCATTTAGTGCTATACCAGGAGGACTATCTACTTTGCTAAGTTAGAAAGAGATCTGGGCAGTAAAAAGGCTCCCTGATTCTCATCATGAATCACTTTCTACATTACTTCTCATCTTCTTTCCTGACCCCCGACCCCCGCAGGGGTACTGGGTACAGTTTGTTAAAGCTGTGCACTGCACAACCCTAGAGGGTGCAATCTGCATTTTCGGCCCTGTAGACATGAATATTTATTCTACCAATCTCTGACAGGTGGGCTCTGACCAAGCAAGAGTCTTGGGAAAGGAGAATCTCATTCTAATGTAAACAAAAATGCCAGATAGGCTAGGGGTGGCCCTGCCTTCCTCCACTTCTCTTCTCTGTCCCTTTGGAGCATGGAAAGAATTGGGGGTGGTGAGCAGGTACCCTCGACTTTGTCTCCAAGATCTGACCCCTCCATCTTCCCACAGGTGGGTGCATCCTTGTTTGCCAGCAATGTTGGAAGTGGACATTTCATTGGCCTGGCAGGGTCAGGTGCTGCTACGGGCCTTTCTGTATCAGCTTATGAGCTTAATGTAAGTATTTTACTCAGGGCATAGATGACATCTTACCTCTACCTAATACGTAGATCTCAGGGACAAGTTGTATGAATGCCCTGCACTTTAAAAATAGAATGGTGGGGCCGGGCGTGCCCCTGTAATCCCAGCACTTTGGGAGGCAAGGTGGGCAGATCATAAGGTTAGGAGATCAAGACCATCCTGGCTAACATGGGGAAACCCTGTCTCTACTAAAAATACAATAAATTAGCCTGGCGTGGTGGCGGGCATCTGCAGTCCCAGCTACTCAGGAGGCTGAGGCTGGAGAACGGCCTGAACCCAGGAGGCGGAGCTTGCAGTAAGCCGAGATTGCGCCACTGCATTCCAGCCTGGGCGACGGAGCGAGACTCTGCCTCAAAAAAGGAAAAAAGAGGAGGAGGAGGAGGAGGAGGAGGAGGCG
>NW_016806132.1:0-72860 GCF_001698545.2 Rhinopithecus bieti
GCGGTTGCTGGGTGGAGTGCTCTGCAGATGCGGTTGCTGGGTGGAGTGCTCTGCAGGTGCGGTTGCTGGGTGGAGTGCTCTGTGGTTGCTGGATGGAGTGCTCTACAGGTGCGGTTGCTGGGTGGAGTGCTCTGTGGTTGCTGAGTGACATGCTCTGCAGTTGCAGTTGCTGGGTGACATGCTCTGCCGTTGCTGGGTGATGTGTTCTGCAGGTGCGGTTGCTGGGTGGAGTGCTGTGCCATTGCTGGGTGACGTGCTCTGCAGGTGCCGTTGCTGGGTGACGTGCTCTGCAGGTGCCGTTGCTGGGTAACGTGCTCTGCCATTGCTGGGTTGTGTGCCCTCGTGCTTTGCAGATGTGGGCAGACTGTTCCATCTGACATTTCCTTGTTGATCTTTTGCTTACTTGTTCTACCCGTAATGAAAGTGTGTTATTGAAGTCCCCAATTTATTGCGGAATTGTAGTCTTGCCTTTTTCCTCAGGCTTAGAATTGGCATCAAAACTTCTTGATGGGCCGGGCGCGGTGGCTCAAGCCTGTAATCCCAGCACTTTGGGAGGCCGAGACGGGCGGATCACGAGGTCAGGAGGTCGAGACCATCCTGGCTAACACGGTGAAACCCCGTCTCTACTAAAAAAAAATACAAAAAACTAGCCGGGCGAGGTGGCGGGTGCCTGTAGTCCCAGCTACTCAGGAGGCTGAGGCAGGAGAATGGCGTAAACCCGGGAGGCGGAGCTTGCAGTGAGCGGAGATCCGGCCACTGCACTCCAGCCCGGGCGACAGAGCGAGACTCGGTCTCAAAAAAAAAAAAACAAAAAAAAACAAAACAAAACAAAAAAAAAAACTTCTTGATGGGAAACATGTTATTGGCTCTCAGGTCTCGGCCTCTGCTCTCTTCCCTCACACGCCTGGAATGTCCTGAGAGAGCTCAGAGTGGGCGAAGCCCTGGCTACACGCTTCAGATATGCTTCCATTACTCCCATGTTATAAATGAGGAACTGAAGGGCAGGGGGGTCAAGAGCACTGCCGAGGACAGCTGGCTGGCTCAGAGCTGGACTCGAACCTAAGACAGCTCGGTCTCAGATTTATGCCCAGCTCCAGGTGGGTCCATGCCCTCCTGGGGTAGCCAGAGGGTGTCATGAGTACACCAGAGACGAAGTAGTCGGAATACAGACCCACTCCTAAGCTGCTGTGTGGGGAATTCCAGAAATGCACACCAATGGAAGCATTAAATGTGGATTTTTATTGTTTTCCATCTGGCTTCTGCCACCTGCCAGGCGTGGACCTGCTCACAGCCAGGTGACCTCCTATCTGCCGGCTTCTCCCAACGCGGCTCGGCGACACCTCATTGGGACCACGGGTCCTCTCTACCCCAGGCACTTTTCCACGGGTGCCCTTGGACGGTCCTGACTGGTCTGCCCACCGTTCACCCTGGCCTCTCTCTGAAATCCCCCATGGCTGCCTTTCTCTACCATCTGGCCCTAAAACCTCAGTCATTCATTCAAGGCCCTTTGTAATCCAGACCTGACTTGGGTCACAAATCCGCAAGTGTATCCATGGCACTGGTGACCCTCGGCCCCCCTCCGTGGCTTTGGTGAGTGACAGGTCCCTCCGACCCTGCTCTGTGGTTTTGGTGAGTGACAGGTCCCTCCGGCCCCACTCTGTGGCTTTGGTGAGTGACAGGTGATTGCTGAGTGACTGAGTGATGGGAATGAGACCCATTTGGAATTTCCTGAAGAAACAAAGCCCTGGGCACAGGAAAGGGGCATCCAGGCGTGTGTGGCTCCCTTTTGCCTTGAGATCCACGAAGCTCCAAGGCTCTCTCCGGCACGTGGGCCGTATACAGGGCCACTCTTCAAGGGCAAGGAGTCCTCAGCTTTCTGGGCCTCCTTAATGAGCCTGAGGCCTGCTGCCTCCAAGCGGGGCCCCCTCTGTGCTTTTGCAGGCTGTCGGTGAAGTCAGCCCTGCCTTTGATAGGCCTGCTGGCTACTAACATGGAATCTAATGCTGAAGAAAACGCTGTCAAGCACTTGGTCTCTCAGGATCATAACACTATACGTTGGTGCACAACGGCACTAAACAACGTGCATAATTAGGCAAATAACTCTCCCCTAGTTTCCACGGCAGAGAAAGGAGGCAAGTTAAGGAGGGTGTGTCCAAGCCTGTCGGATCAGTGGTGCTAGGGAGAGGCCTGGAGCTGACTTCCTACGGCCCAGGGTCCCGCGAATGACTGGGGTGAAGCAGCCTTGCCATGTGCCTTTGGAGCACGCTCAGCAAAGGGTCACAGGGAAACGGCACACCTCAGTTCCTCAGGCAGGTGCAGCTCACGGCTTTCCAGGCTGATCTCTATCCCCGGACAGAAGGGCACGGCAGGCCCAGACAGGGAACAGACCTGCCCAGGCCCGTGGAGATGGAAGAGCCTTGGTTCTCCTGCAGGTGAGGCTTGAATCTCTTGGGTCCTTTGGAAAGTAGGTCTGGAGAACCTCAGGATGCAAACAGGACACAGCCATGCAGAGTTACAGTTTTTCCCATAACAGGATGTTGACTTTTCTTAAGTCCTTTTTCTCTATCGGTTGGGACGGTCGTGTAGTTTTGTCCTTCGTTATGATACTGTGGTGGATTATCTTGATTACATTCATATGTTGAGCCATCCTTCCACTCCAGGAATAAATCCCACTTGGTCAGGGTGTAGAATCCTTTTAGTGTGCTGTGGACTACGGTTTACTAGTATTTGGTTGAGGATTTGGCATCAACAGTTACCGGGGAAATCGGTCTGTAGTTTTCTTTTCCTGTAGCTTTATTGTCTGGGTTTGGCATCAAGATAATGCTGGCCTCATACAATGAGGTTCGAAGTGGGCCTTTTGTTTAGCTTTACAGAAGAGTGTGAGGATGATTGCTGTTGATTATTTAAACGTTTGGTAGAATTCTCCAGTAAAGCCATCCGGTCCTGGGCTTTTCTTTTTTGGAAGATTTTTGATGACTAATTCAATCTCCTTACTAGTTACAGGTCTTTTCAGATAATTATTTGTTCCTGATTCAATCTTGGTAGGTTGTATATTTCTAGGGATTTATCCATTTCTTCCAGATTACCCGGTTCGTTGGTGTATAGCCATCGTTCATGGTATTCTCTTATAATATTTTTTATTTATGTGGCATCAGTTGTAAGGGGCCTCTTTCATTTCTGATTTAATTGAAGCTTCTCTCTTTTTTTCTTAATCTGGCTAAGAGTTTCTGTCAATTTTCTTTTCAAAAATCCAACTCTTCAGTTTGTCGATTTTTCTATTGTTTTCTACTCTCTATTGTGTTTATCTCTGTTCTAATCATCACCATTTCCCTCTTTCTGCTAATTCGTGTTTAACTTGGTCTTCTTTTTCTAGTTCCTTGAGTTGTAATGTTAGGTTGTTTATTTGAGATCCATCTTCTTTTTAAATGTAGGTTTTCACCGCTATAAATTTCCCTCGTGATACTGCTCTCACTGTGTCCTGTAAGTTTTGGTGTGTTGCATTTTTGCTTTCATTTGTCTTAAGATAGTCTCTATTTTTCCCTGTGATATCTTCCTTGATCCTTTGGTTTCTTAAGCGTTTGTTTTTAAATGTGCACTAATTTGTGAAGTTTCCAGTTTTCCTTCTGCTATTGATTTCTAGTTTCATTCCTTTGTGATCAGAACATATATTGTCTATCATTTCAAACTTCTCACATTTGTTGAGACTTGTTTTGTGGCCTGTCTTACGGTCTGTCTTGGAGGATATTCCACGTGCCCTGGGGAAGGACATATTATAAATTCCACTCTTGCTGAGTAGAGTGTTCTACATGCGTCTGTTAGGTCCGGTTGATCTACAGTGCTGTTCAAGTCCTTTGTTTCCCTACTGATCTTCTGTCCGGTTCTTCTATCCATTGTTGAAAGGAGAGTATTGAGGTCTCTGACCATTACTGTGTTCCTGTTTATTTCTCCTTTCAACTGTCAGTGTTTGCTTCATGTATTTGTTCAATCTTCCTGGTGAGTTGACCCTTTTATCATTATATACTGTCCTTTATCTCTTGGGATAGTTTTTGAGTTAACATCTATTTTGTTTGCTGTATGTTTGGGTACCCTTGCTCTTTTTTGATTATCATTTACATGGAATATCTTTTTCCATCATTTGACTTTCAGCGAATATATGCCCTTAGATCTAAAGTGAGTCTTCTGTAGACAGCATATAGTTGGATCTTGTTTTTTTTTTTTTTTTAATTTTTGATCAATTCAATCTATGTCTTTTGATTAGAGAGTTTAATCCATTTGCATTTAAAGAAATTACTGGTAAGGAAGACTTACTATTGCCAGTTTGTTGTTTTCTGTATGTTTTATAGCCATTTTGCCTCCCTTTTCTCTCTTACTCCTTTCCTTTGTACTTCTAAAAATTTTTATAGGCCAAGCGCAGTGGCTCATACCTGTAATCCCAGTACTTTGGGAGGCCAAGGCAGGCAGATCACGAGGTCAGGAGTTTGAAACCAGCCTGACCAACATGGTGAAACCTCATCTCTACTAAAAATACAAAAGTTAGCCAGGCAAGGTGGCACACATCTGTAATCCCAGCTACTCAGCGGAGGCTGAGGGGAGGAGAATCACTTGAACCTGGGAAATGGAGGTTGCCAGGAGCCAAAATTGTGCCACTGCACTCTAGCCTGGCAACAGAGCAAGACTCTGTCTAAATCATTATTATATACTAATATAGTCACTAGATAATATATTAAATAGTAATGTGACATGCTTTGATTTCTTATTTCACTTTTGTATGTCTTCTATAACTACTTTCCTTTATATTCCACCATGGGATTACATAAAATATCTTAAAGTTATAATAATCCATTTTAAACTGATAGCAGTTTAACCTCAATTGTACACAAAAACTGTACTCTTACATCTTCACTCTCCCACACTTGGCTATTGATGTGGCAAATTATATCTTTTATATTGTGTAACCATTAACAAAGATCTATGCTTATTTTAAAATGTTTTCATCTTTTAAATTCTATACAAGAATTAAAAGTGATTTATACACCAACATTATGGTAGTACAGCATTCTACATTTGTCTATATATTTACCTTTTCTAGAGAGTTTTATATTTTCATGTGGTTTGAGGTTGCTGTCTAGTGTCCTTTTATTTCAACTCAAAGAACTCCTTTTAGCATGTCTTGTAGGGAATATCTCATGGTGTTGAATTATCTCAGCTTTTGTTTTTGGTTTTTTTTTTTTTTTTTTTTTGAGACGGAGTCTTGCTCTGTTGCCTGGGCTGGAGTGCAGTGGCCAGATCTCAGCTCACTGCAAGCTCCGCCTCCCGGGTTTACGCCATTCTCCTGCCTCAGCCTCCCGAGTAGCTGGGACTACAGGTGCCCGCCACCTCGCCTGGCTAGTTTTTTGTATTTTTTAGTAGAGACGGGGTTTCACCGCGTTAGCCAGGATGGTCTCGATCTCCTGACCTTGTGATCTGCCCGTCTTGGCCTCCCAAAGTGCTGGGATTACAGGCTTGAGCCACCGCGCCCGGCCTCAGCTTTTGTTTATTCGGGAAAGAGATTTTTGAAGGAGAATTTTGCTGGATATAGTGTTCTTGGCTGGCAGTTTTTACTCTTGTAGCACTTTGAATATATCATTCTACTCCCTTCTGGCCTTCAAAGTTTCTGATCAGAAACCCACTTGTAATCTTATGGGAGCTGCTTTGTACTGATGAGTTGCTTTTCTCTTGCTGTTTTCAAGATTCTCATTTTGTCTTTGACTTCTGACAGTTTGATTATAATGGGTCTCTTTGCATGTATTCTATGTTAATTTCTTTAACTATGATGTCCATTCTTTTGCTCACATCTGGGAAGTTACCAGCCATGATTTTTTCAAATAGGCCTTCACCTCTTTCTCTCCCTATTCTGGAACTCCCATGACATGTGCACAGGCATATCTTTCATTATTGTGCTTTTCTTTATTGCACTTCATAGACATTGTGGGGTTTTTGTTGTTGTTGTTTATTTGAGATGAGGTCTTGCTCTGTCTCCCAGGTTGGAGTACAGTGGCATGATCTCGGCTCACTGCAACCTCCACCTACCAGGCTCAGGCAATCCTCCCGCCTCAGCCTCCCAAGTAGCTGGGACTACAGGTGTGCACCACCATATGCTTGGTTAATTTTTTTTATTTTTTGTAGAGACAGTGTTTTGCCATGTTGCCCAGTCTGGTCTCGAACTCCTGGACTCACACAATCTGCCTGCTTCAGCCTGCCAGAATGCTGGAATTACAGGCATGAGCCATCGTGCCCAACTGACAGTGTGTTTTTGTTTTGCAAATGAAAGTTTGTGGCAACTCTGCGTCCAGCAAGTCCACCAGCGCCATTATTCCAACAGCACTTGCTCGCTTCTTGTCTCTGTGTCACATTTTGGTACATTTATAACAATGATTTGGTACATATATAACAATAATTTTCTTATTGTTCTGTATGTTATAGTGACCTGTGATTAGTGATCTTTAATGTCACTATTACAGTTGTTTTGGAGAGCCACAGCATGCCCATACCATATAAGATGGTGAAGTGAACTGACCAATGTTACGTATGTTCTGACTGCTCCACCAACTGGCCATTCCTTTACCTTTCTCCCTCTCCTTGAGCCTCCCTAGTACCTGACACACAATAATCCTGAAATTAGGTTAATAGCCCTACAATGACCTAAGTGTTGCAGTGAAAGCAAGAGTCACACATCTCTCACTTTAGGTCAAAAGCCAGAAGTGACCTTAGTGAGCTTAGTGAGGAAGGTGTGTCAATAACCCAGATAGGCTGAAAGCTAGGCCTCTTGCTCCAAGTAGCCATGTTACAAATGCAAAGGAAAAGCTATTTAAGGAAATTAAAAGTGCTCTTCTAGTGGACACATAAATAGGAATGTAAAACAGCCTTGCTGCTGATATGAAGATAGTTTTAGCAGTCTGTGTCGAAGATCAGACCAACCACAATATTCCATTAAGCCAAAGCCCAATCCAGAGCAAGGTCTTAACTCTCTTCAATTCTGTGAAGGCTGAGAGAGGTAAAGAAAGCACACAAGAAAAGTTTGAAGCTAGCCGTTCATGATGCTTAAGAAAAGAAGCCATTTCCATAACATAAAAGTACAAGGTGAAGCAGCAAATGCTAATGCAGAGGCTTCAGCAGGTTCTCTGGAAGATCTAGCTAAGCCACTTGGTGAAGGCAGCGACAGACACTAAACAACAGATTTGCAATGTAGATGAAACAGCCCTCTATTGAAATAAGATGCCATCTTGGCTTTTAGAGCTAAGGAGGAGGTGTTAATAGCTGGCATCAGTTCTTCAAAGGACAGACTGACTGTCTTGTTAATCGCTGACTCAGTTGGTGATTGTAAGTCGAAGCCAGTGCTTATTTACCATATTGAACGTTCTAAGGCCCTTCAGAATTATGCCAAATCTACCCTGCTTGCTTCTATAAATGGCACATAAAGCTTTGATGACAGCACATTTGTTACAGCATCGTTTACTGAATATTTTAAGCCCCCTGTTGAGACCTAGGCACAGAAAAAATATGTCTTTCAAAATATCCGTGGTGATTGATAACGCACCTGGTCACCCAGGAGCTCTGATGGAGATGTACAAGGAAATTAATACTGTTTTCCTGCCCGCTGACACAATATCCATTTGCAGCCCACAGATCAAGAAGTAGTTCTGACTTTCAGTTTTATTTTTTAAGAAACATATTTCTTAAGGCTACAGCTGCATAGACAGTGATTGCTGTGAGGGATCTGGACAAAGCGAATGGAATGCCTTCCGGAAGGAATTCACCACTCTAGATGCCCTTAAGAACATTCCTGTTTCATGGGAGGAGGCAAAATGTCAACATGAACGGGAGTCTGGAGGGATTTAATCCCCACCCTCACAGGTGACTTTGAGTGGTTCAAGACTTTCATGGAGGAAGGAGCTGCAGAGGCGGTGGGAACGGTGAGAGAACTAGAAAGAGAAGAGGAACCTGACGATGTGGCGGAATTGCTGCAATCCCAGGATAAAACTTTCATGAATGAAGAGTTTCTCCTTATGAATGAGTAAAGAAAGTTGCTTTTTCGATGGAATCTACTCCCGGTAGAGATAAACATTCTTGAATCGACAAGAAGTGATTCAGAACACTGCGACAAGAAGTGATTCAGAACACTGCGACAAGAAGTGATTCAGAACACTGCATAAAGCAGTAGCAGGGTTTCGGAGGATTGGCTCCAAATTTGAAAGAAGTTCTACTGTGGGTCAAACGCTGTGAAACCACATTAGATAGTGCAGATAAGTCCTCTGGGAAAGCAAGAGTCTGCTGATGAGGCAAAATTCACTGTTGTCTTAGGAAATTCTCACAGTCACCCCAGTCTTCAGCAACTACCACGCAGATCAGTGAGCAGACATCAACACTGAGGTACGAGCCCCCATCATGAAAAAAGTATGACTTGTTGAAGGCTCAGATGATCATTAGCATTTTCAGCAACACAAAAAAGGATTTTAATTAAGGTATATACTTTTTTTTAGACACAACGCTATTGCACAATTAACAGACTACAGTATAGTATAATCATTACTTTTATATGCACCAGGAAAGCAAAATATTTTGTGATTCACTTTGCTGTGATAGTCACATTATGGCAATGGTCTGGGATCAAACCCTTAACATCTCTGAGGTGACCCACATTGTTCTGCGTGACGGTTTCCTGTAAGTCTCGTAGACTCTCACTACTTAATTCTTTTTTTTCTCCTCTCACTCAATAATTTCAGATAATTTTTCTTCAAATTTGATGATTCTTTCTGCTTGACCAAGTCTGCTGTTGAACTCTTCTATTGAGTTTTAAAGTTCAATTATTCTTCGGTTTCAGAATTTCTGTTTTATTCTCTTTTTATAATTTCTATCTCTGTTGATATTCTCGTTTTTGTTCGTAAATCATATTCTGAATGTGACTAGTTGTCTGTGTTCTCATTTAGCTCACTGGGCATCTTTAAGATGGTTATCTTGAACTGTCAGTTAATTCGTCTCTGTCTCTTTAGGGCCATTTCCAGAGATGATTTTGTTCCTTTGACTGGGCCTTGGCTTCCGGTTTCTTTGTACGCCTTGTGATCTTGTATTGATATTTGGGCATTTCAAATAAATTGCCACTTCTCGTGGTCTTCGTTAACTGGCTTTGTACCTTCACTGATCAGCCCAGGTAGAGATTCTGGAAACTTCTCAGCCTTTTCTGGGGATGCATCTTCTTTGGGCTTGTGTAAGTAACTTCCCCGTGAGAGTTTTGCCCCTGATTTTTAGGAGGCCTCGGTCCTCTGCTGTCTGTGGCTCTGCAGGCTCCTTTGTGCTGAACGAAAGTGCTCATCTTTGCTTTCAGCAGCCCCTCACCCGACATTCAAACTCTGCAAGTTCCCCTCAGTGCTCTGAGTCAAATGAGGCAGATACAGTCCATGGGCAGCCCCCTGAAAAGCGAGAACATGTTCCACTCTTCTCTCTCCCTCTCTAGAGAGAAGCCAGGCATTGAGGGCTCCTCTCATGCCAGGGAGCAGTAGGCACAAGTGTACAAAACACAGTGACTTTTTTTCTTACCTGCTCAGATGTGGTGCTTCTGGGTTTTGCACTCACAGCGGGTGCTGCAACCTTCTAATTGGATTCTGGAGTTCTCACACCGGCTGTTCTGCCCGTAGATTATTACTAACCAGTGTCTAGGTTGGGGAACGAGGGCTCCCTGGGGCTTCCTAGTTCACGATCTTGCTGGTGCCCCTGTATTTAATTTGTTCTTAGATTATCTATGTTAATTTATAAATTCTAGCTCATTCATTTTTAATATTCCATTTAATTAGATAGTATACCATGATTTAGGAATCTGTTCTGTGGAAGAATCCACCTTCATAATGCCAGGTTTTAATGTTTGCTGCACTCTGGGTGTGAGATCGTAACGTTCACATAATAAAATGAAGGAACCTCCAGGTCACACTGAGTGAATGACAGACCAAGATGGGTCCTAGGCAGCTGGATTTCCTACTTTAAAGTGGCTGAACTGTCAGAAACCTAGAGCCTAGCAACGGTGTTCTTCCAGGAGAGTGGGAGGAGAAATAGCCACTGGACTGGGTGAGAACGGCATCAAATTTAAGAAGCACTGATTGTTTCCTGCAGGACCGGAATGGACCATGTTCCTTTAGGTCACCTGGTTCTTCTCCTATGTGTAAATTTCACTTCCTGCAGGACCCTGATGGACCCTGTTCCTTTAGGTCAGGTGATTCCTCTCCTGTGTGTAAATTTCCCTTCCTGCAGGACTGGAATGCACCGTGTTCCTTTAGGTCAGGTGATTCCTCTCCTGTGTGTAAATTTCAGTACCTGTTGCTCCTTTAATATAAATCGGTCTTGTGTTTTAAGGGAACCTTCCCCAACCATTTTGGCACCAGTTTCGTGGAAGACAGTTTTTCCACGGACTGTGGGATGAGGCTGGGGTTGGGGGGATGGTTGGAGATGAAACTGCTCCACCTCATACCGTCAGGCATTAGTTAGATTCTCATAAGGGATGCGCAACTGGGATCCCTCGTGTGCACAGTTCACAGTAGGGTTCATTCTCCTGTGAGAATCTAATGCTGCCGCTGATCCGACGGGAGGCTGTGCGGCCCCGTCCCTAACAGGCCACGGGCCAGTACCTGTCCACGGTTGGGGTTGGGCACCCCTGTTTTAAGGTACCTTGTTAATCCGCCCAGTCTACTCCCAGAGAACGCGAAAGGCACGTGTTCATGCCAAACTGTGTGTTCATACCTGGAGACGTGCCGTGGACACCCCATCCCTGGAGGCGGAGATCAGAATTCTCCAGCAGAGTCTGAGGGGCGTAGAGCTGCCTTCATGAGGAGCCAGGCCAGCACCTGGCACAGAGCAGCGATGGGCCGGCCAGTTCCCAGGGAACGAGGAGGAGTGGGGGCACAAGCCGTGCCTGGTGTGGGTGGCCGTTCAGGAGGCAGCTTGCTCTGCAGGGTGCTCGTACCCTGCTGTCCTAGGCTCATACTCTGCTGTCCTAGGCACGTCCTGCCCTCAAAGCCCCAGTGTACTGGATGATAAAATCTGTAGTTATTACATATATTTTCTTGCAGTTCTAACATACCCTTTCCCTCTTACTATCAGATTTTAAGTGTAAAAATTAATTCCAGTGAAGACAGTACCTCTGTTTTCTCATGAAGTTCTAAGAAATGAACCGAGGTAGATTTTCCTGTTCTCCCAGGAAGACCAAGAACCTTGCGAGGGCCTTGGCTTTCTTCCCTTCTCTTTTCTTTCCTTCTCTTTTATTTTCTATTTTTGTGCCTTTCTTTCAACCCCAGTCTCATGACTTAAGACCTCAGTGCTTTCAGGTTCCAAACATCTGAGTTGGTTCCTTGCTGAACCAACAGGGGTGTCCGGCCAGGTTCCTTCTCCTGGGGCCCACGTAATCCCACTGTGTGGTCCTGGCAGGTGGCCAGAACCTTTTCCTGCCCTGGGGTCTGCTAGTGAGAGCATCCTAAATACAATTAATTCCCTAATCTCTTTATTCCAGCACTTTCCGTCTCTGGTATTGAAAGATGGGCATTCACAATGCTCGTTTTTAATGACTCACTATTTTGTACCCATTTGGTCACAGCTCTGTTGGGTTTTATTGTCAGCGGGTAAAACACCTGCCTCTGGGCTGTGCAGATAAACTACAGAAAACTGCGTGCTCCCTCTCCTTCATCCAGCAATGAGCCCAGGCAGGCAAGGGAATTAAAATGCACAACTTAATTGGATTTTCATCGTGTCCTGCTGGCTGACAGAGGAGCTCCCCTGTCTTCATTATTGCATTCAAATGCCAGGTTTAATTAGAAGACTGCAGCTTGGAAGGTGAAAGGCATTTTGCAGTAAACAGTTCATTAAGAGACACTTCCAGCCTCTCCGCCTCCTCTGAGTGTGGAGAGGGGCTTTCTGTGGAAGGGGGTTTTGATTTAATTGAGAACTCAGTGGATGCCCGGGACTGTGCTGTGGGCCCAGGACCATTGCCACAAACGCACTGCTGCTCTGCTCCATTTGCACTGGATTTTCTGAGTGCAGCCAATTCAGATGCCCAGGACCCAGGAGCCCTCCCCAGTGACTCACTCCACGGCCACCTTGGGCCATCACCCTGGGTACCAGGTGCTGTTGCCTCACTGAGAAGGTGGGATCCGAGGCTGAGAGATTCATGAACGCAACTAGGATCACCTGGCTGGAAGTGGTGGAGCTGCACTCCGTCCTGAGGCTGGCGGATGGCCGGGGCCCTTCTGAATGAATGAATGGGGACTCTCTGGCCTGAAGTGATGGCTGGGGTGAGCCCAGGACTGGAGGTGGGGGGTGCCTGGGAGGGCAGAAGAGTTAGGAGCAGGGAAGGTGGGAGCCACAGTCCCTGATGTGCATCTGAACCTGCAGGGTCCTGGCAGAGAATGGGGTGACGCAGGCACCACATCTGCACGAGACGGGAGCCACCTGCCGACGTTCTGGCCCCAGACCTGGAGCCCCTGCTCCTGACCCTACAACTGAGAAGGTTTTGGACTCAAAGCCTCAGAACTGAACTCCAGCTTAGGATATGGAATCTGAGGCCGCCCCCGCCGATCTGCACCCCAGTGCCCGCCCTCACCCACTGTTCTCCACACACAATATGAGGGCAGGTCTCCCTACGCTCAGGGGGTGGAGCCTCATAGGGCCTGGAGGAGCACAGGCCTATCCTCACAGCACCAAGTCAGCCCATCACACAATCACAGACACTACGCACGCACACACAGGCACACATACAGACATGCAGACACTCATACACATTCACATACCTATACCTGCTCTTGTACCACACACACCCAGAGACACACACACTCATGTACACACAGGCACTTACATACATATAGACATATATGTACACACAGACACGTACACACATACACATGCACAGACACACATGCATGCATACATGTGCACATATAGACACATACAGACATGCAGACACAGGCATGCACATGCACAGCTACATACACATATAGAGACGTGAACACATATATACAGAAACACGCACACATATAGACATGCATGTGCACACACATACACATACGAACACGTGTGCACACACACATAGACACACATGTATAGAGATGTGTGTGCACACAGACGTATAGACACAGGCACACATACGGAGACACACATGCACACATATACACAGGCACACATGCACACACACGTAGACACATGCGTGCACATGCAGACACAGAAAGACACATACCCAGGCTTGAATGTACACACAGACACACACACAGACAAACCGTAGAGAAGCACACACATGCACACCCCCTTCAGTTTGGGGCCCGCATTGCCTGCTATACCCTTTTCTGTGAGAGGAGAACAGAAAACCCCAAAGCCTGGTACTGATGGCATTTAGCTCATCGTGCAAACTGCACACTCACCGGGAGCAAAGACTTCTCCGAGTTTTATCCTCAGATTCGAGTGGATTAAAGTCATTCCAGGCTGAATTCATCCCAGAGTTTGACAACTCCTGGGGCAGGCGTCTGGGCTGGGCCTCGCTCATCCTTCGCTGGGGCCCCGCTGCCCTGTTCTCCAGTGGGGTTTCCCTTCCCACAAGAACAGAGCAGTCACTGGGTGTGGGAAAATGATTTTCCGTATGGAAAAAGAAATGAGATCCCTATTTCCCAACGTACACAAAGCCAGCCCCAGATGGGGCAAGAACTTCTGTCAGAGTTTTCCTTTAAAACTTTGTCTGGAAAATGTAGGTGGACAATTTATGGCCTTGGCATAGGGAAGGGTTTCTTAAATACACTATAGGAAGCCCTGGCTATGAAATAGGAGTCTGATAAACTGTGAGTACATTAAAAAAAAAAAAAACTGTTCGTCAAAATAACCTCAAAGAAAGTGAAAGACAAGCTAAAAATGAGAAGATACTCACTGGGGACATAACTAACGAAAGGTGGACCTCAGGAATATGTAAGGGATTTCTATAAATCAGTAAAAATGGGAAAAAGACCCCGAGACAGGAAGGGGCGTCTCCCTCAGGAGAAACAGACGTGAAGCCGTGTTTGCAAACTCGGACGTGTACAGATCAAGACCCAGTGAAACGCCATCTCGCTCACTCGGGGGCCAGCACCGGCCAGGGTGAGAGGCCTGCGTGGCTGCCCCGCCTCACAGGCCCTTCTCAGTGGTCTTGGGCCTCGGGCACAAAGGGTTTTGGAGGCCTCCCGTCCTGTGAGAAAAGGGCTGCCCAGGGCCACTGAGCCGCTGGGTAAGACCCTGCCTGGGACCCTGCCTCCTGTGGGCCCCTCCCTGTCCCCAGCTACCCTTCCTGGGCAGTGACCCAGCTGGAGGCCAGCAGGTGGGTGAGTCACAGCTGCGGGTCTGAGCTGTGGGCGCCTGTGCTCCCCAGCTGTGGGGATGGGGAGGGCATGAGGAAGTGGTTCCGTGAGTCAGAGGCCCTTGGGGGATGTGTTTTCCAGGACACTGACCTCCCCGTGACCCTGACAGAAGTGGGGCTCTGGCTTCTGTCCTATGAACCTTAGACACAGGCAGACAGACACAGAGACACATGGACACACACACAAAAGCACATGTACATGTACACAGTAACACACAGTGACACAGAGACACATGCAGACGTGCATGGACACATGCAGACAGACACACATGGACACAGACACACAGACACATGGACCGACACACATGGACACAGACACACACAGATGCACAGACACACACAGACGCACATGGACACAGACACACATGGACACAGACACACACACACACACACACACACACACACACACACATCTACACCGAGATGCACACATGCAGACATGCAGAGACACATGGAAATAGACACACACACACAGACACACCTATATCTACACAAGACGTGTACATGCAGACATGCTCACACGCACTTGGAAACACACGTGGACACGCAGACACACGTATATCCACACAAGATGCACGCATGCAGACACGCTCACACACACCTGCAGACACACGTGGACATGCACAGACATGTATATCTACACGAGACCCACACATGCAGACACGCTCACACGCACCTGGAGACACACGTGGACATCGACATGCATCGCCTTGGGGAGGTCGTGAGATATGTGCTGCTGGCTGCTCCCCTGCGGCACCCTCCCCACCAGGCGGAGACGCTGTCAGATCAGGGCCACGGTGGGCTCTGCAGCCTCGCAGAGCAGGGGGAAGGGAGGGGTCCCTGATGGGGTCTTCCCAGGAGAGGAGCCTGCTGGGTTGGGTTTGATTCTGAACCCTAAAACCCAACATGGGGATCCTCCATGACTCCACGTAAGAATTAGGGGAAGCAGGTGAGACACAGGGCCCAAGAGAGTCTGCTAAATGTGGGAGTGGGGAGAAGCTGGGGCTGAGGCCATGACCCGGGCTTGGCAGCAGGAAGGGGAACGGCCGGCGGGGAGGGCAGGGCTGCAGCTGCAGAGGTGGGGACCACGCCCAGGCTGGGTTTTATCTTTACGGCAACGGCGCCAAAGGGATTTGGGGGTTGAGATTTGCCTGGCGCCTGATGGAGAATGGATGGGAGAGGGTGTCTGGAGGCCACAAGGCCGGCCCCGACCCTGGTGTCTCCCACACTGAGCCGGTCAGCCCTGGAGGCCAGGGGATGCTGTGGTAGGAGGGTGATGGCCCTGGATATGTTCACGTCGGAATCCTTGGGATCTGTGCAGATGGGGGTACAGTAAGGGCTTGGGGATGGGGAGAGCGTCCTGCAGGATTGAGTGAGGCCCGGGCAGTGACCTGTCCCGAGAGGGATCTGACTGCAGAGGGCCCACGTGACTAGGAAGGCAGCCGCTGGAGGGTCCAGACTGCAGGGGGCCCACGTGACTAGGAAGGCAGCCGCTGGAGGGTCCAGGAACACTCACTGAACGCGGGGGCCTCTAGGAGTGGACCAGGGGACCCTGCTGGAGCCTCCAGGATGCCTGGCCTGGCTGACACCTGGGTTTTAGCCCAGTGAGGCCCATTGCAGACCTGTCACCTCCAGACCTGAGAGGGCGAAGGCATTGTTTCGAGCAATGCCTGTCACAATGGCAGCAGGGGACTGATGGAAGCTTCGTGACTTGGATGGGCAGTGACTTCTGGAGGGAGCTATTATCCACCCTCTGCCCCCATTAGACACCTGTGGTACTCTCTCCACCAGCGACAGGCGGGCTCACATGCTGGGCTCTGTGTGCCCCAGGCACGGGCCCACAGAGAGGCTCTGGTGGGCAGCGGCCATCCATCTAGGAGCTGAGTCTGCGTCCGAGTGGGGCCTGTGTTCCCTGACATCTCCCACACCCCAGGCAGACACGGCCCAGACAGCCACCTGCATCCTGTCACCTTCTCTCCCCGCCATTGGTGGCTTGATGGCCCTGGGACAGGTGGGTCAGCTGGTGGGTGACTGAGCACTTCCTCAAGGTCCCAAGGCCCATGCTGCCCTGGGCCTGCAGCTCCTGCCATGGGCACTGGTGGCTCTCAAGTAACAGCAGAATCCCAGGCAGCACACAGCCCTAGGCACTGGAGAAAGGGAAGGACCTGAGTGGCCACGCTGAGGCATCACCACTGTCCGCAGCAGAGCAGCAGAGGGACCTTCCGAAGTGCCACTGGCCGGAGCATCCCCAGTGGGGCCCCATCAGGATGCCGCCCAGAGGAAGCATCTCCCAGCACCCGTGTCGTGGGGGGCCCTGTGCTTCCTCAGGTCCTGCTCAAAACTGCTCCAGGCAAGCCTCATTCAAGCCCCTGCTGGAAATGTGGGCCTTGGCCAGAATTCTGCCGGCAATGGCAGAGGGGAAGGATCACAGCTTTCAGCTAAATGGACACCAGGGGTGGAGCTTGGGGCACTGGGATGTAGCATCTGGGGCAGCGAGGCCTCTGTGGGCCCAGACTCAGGGCCCGGGCCGTGTCAGCCTTGCTCAGAGATCCCGCTCAGATAAAGTAGCAAGTTCCCCGCTGGACAAAAGACTCAGAAAGAAACACGTGGGGCAAACTCCTGGCCACCTGCCCATTGCGCCAACAGGCTGCACGGGAACTGAGCAGATGAACGGGCGCCTGGCCTTCCCTACTGAGCACGAGCTGCTCCCCACGGCAGAGCAAAAGCCCAATTCAGAGGGGCCCTGGGGGCCCACAAAGCCCTGCAGCCCATGTGTGCTGAAGGCGTTCACTCTTGGAGTATCTGAGGGAGATAAGGCAATCATGGTGTTCGCCTCTTCACCCCGCGAGACCTCACTGGTCCTTGGGGCTTTCCACCTGAGGAATCTAATTACTGGGTCCAGGTTGACGTGGGGAGCCCCATGGAACCAGGACCACCTGCTCAGATCTCTCTGCTGCCCTGTGTCTCTGAGGGTCCTGCGGGAGGGGGCAGCTGTGACCAGGACAGAGCCGGTCTTCCCGACACTGCGATGCTGGCTTGCAGGAAGTGAGGAAGGGCACACGCCCCTGGGTGGCCCCCAGGCTTAGCACTGGGGCCGATGGTCCTATCTTAAGCCAAGCAGGCCCCAGAGCTTCCCCTGGTACCCACAGCTCTGTGGTTCAGGGTCTGAGATAGGAGGCTCAGATCTGGGGTGCTGATAAACCAGGCATCTAGTCCAGGGGCTGCCGGAGGCAGGAGCCAAGATCTTCTCCTTGAGCTAAGACGAACTTGGGAGGCCAGGAACAAGGTTAGGACGGTGGAGAGCTAACCTTGGAGCTCAGGAGGAGCTCAGGAGGCCGAGGAAGAGCGCAGGAGAATGAGGATGGGCTTAGGGCTGGGGACGGGCTCAGGAGACTGAAGAGGAACTGGGGAGAATGAGGACTGGCTCAGAAGGCTGGGGATGGGCTCAGGAGGCTGAGAATGAGCTCAGGAGGCCGAGGCCAAGCTCAGGCGGTGAGGATGGGCTCAGGAAGTTGGTAACATCTGATCCAGAAGCCCTTGGGCTGACAGAGCCCACACTGGACCATGGCCGTGGGGGTCCCCAGGGAAGTTGCAGAGAGTGGTCTGAGCTCAACGCAATGGGCGTGGGGATGCCCCTCAGCTTCCCCCCCACCCCATTTCCCTGCACACTGTGGCATTGTCATGGAGGGGCTCTGCTCAGAGCAAAGCAGACCACACTCCACCGTTCAGGCCCAGACACCCAGAGCCACCAGCACTTTCCACTGGGACTGGACCTGCTGAGACGACTTTCCAGGACAGGCAAGGTGGGGACACCTCTGAGCCCCTTCCAGGAGCATGTGATGAAGGAAAGGAAAGAGCGGAAATAATAATCCTAGATGTGGCCAGCAGCAGCGGTGGCATCAGACACAGTGTCCAGCTCCAGGCAGAGTGACCGGACCCCGCACCGTCTCGAGGCTGTAATCCAAGTCTCCCCCCCGGCCTGACTGTACCAGCTCCTTTTCAAGTGGTCACTGGTCGCCACAAGCAACGAGTGCCTCCTGCCGGCGGCAGCAAGGAGGAAAGGAACCCTTTCTCCTTCTCATGGGCAAAACCTTCCACCCCAGGTAAGGTCAGAGACAAAGATCTGGGAGAAAACCTGCTGAGAGCAAGGCCTGCCCCGGACGGTGGAACGCCCTGCACCTGGGCTGTGTCTCCCAGCAGGCCTTGGGGTCCACCGAGGCAGGGCCACCTGTGCTGGAGACACGGCCCATGGTGAGGACCCTCCCACAGACACCATTCACTCATACACACGCCCACAGAGAACACACCCACCCGTACTGACACACTCACACGGACACACACCCCGACACAGACACACATTCACACACTCATGGACACCCACACCCACACGGGCGCACATTCACACCACACACCTACGCAGAAGCACTCACATACTCATGGACACACATCAACACACACACAGACATACCTGCAAACTCACACACAGACACACTCACCTACACACCCACACACATCCACTCACACTCATGGGCACGCACACCCACACAGACACAGAACACGGACACACACACAAACACCAGTATTTCACACGACACACCAGTGTACACACCTACACACCACACACATCCCAACCACACAGAACACAGGACAGCATGGACACACACAAACCACAAACACAGATATTTTCACACACACACCACAGTGTACACACACCTACACACCCGCACACATCCGCACACCTCACACAGACACAGACACGGACACACACACACACAGTGTTACACACACCTACACATCCACACACCAATCCGCCACACCCACACAGACACAGACACGGACACACACAAACACAAACACAGATATTTTCACACACCACACACAGTGTTACACACACCTACACACCGCACACATGCCGCACACCCACACAGACACAGACACGGACACACACACACACCAGGTGTACAACACACCTACACATCCACACACACTCGCACACGCCACACACAACACGGGACACCACAAACACAAACCACAAGATATTTCACACACCACCACACAGTGTACACACACCTACACACCGCACACCCACACAGACACAGACACGGACACACACACAAACACAGGTATTTTCACACACACACAGGTGTACACACCTACACACCCACACACATCCACACCCACACAGACACAGACACGGACACACACAAACACAAAACACAAACACAGATATTTTCACACACGGGTGTACACACCTACACACACCTACACACCCGCACACACCCACACAGGTGGATATTATGTGTCGGAAAAGGCTCTGAGGTTTGGCACTGCCCGGTTTCAGGCCTCTGCTGGGTCCTGCCCCTGCTGGCCAGTGATGAAAACCAAACATAAATGGTGGGTGTTTGCCGGTCACTTGCTGCATGGGGCCTCCAAGCATGCACCATTGCCTTTAATTTTCACAGAGCTTCCATGGGATGGCATCCGTGTCGCCACTGGCCAGGCGGGCCCTGTGGAAGGAACATGGGCATGGGCGGTTCCAGCCTCCGGTCTTGACCCTTGACTGGGTTCCACCACCTGGGATGCTTGGCCCGATTTGTGGCTCAGAGTCTGGGTCTATCTTCACGGGAGCTGCACTTGAGGACGGCCAGGGAATTATCTGGGCCAGCAGGGGCAGAGGCCCTGACACTCTGCCTGACGCCTGACTCAGGCAGGTGGGCTTGCAAGCCCCTCCCAGGGCTCCAGGGCTCGGAAGGCGTCCAACACCTGGGCCGCTGCCCCTCGCATTTTGGAAGTGGAGCTGTGCCCGTGTTCCTGAGCAAAGCCCCGCACATGCAGGGGCAGGTTGGGAGGGGCCCCTGCCAGCGCCTCTGCCTGCGCCGGCCTGGCCATGGCATGTTCTCTCCAGATTTCCTCCAGGAGACGGCCCTGGCCCCTTGCCACAGCAGAAATCATGCCCCACAATTCTCGATTGTGAAACTTGATCTTTTCCTGCAAGCAGCTCATTAAGACTTCAGATCTTGCAGGCTCCATGTCACACGAATGCCCAGGCCTTAGCACAGCTTCTGCGGTGACAGGGTTCCGTGAATCATGTTGGTGGTGACGGAGTGGATGTAAATATATGCATAAGAAGAAAGGAAGGAGTGGGGACACAGCCCCTTCCCCGCCAGCCTCCCCCAAAAACCTGAACCTAACAGAATACAGGGGTGGAAACATGAACCTTTCTCCATCTTCTGACCCTGAAGGACAGAGAGAAGGAGCAGGAACTTGCAGACCAGTCCAGCTAAGCCCCCACCGACGGCACGCAGGACCGCCAGTCACTGCAGCGCCCGTCAAAAAAAACAGCAGGAACTAGACATTGCTCTGCAGGCAGAAATCACAGCTGAAAATCAACTCTACCGTGCTCCATGTGATGGAACTTCTTCATAAGTATAAAAAGTAGTTAACTTGATAAAAACACCTTTCCTGGGGCCCTGAGTGCTGCAATTTGAAGGGGCTGGTAGTGTGAGGCTGGAGAGGGGCTCCTGCAAGCTCTTGGCTGGGCAGGCGGCAGGGAGGCCCCTCTGGTGAGCGTGAAATCAGGGACGCCCTGGGCCTGTTGGGGATGGGGCCTGGACACCATGAGATGTTCAGCAGGTGACACCTGAGGCCCCAGCCAGGGCAGCCCCCACAGAATACTCAGAGGCCATTGGAAGTGAGGGCTGGTGACAAGAGTGGGAACACTGCCCACACAGCTGTCTAGGTGCCACCCAGCCGACAAGCCACCCCTGCCCTGCCTGGCCTCTCCACATGGCACATCTGCCCTGACACTGTCCAGCCCCAGGCCTGGGTGACTAGGGAAGAGGCCTGCATCAGGGAGGAGGCGGCTGTCTAGGCAGAGCTTCCTGACAGCCAGGCCGGGCAGTGCCAAGACACCCACCTCAGGTCTCACCTGCAAAGCGTCCACACGAGTCACTCACACGGGGCCAGGCGCAGGCTGTGCACACCGAGGGCAGATCCAGACCACACGCGAGCACAGGTGCCCATGGGTGTGCAGGGAGTGTGGGGGGAAAGGAGTGTGTGCTCCTGTGCCTGCAGGAGGGTGTGGTGTGGGTGTGGGTGTGCCTGTGGGAGGGCGTGACCATGAGTGTGAGTGTGCACCGTACCTGTGGGAGGGTGGGTGTGTGGGTGTGGGTGTGAGTATGTCAGTGTAGGCATGTGTGGGTGTGAGTGTGCCCGTGGGAGGGCATGACCATGAGTGTGAGTGTGCACCGTGCCTGTGGGAGGGTGTGGGTGTGGGTGTCATTGTGGGTGTTGGTGTGTGTGTGGGTGTGCCCGTGGGAGGGTGTGGGTGTGGTGTGGGTGTGGGTGAGGGTGTGGGTGTGGGTGTCAGTGTGGGTGTGAATGTGGGTGTGGGTGTGGGTGAGGGTGTGGGTGAGGGTGAGGGTGTGGGTGAGGGTGAGGGAGGGTGTGGGTGTGGGTGTCGGTGTGCCCGTGGGAGGGTGTGGGTGTGGATGAGGGTGTGGGTGTGGGTGTCAGTGTGCCCATGGGAGGATGTGGGTGTGGGTATGGGTGTGGATGAGGGTGTGGGTGTGGGTGTGGTGTGGGTGTGGGTGTGCCCGTGGGAGGGCGTGACCATGAGTGTGGGTGTGCACCGTGCCTGTGGGAGGGTGGGTGTGTGTGCATGTGCCCGTGGGAGGGCGTGTGGGTGTGAGTGAGTGGGCCGGTGCGATTCTGTGGCTAGGCTGTGTGTGCGTGTGCCTCTGTACATGTGCGTGCATGTGCTGCGTGTCTGCGCTGCGGGAACCGGTAGGGACAACCTTAGGTCCTAATTCTGGGCTGACCGCGTGCCGTCCCCCACGGGCCTGCGTCCTCAGTTCCTCCTCTGTGCTGTGGGCAGACAGCAGCCCGGCGGCCCCACGCTCAGACACGCCGGGAAGGGAAGGGATGGCGGCGGGGCTGACTGCAGGCAGAGCTGGGCCCAGCAGACACTGAGGCCACAGGGTCACGCTCTGGGTGGATGTCACCTAGAAAACGTTTTGCCTCCTCCAGGCTTTTAAATCAGGCTCCAGGGGCTACGACGACAGCCCTGGGCTTTCTCCCGCCCCTCAGCCTCCCTCCTTAGTGGTTCTGCAGTGGGTCCCCCCCCGCCCGAGACCACACCACTGCTGCGTCCTTAGACCCGGCTCTTCTGCTCTGGCCCGGCCAGCGATCCGGCTGCCCCCTTAGGGCCGTTTCTCCTTTGCCGGCATTTTCTCTTTTTCCCTTCTGTCATGCTTTGCTATGTCCTCCTGCAAAATTAAGCCCCAAACGATTTCAGTTACTCCCAACTCTGAGAGAAGTTTTAAAATAGCGACAGGATTAACATTGCACCTCCCTGTGAGGGCTGCAGGGGACTGGCAGTTCCAAATGCATTTTCCACTTGCAGACGTGCTAACACAAATCCCATGGGGAAAGGGAAACTGCCAACCTTTCTGTGGGCCGACGTTTCCTCTGATGGGTTTGCTTCCTTTCCGAAAAGCTCAAACGAAGCTCTGCACTCAGGCCTGTGCGCTTCTGCCTCTCCTGTAGAAGTCGACGGTGTGTCTTCTCCATTGCGTTTATTGATCAAGGCCGAAACCACAAGTATAAATGACCAGGTGCTCTGATGAGAGACAGGCGGCGGAGGCTGCCTCATCAATAGCGCATCTGATGGGAAAGAAGCGGCTCGTCAGAGGGAGGCCGGGCTCTTCGAAGGCTGTGGTTTTCCGTGGAAAGCTCCACCGGCTCTCTGCCTGCCGAGTTCCTGCTCTTGCCCAGGCGGGAAGTGCGAGTGGCTTTCATACCAGACCTGCCGCTCCCCGCGCCACGTCGTTTCCAGGGACACAGACGTCCGTCTCTGCAGCAGGGAAGAGCTGCCCTCGCCCAGGATCCTGTCGCTGTGGACGCCTCTGTCTGTGCCAGAGTGTGCCACTCTTGGTGTTAGAGCCCCAGGTGAAGGTCGTGAGCAAGAAGGAAAAGGACACAGAACCCCGTCCCTCTGAACCTGTCAGGTGGAGCTGCCCTGAGATCCTGTAGCATTTCAGTGGGAGCCACTGGGATGCATGAGCAGGGGAGGGTCCATGAGGCCCCAGGGCTGACTCAGGGCATGTGCAGTTTGGGCAGCAGCCAGGGAGGCCTCCTGGGCAGCCAGTTGGAGGACAGAGCTGAGGACATGCAGACTGTCTTCTATGATCACGAGTGGGTGAGGCACAGGAGCTCCAGTGACGGGATGTGGCCCAGAGAACCACAGCAGTGTCTCACCTGGCTTCTCTGCAGGCCTCAGACTCACGTCCTCACATGCAGGTGCCGGGCCCTCCTCCAGCAGTGAGCTCCGGCTCCCTCTCACTCGGGGGCCACTCTGCTCTGACACAGGCTCTGATACCGGCCTGCAGCTCCCCACTCTTGGTGTCTGCCCGGTGTCACCTTCTCCCACGACACCCAGTCCCAGGATGACGGATGCCGAGGGAGATCCATCGCCTCCCCTCAGAGACCACGTGTGGTCACCCCGGCAGCGGCTCCTCCGTCAGGGCGTCCTGAGGAACTGTGCATTTTCACCGTTTCTGGGATGTAAAGAAGGAGGAAGACTTGTCAGATAGAGAGAATGCCGGTTCAGGCGGCTGACGGCTCAGATAGAGATGGGGTTGGCTCCAGCCAGCAGCCCATCCTGAGAACCAGGCTGAAGAAACACCATCCCCCGTGGACCACAGCACCACACTGAGGTGTCCGTGCTGCCGGGAAGGCACAGTAGGTCTCCCTAGCGCGGGGGTCATCTGGAGAGCCAAGCACCTTCCGGGGGGCCTTGAAGTGGGGGCACTGCCCCCAGGGTGCCCAGACCTCCTCTCAGGTGGTTTGGCAAGAGCTTCCTTCTGCCTCAGATCCTTCCGGGGTATGGACTGTCTTTTCTTACGATTCTTTTCTGACTTTGCCTCATGTTACTCCGCTCCGTACCTAGATGGTAAGCCCGGTGAGGGCAGGGACCCAGCCTCCCTCGTCTGCGAAGCAACCACAGCCCCTGCCTTGTGCCTGATGGCGGTTGCTCCCCACGGAGGAGCCCTGAGCAGCAGAGCCTGTCAGCTCCCACGTGTACAACAGCCTGAGTCGGACCCAGGGAGCGGCCCACCCAGGAGCAGTCCCTGGCAGCCAGGCCCGCCTCCTGCTCGGGACCCCCCTCAGAGACGCACGCCTGGACAAACCTGGACAGTCACATCCACTTGCGGAACTCTGGGCTCTTGGTCTACACAAGGGGCCGACAGCACTCACTCCATGAGGCTGGGGGCGAGGAGGGAAGAATTATGTCAAATTCTCTAAATGGATAGAAAGTGTGTGGGCTTGTAGTGAGTGCTGTAGGCTCTGTAGTGAGAAATGGCTCTGAACAAATGTTACCGATTTGAGTTCCTTGGCGAAGTCAGAGGTTGTGGTCGCAGCATGTGCCTCACACTCCCCAGGAAGCTGCCGCCTCTGGGCCTTCGCACACGGCATCCACAGCTGAACGCACTTCCCCAGATCTGCACCCGGCTGCCCCCTTCCCATCCTCTGCCGAGACCGATCCCGAGGACTCACCAGAGAGTGAAAGCCCCTCCTGCGCCCCCACCGGCCTCTGGCTCCCCCCTCCCCGGCTTTGCAGTCTTCACCATCTCTGTAGTGATCTTACTTACAAGGTAATTGGCTGTCTGCTCCCCACTGGAACCTAAGCTACAGGATGGCCGTCGCGGGTTATGTGGTGCAGGAATAACACCTGGCCGCAGGGGCCGCTCAGTAAACATGCGGATGAATTGAGGGGATGAACAAACTGTTGTTTTTAAATCATGGCCAGTTCTTGTTTGGGAAGAGCCACACCCAGCCCTGCCTGCCCCCACAGCTCGGCGTCAGCTCATCTGTACCAAGAGTTGAGGGTCTCTGCCTGCGTGCCCTGCAGAGTCGTGGTGGGAGCCTGTGGTGCTGCTCAGAGCTGCCCACCTGTGCATGTTCTTCCAGGATCATTTCTCCTGCACAGCCATTGCCCCACACTCAGAGATGCAGGGGTGTGCCTGGCCCTGGCAGCACACTTGCAGGCAGGACCCACCGTCCGTGCTCTCCAGAAAGCCTGCTTCTTCTCTGATGAGGAAAACCACGCCACCATTTCCTTGCTTCCTGAGAATTCAAGGTTTGTTAGCATTTCATTAGCTCTTAATTGGACTCCAATTTTAAGCACATTGATGCTTGCACTCTTTGCTACATTTTTATGGGCATTTGTTTCCGGAGATTATAGAGTTCAGCCTAAAAATTCGTTTCAGTGCGATGAGCCTGTTACAGGGGGTTGTAAACCTCTGCACAGTTGCATTCAGAACTGCGGTGCTTAAAAGTAGTCTTATCCACACACGTCCTTCCCTGGATAAAAACAGCTTCTCAACATCACGTAGTCAAACCCTATAAATGTGCAGGAAACGTTCCCCAAGGGTGGAGGGCAGAGGAGAATCGGCATGTGTTCGGAACCCTGGAGGTGTGGTCCTGCCGCCTTCGGCAGGTGCTGGGACGCCTCACTCCGCAGGTGTGTGCACTTGGTCCAGAGGAAGACACAGTTCACATCTGGAGTATTGGTCAGGAGCCGGCTCTGTAAGGCGGGACCCACACACGGTGGCTGTCACAGAGGCAAAGATATAATTGATCGAATGAATCTAACCTTGTAATTCCTGCTATCAAAACAGTCCCTACTGGAGCAGTTAATACTTAGACACCCAGTGGGAAAGAAGGCACGCTCTGACTTGTGGAAAGTCCTGGAAGGGGCTTTGCCATCGGGGATGCTTCGTGGCTGACACGTTTTCCCTCAAGACGTGCCGGTTGCACAGGTGCCCACAGCTGCCTCAGGCCTCCCACAGAACCGGGCAAGGAAAGCTCTGGCTGCCTGGGGTCAGGTGGCAGCCCCGGGAGATGGAGACCTAGTCACACACAGGTGCTTACGGTGGGCACAGCGACTCGGTGCCATCGTCTGAGATCCAGTCATTGAGTCACACACACGTGTTCACGGTGGGCACAGCAACTCCATGCCATCATCTGAGACCCAGTCACACACAGGTGCTTACGATGGGCACAGCGACTCTGTGCCATCGTCTGAGACCCAGTCACACACAGGTGCTTACGATGGGCACAGCAACTCTGTGCCATCATCTGAGTCACACACATGTGTTTATGGTGGGCACAGTGACTCTGTGCCATCGTCTGAGACCCAGTCACACACAGGTGCTTACGATGGGCACAGCGACTCTGTGCCATCGTCTGAGACCCAGTCACACACAGGTGCTTACGATGGGCACAGCAACTCTGTGCCATCATCTGAGTCACACACATGTGTTTATGGTGGGCACAGTGACTCTGTGCCATCGTCTGAGACCCAGTCACACACAGGTGCTTACGATGGGCACAGCGACTCTGTGCCATCGTCTGAGACCCAGTCACACACAGGTGCTTACGATGGGCACAGCAACTCTGTGCCATCATCTGAGTCACACACATGTGTTTATGGTGGGCACAGTGACTCTGTGCCATCGTCTGAGACCCAGTCACACACAGGTGCTTACGATGGGCACAGCGACTCTGTGCCATCGTCTGAGACCCAGTCACACACAGGTGCTTACGATGGGCACAGCAAATCTGTGTCATCATCTGAGTCACACACATGTGTTTACGGTGGGCACAGTGACTCCATGCCATCGTCTGAGACCCAGTCACACACAGGTGCTTACGATGGGCATAGTGACTCGGTACCATCGTCTGAGATCCAGTCATTGTCTGAGTCACACACATATGTTCATGGTGGGCACAGCGACTCCGTGCCATCATCTGAGTCACACACATGTGTTTACGGTGGGCACAGCGACTCCATACCATTGTCTGAGTCACACACGTGTTTACGGTGGGCACAGCGACTCCGTGCCATTGTCTGAGTCACACACATGTGTTTACGGTGGGCACAGTGACTCTGTGCCATCGTCTGAAACCCAGTCACACACAGGTGCTTACGATGGGCACAGTGACTTGGTGCCATCGTCTGAGATCCAGTCATTGTCTGAGTCACACACACGTGTTCACGGTGGGCAGAGTGACTCGGTGCCATCATTTGACATTGGATTGTGCATCCACTTGTCCCACCTGCTAGTCACCCACCTTCAGAGATGAACTGATAAAAGTCCTGCCTCCTTTGAGTTGGGCTGCGGGTGCCAAGCTGGAGAGCATTTGCCCTCTCCCATTGCTGCTGAAACAGACACCACAAATTTAGTAGTTTAAACCAGCACAGATTTCTTCTCTTGTGGTGCTGGAGGTCAGAAGTCCAAAATGAGTTTCACTGGGCCAAAGCCAGGGTGTCGGCAGGGCTGGTCCCTCTGGAGGCTGCAGGAGAACACCTGCTCCGTGCCTCCGCCGGCCTCTGCAGCTGCTCAGCACCCAGGACAGCTGCACGGCCTCTGCTCTGTCTGAGCTGCTGCTGTCCCGTGGCCCTCTCTGAACTTGCTGCCTCCCTCTCATACGGGCCCGAGCATCTCCTAATCTCTAGACACTTGTCCTGACTCCGTCCACACAGTGCCTCTTGCTTGGAAGGTAACGTACCCCGGGGGCGTGGATTAGGGTGTGCACACCTGGTGGGAACCCACCTTCAGGGTTTCTTCTCCTCGGACACAGGCTACCGCTGAAGCCAAATGGCCCAGAGCCTGGAGCAGGCCCCTCCCCCCCTTTCCCCAAATGGCCCAGAGCCTGGAGCAGGCCCCTCCCCGCACTTTCCCCAAAGAGGCTGGTGTGGGAGCAAAGCCCGTGTGTGATCAGGAGCTGGGAGGGCAGCTGGAGAAGGTTCTCGGGGTTGAGGTGGAGAAGGTCGGGCCTCAGAGCGCACCTGCTGGTCCTCCTGTCACAGAGGGGAGGGGCGCTGGGATGGGAAGAGAGGAGGCCTGCTGAAGGCTGGGGGGGGCCGTGAGTCTGGGCAGCTGGTGTGAGCTGTTGTCTCATGCAGCTGGTCTAGGATGGGGCAGAGGCTCGGCCTCGACCTTTCCCACACCGGGTGCCGTTGGCGCCTCCACTCCAGGTGAGCACAGCTGGAGCAGCAGCTGCCTCGAGGACTGGTGTTAGATACTACCTTGGAGGTTTCCCTGATGGACTTTTCAGGCTTCTGCCAGCGGGGCCCTGTGACGGCACTGCCTCCTGGGAGCCTGCTGCTGGGAGAGGCAGTGGTATCCTCCCCGCTGCCTAGAGTCAACAAGGGGCTTCCCCACGCCGCTGAGCGAAGGCTTCTCTCTGCACCATGAGGCTGCGATCCCAGCTTCCTGCAGCTTGGAAACTCCCAGCTCAACCCACCCAGACTTATTCTGCTCCCTGAGACCTTCGGTCACCATGGCACAGCTCGCCTGGGATGGAACCTCCTGCTGTTTACAACCTCGAGCCCAGGTGAGCAGAGACAAAGCACCAGGACAGCTCATCAGAGAAGGGCTGGGTAGGACAGACACAAGCGGACAGGGCAGCCAGAGAGGCCGTGAGAAAGCGACAAAACAGAGGGGTGCATTTATCATCCCTTCCTCAGCACCTGACACCAGGCAGGCCCTGTGCCTCCCGAGTCCAACTCTTCCAGGCGTGGCAGGTGCTTGATAATTTCTGCGACTGACCCAAAGGCTTCACAGGTCAGATTCCAGCCAAGCCGAGCCTGTGAAAAGACCTTCTTCAGACAGTCCAGACCGTGGTGATCATGGCCATTATGGTTGGAAATGCAGGAAGACCTGCAGGGCCATGGGCTCTTACCTTGGCCTCTCAGACATGTGCCCTCCTCCCTCGTCTCTCCCTGAGGAGTCAGGGATGGTTCACCTGGTGCCAGGCTGTTCCCTGTCCAGCAGGAGCCATTGAGGAGGAGCAGGTGGGCCCCGCAGACTCAGAGGGTCAGGTCCTCAACCTGGGCTGGCCCCAGCTCTGGAGAAGGGCATTTTAATGAGTATTTTGGCCAATGACCAGTCACTGCGGCTGTGGCCCTCCCCTGTCTCCAAGAAGCCCCAACATGGAAGGCTCAGGGTAGAAAATCCCCACAACCCTGCTCACCACCCTTCCCCTTCCCACAAAGCTCTGTCATGGGAGGCTAGATGCAGCCTGTCTTTAAAATGGTCTGCCCGTCTCAGTCTCAAACCTCGGACAGAGCTAACATAGCATTCCATGACCAGGATGCTGAGACTCTGAAGTTTCCCCTGCTAAGCAGGACAGAGCCTCAACAGAGCTCTTCCCCAAGCTGATTTAACCGGTCACTGGGTGGCACAGGCCCTCAGCACCGAAGGCCAACAGCAGAGAGGTAAAGGGATGCAGCATCATTTAGGCAAAAGCAGAATGAGGTATTACCCCTTGCAGATGGCTCCTGGCATTTACCTTGTTGGATCTCGTGTTAGCAACGACCACCAACACTTCTGAACAGCAACACTTAATGAGAGTCTTTTCATTCTCCATGAAAAGAGTTGTCACAGAAAAATTTAATGGAAAAGTGGTTTTAAACTGCCCATATTAAGTAAAAGTCTCCAGGGCTTGGCTGAGCCGGCGTTCCTCCATTTAACTCTTCCATGTCATTGGAGAGCCAGAGTTTGAAAGCACTGGGGCAGAAGAGGACAAAGAAAAGTAAGACAAGGAGGACAAGGGGGAGGGAGAGGAGGAGAATTAGGAGGAGGAGGGGGATGAGGAGGAGGAGAGGGAGAAGGAGGACGAGGAGGAGGTGAAGAAGAAGGAGAATGAGTCGGGGAGGAGGAGAATGAGGACAAGGAAGAGAACGGGGAGGAGGGGGATAAGGAGGAGGAGAAGGAGGACTAGGAGGAGGAGGAGAATGACAAGGAGGGGGATGAGGAAGAGAGGGACAAGGAGGAGAACAGATGAGGAAGAGGAGGGAGAGGAGGGGGGTGGGAGAGGGAGAAGGGGGACAAGGGGGAGAAGAAGGAGGGAAGATGGGGGGGCCAGAGAAGGAGGCAGCCACGGTGGCTTGTGTGAGGCATTGGATCCAGGCCATCCTTGGCTGTTGCCTCCCTCTAGACCTCAGTCTCCTGTCGCATGAAATGAATGGGCACCGAGGACCTGGTGGCATCCCCAGCCCGGGAGTGCTCACCCCCATGGTAAGCAGCGTCACTAGGATATAGAAATACACAGGATTTAAGGCATTTCCAAGCCATTGTCCTAAGTGCAGGCCACATTCCAGGCCCCCCAGAGGCGACGAGGATCCAGTTCCCGGCATAAGCCTCACCATCCTGTTGTCGGCCTTTCCGCCTCCACCCCGGCGGGCGTGCAGGGGCTGCCACGGAGATTTCCAGTACCACGAGGCTGAGCGCCTTCCTCAAACTCGTCCTGATCACCAGGAGGCTGAGCGCCTTCCTCAAACTCGTCCTGATCACCGCGAGGCTGAGCGCCTTCCTCAAACTCGTCCTGATCACCGCAAGGCTGAGCGCCTTTCCTCAAACTCGTCCTGATCACCGCAAGGCTGAGCGCCTTTCCTCAAACTCGTCCTGATCACCGCGAGGCTGAGCGCCTTCCTCAAACTCGTCCTGATCACTACGAGGCTGAGCGCCTTCCTCAAACTCGTCCTGATCACTACGAGGCTGAGCGCCGCGCCTTTCCTCAAACTCGATCACTACGAGGCTGAGTACCTTTCCTCAAACTCGTCAGCTGTTTGTGTATCTTCCGAAGTGTTACCCAAGGCTGTCGTCCGTTTTTTAGAGTCAGGTAGAATCTGTTTGTTGTTGGGTTTCCAGAGCTGCTGGTACATTCTTCATGCAAGTCTTTCATCAGGTGTACCTGCTGTGTGCATTTTCACCCAACGACTTCTCATTTTCTTGAAGTCCAACTTATCAATCTCCCTCCTTCTTCTGTGGCTGGTTTTTTAAGGTGAAGTTTTTTGTTTTAGAGCCATTTCGAGTTCACAGAATTGTTATAAAGAGTGCCGGGTTCCCATATACTTCACATGGTCTCCTTATTATTAATGCCTTACATCAGTTCGGTACATTTGCCAGAATTAGTGAACAAACGTTGCCACATAATCATTAACTCAAGCCCACAGTTCGTTTGGTTTCCTCCATGTTCCTCGGGTGGCCGTTTTCTGGGCCAGGATCCCGTCCAGGATCCCGCGTGACATTTGCTCATCATGTCTCCCTAGGCCTCTCTTGGCTGTGACAGTTTCTCAGACCTTCCCTGTTTTCCACGATCTTGAAAGTTCTGAGAAGTTGGGCTCGGGTATTTGGGGGAGTGTCTGTCTGTTGGGATTCGTGTGAAGGCTGTTTTTCATGTCCAGATTCCGGCTGTGGGCTTCACGGAGGAAGAGCAGAGCGAGGCGCTTCCCATCGCACCACGTCAGGGGCCGCCTCGGCCCGGCTCACTGCCGATGTTGACCTCGGCGACCTGGCCAGGTTTCTCCAGCGTGAAGTCACTCTCGTTGCCCTCATACGTTATACTCCAGTTTATCGATCTTCTAGTTTATGGCTTGTGTCTTCTCTATGAAACCCTTGCCTAACCTCTCAGTTTCGAAGGTATGAGAAGGAGGAGTCAAGATTCTTTTTTCTGTCCATGTGGATATCCAGGGTCTTTTTATTTATATATTTTATATTTTAGAGACAGGATCTCACTCTACCGCCCAAGCTGTGATCACGGCTTACTGCAGCCTCAGACTCCTGGGCTCAAGGGATCCTCCTGCCTCTGTGTGCACCTCCATGCCCGGCCTATGTCTCTGTGTAGAGACACAGAGTCTTATGACATTACCCACGCTGGTCCCAAACTTCTGGGCCCAAGCAATCCTCCCACCTTGGCATCCCGAACTGCTGGGACCACAGGCATGAGCCCCACTGTGCCTGGCCTGATACCCAGTTATTTCGGCTCCATCTTTCCCCTGCGGCTTTGGCCCGCATGTTGAAAACCATGGGATGGTGCCTGTCAGCCTACTTCTGGACTCTCTGCTCTATTCCGGTGACCTATTTCTTTATGGCCTTACTGCTGTGAGATCTGTCATGAACATGGCAGCTCCGTCACCACCCTTGCCAGCTCTTCGGATGGTGCTGGTCCTGCCCAGACGGCTGTGGCTGCCCTTAGACCTTCACTTCTCTATGAACTTTTAAACCATCTTGTTAATTTAGAGGAAGAGTACACAGGGACTCCAACTGAGATTTCATGGAACGATTAGATCAACTTGTGAAGACGTAGACATGGTATATTTACAGACGTATCCCTCAGATGATTTTTGGTGTAGAGGTTTTGCACATGTATTGTGAAATTTATCCCTAAGTATTTGATTTTACTATCATAGATAGTATTTTTAGCTTCTTTTTAAATTAGTCATCAGTAGTATATAGAAATACAACGATCTTTGTATATTGACTTAGTGTCCTGTGATGTCGCAAAATTCACTTATTGGTTCAAGCTGATTTTTTGTGGATCCCTTAGGATCCGCCATCTCATTTCACCTGTAAATGAGGGTAATTTTACTGATTTCTTTCCAATATTTGTACTTTTCTTTTCCTCGTCTCTTTGCACTGACTGGAACCTCCCAGCCCAATGTGACTGGAAGAGACGAAAACAAATTCAGAAACCTTTCCATTTCTCCCCATTTTAGGGGGAGTTATTGAGTATTTCCTCATTCATTATGATGTTGGCTATAGAAAAAAAAGTCTGTTTTAACAGTGCCAGCCACTGGGAGAGCAAGCACCTGTCCTTGTCTGAAGGCAGGGACTTCTGGAGGCCTCTGTGCTGAGTTCCGGATGACTTCCAGGTCACAGCTGCTCCTGGATGCTTACAACTAGAGCTGCAGAGACAGTCCTGGGTCCCGTGACCCCCGCTGGGCCCCAGGCAGGCAGAAGAGAAAGCAGCGTCCTCAGGCCCAGCCCAGGCACGTGTCCCGCCTCTCTCACTCTGTCAGGGACACCAAGAGCTTGCAGCAATGGTCTCAGCCTCTCCCTGCTCTTTCTCCACTTTATGGTCATTAAGACTAGGTGATTCCCTGCCCCAGGATCTCAATCGTAAAGGATAGAGAAGCATTTGCATGAGGCAAAGGTGGACCAGAAAGCCAGTGTTCATCCCCACTCGGCCTTGTTGCTCCGTCTCCTCCAGGCTGGGACCTGCATGTGTCAGGGAAGCAGCTGGCTGAGCTCGTGGGGGCAGAGAACCACCAATTAGGTGGGGGAGCAAGGGTCATGCTTCATCTGGAGGGGCACACAGTGCACGGGAGGCCAAGCCTAGCCAGGCAAGACGTACATCCTGAGTGAGGAGGGTGAGACCACCTGCATTCAGTGTGCCCCCTGTGTCTCCCCACTTCTCGACTCTTGTCACACACTGGACAAGCAGAGACGTAGGAGAGAACCCCTCCATGTCATGGAATAAACCAGCTTAGAGCTCTGATAAAACCACAGTGAGCAGAGAAGAAAGGAGCCACCATGTTTTCACATGTGACCGGCCTGGGTGCAGCCTTCTGAGGGATCCCTGGAAGCCTCAAAGCTGTTTCATCTCGGGCCAGGTCTGGGGTCCTCTGATATTTGTTGATTCTCTACCATGTGGGAGACCTGAGGCTCAGAACATGAAAAATGTTGGGAGCTTTAAACTACTGTCTTCTCTTCCTTTGGTGTCAGGCATAAGAGCAAAATGTGCCAACGGATCTTATTATATGCAAGATACAGACCAAGGAGTGAAACCCAGGAAGCAAAAGACAGGGCAGACAGCAGCAGGCCAGGGCTGTGTCCAGTCCTCTGAGAACTGCGGAGTCTGCATAAAGGAGGCCTTGTCTCTTCCCCTCAGGCTGCTTGAACCACACACGCCAATGTCAGGAGTGACTAAATCTCCCGTAATTAATAGACCATTTGACCTAAGTCTGAGCGGGGAAACGAACACACCAGCACAGGTGTGGAGCCGTTGCGGCGTGTCGTGGAGAGAGCTGACGCCCGGGTGCTGATCTCGAGGCCGCGTGAGGGCTCCATCCCCGTCCTGGCCACCCACACCTGCCCTGGGCCTGCACCTTCTCCTCTGGTTAAGAAGAATTCTCGCCTCACGGGAAAGTTGGAAGCAACATTGTTCACTCCCTGTGTGGTCTTGCGGAGGGCCCAGCAAAAGCAAGTCCCTGCTGCTCTCTGTTGACTTTGACAAAGCGTCTTTTGACCGAGGTTTGACCGAGCTGCCACCGTCTGACAGTTCTGAGGATTTGATTTATTCTGGACCCCGGCCTTCTCCAAGCTGGTGGCTAAAACAAGGTCCTAAAAATGTTGTTAGCTGGTGACTGGGTCACATACTTTCTCAGAGATTCTGTACCTCTTTGGAGCACTGGCTGGGCGCTGCCTGGAAGAACTTTCCGGTGGTGGAAATGTCAACAGATGGTTAGATGTTCAGGGGCATCGCGCCCACCAGGCGAGCTCAAAGCAAACTTTCTTCTGGAGTGAGTGCATGGGTCCAGGAAGGCCAGGCATGTCGTTATGTGGGGCCCTGAGTCCACGAGGATGAGGTGCTCTGAGTCCACGAGGAAACGAGGGGCCCTGAGTCCACGAGGAAACGAGGGGCCCTGAGTCCATGAGGAAATGAGGGGCCAGTCCCCCAGCTTCTCACAGGGCTGGACCAGGACTCACTTCCGACCAGCTATTAATGGACTGGAGACACGTGACCCACGTGAGCAGCGAGTCCTCCCAGGACACTTGGTAGAATGCCAAAGACAAGCAGTGGCGTGACCTCTAATGCCAAAGTAGGAGCGGGTGCCCCATGCCCACCCGGGTCGCTAGGCCTTTACTGCAGCCGAGGCACTGCCTCTGTCTGGTCTTGGGTGCTCAGAGGTCGGGACCTCCTGCAGCCTGTTGGATGCAGCTCACGCTCCCTCCCAAGTCTGTGGCAGAAAGCAGGAGGGACTCAGGGCACCAGAAGGCACAGTGAGAGGAAGGGGTCTGCCCTGGCCAGGTGACAGCCTGTGACCGTCCCAAGAGTCGGGATGCCCAGTCGTCCTTCAGCTCTGGGCCTTCCAGCAGGCCAAGGAGGACACTATCAGAACCTCATCAGAGGCTGCTTAAGGCTTAAGTGACGTTGACAGGTGAAATGCTGGGAACAGGGGCCCCTTGCAAGCATTCGATAGAGGTCGTGTATTCTCTGCGTGGATGCAGGTGGGGAGAAGCGGAAGGAAAGACGCACGAGAGCCAGCCTGTGACACCAAAGGACAGAAACACCTCCCTCAGCCCAGCCGGCTGCTGACTCCATGCGATGAGGGACTCCAGTCCTCACAATCTCACAGCGTCCTGCCCCTGCCTCTGCCCCTGTGAGGTGGGAACCGTGATGCTCATTTCACAGACGCAGAAACTCAGGGGGCTTAAGGGTGACTGAAGGATGCTACAGGCCTGGACTCGAATCTGTGTCTTTGCCTCCCAAGGCGACGCTCCTTCCATCAAATCCAGGGGGTCTCAGCTCTAGATTCCCCACCCAATCCCCATGGCCCCCACCCACCACCTCCTGTGGCTGCCTCAGCACCTCCAGCGAGAATCCGTGCATCCTTTCCAACAACTGCCTTTCCGACGCAGCCCCTGACCAGCACCCCTCCCATCACAGAATAGGACTCTTTCTCCTGGATTTCCTGCAGAAAGTTTCAGAATACTCTCCAGGTTTTCTGTGGGCGGATTCTCTCTCGGGATCTTTCTAAGCGAGTCCTGTGTTTCACCACAGTTCCCCCCACACGGCGGAGCAGCTGCACCATGGGGGGGCTTGGTCCTCTTGCCCCATTCGTGCGATGTCTGTTGTGGGCATGCCAGGGTCCTGACGTCGGAGCTCCACACTGACGCACTCTTGCCGGTTTACAAACCCTCCCAGGACCGGGCCCACTTCCCTCTTCCAGGACCGGCTCTGGAGCTCCAGCTATTAACGGAAACCTTCCAGCCAGATCCCCAGCGGCCCCCAGCCTCCCACACCGCTGTGTCTTCACGGCCACAGCCCGGCCACCACACTGCTCCTGTCGAGGACCGTGACGTTCCAGCCATTGTCTCTGTGGGCCCTGCAGGGTGCATTCCCATTTCCCCTTCTGTTGGGAGATTTTACCAAGGGCGTTTTCTCTCCTGGCTCCAATGCCAGCGAGACCGTTCACAGCTGTGTCATTTTCAGTTTCCGAGCCTCAGCTTCCAGCACGGTTAACGGTGATTTCCTCCTCCTGTGTTGCTGTCGAACGAAGTGAGGTTAGGCACACACAAGGCAAGGACCTGCGTCTGGCAGGAACAACATCTCGTTCGTCGGCTTGATTGCTTCCAGTTGTGTCTTCCCTCCTGTGTGTGAGATGGGGGCTCCAGGCCCCCCCAACAAAATACGCTTTTCCAGCTTCTAGATGCCAGCATTCCTAACTTCTTGCAATAAATCCCTATCGTAGTGCACATTAAACACGTCATGGCACAATTCAAATCAAATTCAAATCAACAACCCCCGATTATGCTGCGTTTCAACCTTTTGTTGCCATCGACCCTCGAAACAATGGCTTTAATGGAAACACAGGTATGTCAGCTTGGAAGCCACTCAAACATCTCAGTCACTCAGAAATAAAACGCTTGCTGAACGCTAGTCTTTGCCAGTTGTATTAGAGTTCTCCATAGAAACAGAACCCATAGGATGTACACAGAGAGGGGGGGGGGCGGGGGTTTCATGTGACTTGGCTTCTGTGGTTATAGAGGACGAGAAGTCCTGCTGCTGTCTACAAGCTGGAGAGCCAGAGACGTTCCTGGTGTACGTCCCAGAGTCCGAAGGCCTGAGAACCTGGAGTTCCGAGGTTTGGGGGCAGGAGAAGATGGATGTCTCGGATCCAGAATAAGGAAAGAATTGACCCTTCCTCTGCCTTTTTGTCCTATCTGGGCCCTCAGCACTTTGGGGAGCGTGGATTTTCCCTGCTCAGTCCCTTGATTCCAATACTGATCTCTTCTGGACCCTTCCTCCCAGACACACTTAGAAAGCTCTCCGGGTTTCCCTCAGCTTAGTCAAGTGGACACCTAAAATTAACCATCCACTAGGCCATGCACTGCCTCGGAATACAGAGCCAGCGAGGGCAGGATCTTCCCAGGCCTCAAGGTCTCTCATCTGCTGAGCAGACAGGCATGAAGCAGACTCTCACAAGCAATTACACGATGAGGTTGGTGGCAAGGGCGACAAAAGAGAAAGGCCTCTGCCAAAGGCAAAGTTGCACTAAGTCCTAAGATAAACCCAAATCTGAAGTGCAGAATTGTGGGCTGTGATGTTCACCCCCACCCAAGTGGCTATGTTGCCACATTGGCTCCAAACACAAGTGAATTTGGGCTGGGTATCAGGAAATGAAGTCATTCTGGGAATGGAATTTTAAGTTTCTTTAGGGGACCGTGAAAATCTGCATTGGAAAACAGATGCTGCGAGAGAACAGGTTCTGCAAATCAGCAAACAGTCCGGACACTAGACTTCTTTGGTGCTTTCTGTCTGGCTGCAGCAGGGGACAGACAGGCAGAGCAGGAGTGTGTCAGAAGGTGTTTTCTAGGGGAAAGAAGGAATGAAAGAAGACCCAGTGGAGATGCGGTGACATCGAGAGGTTCAGTAATTTCCCTACAGTCGAGGGCTCCCTGGACCACTATTCCCCCAGCAGGGACCAGGTGGTGGCTGGCATGGAGGGAGGTTCCTTGGAAGAACCCAGAACTCGTGTATTCCCCCGAGAAGCGTCCTGAAACCTCTCAGACCTCTAATCCCTGCTCCTGCACTGCCCTGGAGCCTCAAGACCCAGCGCTGCTGCTGAATACTGAGAATGTGTATTGAATGTGGTTTTTCTGACTCACTGCAGAGTCAGTAATTTCCAGTTTAAACGGATTTGTTAAATATCTTTCTAGATTATGTCATTATCCAAGGAAGTCTTAGCTGGCTAAACTGGAGCAACCAATTATTTTAGGAATTGGGAGAGCAAGTTTATTGTCAGTCTTGCCGCTGTGACAGACAAACGTCCACGTAGAGAAGAGAGGCCTTTGAGAGGTAGTGAGCCTGATAACTGAGCACCAGAAGGGCCGCAGAGCCTGACAGCTCAGCCTTGGGATCCAGCCCAGCCTCTCCTTCCCCACAGTGAGCTCCTGCCAGGCTGCAGTGCCCGCCAGCATTTCTTACGTGGATCTGACCTGCGGGGAGGACCCAGGACAGACCCAGCACAGCGGAGCGTCTCAGACGCCGCGGGTTTCCCGGTAAGCAGCACCTGGGGCAGCACCAGGGGGAGCAGCTTCTCAAGCTCCCAAGGAAGCACGTGGGTCAAGGAGCAGCAGCCTCCTCTGACTTCTTCCTGGTAACCTGTGGAAGGAGGAGGCCGTGTTGGCGCTTGGCCGTGTTGACATATGACACCTTGTGCATCCTTTTCTCCAAGTCAGGATTGTAAGGCCCATTAATTGTATAGATTGCCACAAGCTCAAAACAAAGTAATTGAGGGAAAGAACGGCACTGCTGACGTCATTCATTCAATCATAACACAAAAATTATGAGGGTGTGCCAGGAAATGTCCTCCACAATGAAGACTAAAATTTTAGAGGGAGGAGACAGGCAATAAACAGCTAAATAATTAAAACATGTGGTGTGCAAGGCAATGCTAAGGGCTTCGAAGAAAAGTAAAGCAGAAAAGGGGTAGAGAATGTGAAAGCAGGAAGCAAGTTCAAAGGTATGGCCAGGGCAGACCTTCCCCAGAGGCTGTCACCTGCACAGACACTGAGACAGGCGAGGGCCAGTCGAGCTGGGCCTGGGAGAGGAGCCAAGCAGGGAAGCCTGAAGTGGGAGCACACCTGCATCGTTCCAGGAGCAGGGAGGCAGGTGAGAGCCATGAGCTGTGGAAGACGGAGCTGAGAGGGAATGGGCAGGGCCGGCGGGGCCTTGCAGGCCACTTGGAGGCACAGAGAAGTTCCTGGATGTGTGGAGCAGAAAGCTGGCATTCCCTGACTTGTTTTAACAGGAACATTTTGGCCAATGTATTGGCCACAGGTCCATGCTGTAGACCTGACAAGCGGAAGTCCGACTCCTGTTCCATGCTGTAGGCCTGACGAGCGGAAGTCCGACTCCTGTTCCACGTTGTAGGCCTGACGAGCGGAAGTCCAGCTCCTGTCACCACAATAGAGTCATAGCATCTCAATTCTCAGACTTCAGCCACAGACCCAGAGCCCTGGAGGAAGGGCCCACCATGCTGCCGCCTGGTGAAACCACAGAGGCTTCATCTTCCTCCCAGCCTTCCCTGAAGACGCTGTGGCTGCCGTCTCCCCTGTGGAAGGGAACTGATCAGACTCTCCAAGCGTTACTGGACACTGGCTCTGAACAGACCCCAACTCCTGGAAATCCCAGATGTCACTGGTCCAGAGTCGGGGTGGGGCCTTGGGGGTCAGCAGAGTTTCGGCTCAGGTTTGATGCATAGCGGGGCCCACTGGGTCCACCCTGTGGTTATTTCCCCAGTTCCCAGATTCATTACTTGAATCGACATATTCAGCAACGGGCAGAATCCTCGAATTGGCTCTCTGGGCCACGGAGCGAGGGCTGTTGTGGTCCGAAAGGCCAAGCAGAGGCCCCTGGAACTGCGTCTTCCTCTGAAAACAGCAAACTAAAGGCAATACTGTATCCCTGGAGGATTGCAGAGATGAAGGCCCCCATCACAGACTTGAGGAGGCAGGGGTGGGAGTCCCACCACATCCCCACACAGCTCACTGACGCAGCCTGCACAGAAGGCACACAGCTCTTGGAGCAGGCCTGAGGATCGTCATAAACTTAACTGGGGGTCACTCCAGTTGCAGCTGCTGGTCCAGATGCAGTTTTGTTGCTGTTGTAAATCAGCCAGTCCTCTGGCTCCAGGTCTGTAACGGGCCTTGGTCACCCCAGGCATGCATGCACCTTGGCTGTTGGTTCTAATTCAGAAATTCCCAAGGAAGGTTCATGGCTGGCCTCGTGTGGGGCAGACCCTCCCAAGAACCAATCGTCCTTGGAGAGGATAGCTGAGCACTTTCCCCGGTTGAGGCCAGCGCGGGGCTCAGAGGATCCTCCCTTAGAGCAAGGTGTCGTTGGCTCCAGAAAGGATGGGACAAGGTGGGTAGAGAGCAAGCTGAATAATAGCTGCCCTTTGCTGAAAACATAAATGAATGAAATGATCAGTGCTGTCCAAAAAAACGCACAAAAAAATCAGAACAAAAGTTCTAATATTACTTTAGTGCCCACTTAGCCACTTTGCCCCAAGTGACCTCCCTAAAAGAACTTTACCGACACCTCAACTGGAAACCAGATGGCAATTAGATCAGATAAATCTTTGTAAATGTTGTGGCCCTCTCAGCAGAGCTAGGATTCGGTAGGTGCCCTGTGGGTGCTCATCCTCTGCCTTCCGCTGGGAGGACCCTGCACCTCTGAGTGCATCTCTCCCTCCTCTCCCTGCACCTCTGAGCGCGTCTCTCCCTCCTCTCCCTGCACCTCTGAGCGCATCTCCCCCTCGTCTCCCTGCACCTCTGAGCACGTCTCCCCCTCCGCCTCCCTGCACCTCTGCTCATTTCTCCCGACGCTTAGCCTTTCTGCCAGGCCTGTCCATCCCAGCCCCACCTGCTGAGTGACAAGTGGGCGTGGATTTCAAGAGCGATGACACAGCGAGAGGCTTATGCCATGGCAGCCCCACTCCATCCCCGGGGACTTTCACCCACCGAGGAGCGGGAGCCGAGAGCCAGCCCCTGTGCTGCCTTCATTGCACACACGACGGGTGCCCCGCATCAAGTCTCCAGGCCCCCCGGCAGAGGAATCCAACGGTCAACTGATGGGCCAGTCGTGAGGGAGAACCCCGCAGAGGGACCACCATGTGCGCCCCATTCTGAGAGGTGGTCCTAAGGTTGCAGCTCCCTTCCTCCCTCCCACAGGCGCAGTTGTAAAGGGAAGGTGGTGAGTTCTCGTGTGGGGAGGCTCTAAAACGGGCGGAGAGGGAAAAGCTGCACACAGTCGCCACGGCCCTAGAGGTCCCCTCGCGAGCGGGTACTGCTCCCTCCCCACTCTGTACCCACATAGTTGTGGGGCGCCAGCTCTCGGCGAAGTGTGCCTGGCATTTTTCCTTCCCACGGGGCACCGTTCGGCCTCGCACCAGAGAAGCAGTTAGCGAGCCGGGGCTTGGGGCCGTGATGTGTGACGAATACATCTGCTGGCCTGGGGCCGTGGTGCATGATGGATACATCGCCGGCAGGTGCTGGCAGTGTCCCTGTCCCCGTCCCTGCCCAGACACAGGCACCCTCTCCCGCGTCACAGGAGGGAGCTTGCTGGTGTCTCAGTGGGACGAGCCGATGTGCTGGACATGCTGGGGAGTTGATCCCGGGAGGAGGCCTCAAACAGTGTAGGGCAAGGCTGGTGGATGAGTCCTCAAGCTCCCCCCATCACACAACACTGGTGAGAGAGACCCCACGCTCCTCAGGGGTCCCCGTGCTGGAGCCCAGCTGCCCTCAGCAGAGACATGCTCTTAGTGCTCTGCCAGTCGGATTTCCTCCCTCCCCACTCTCTGCACCCACTCACAGAGCAACCCCTGAATAAACTCCTGGCACCCCCAAAATTGACTTGAGATCTCCTTTGGGGAGGGGCTAAGTCCAGGACACAAATGGACTCTTTGAACCCCGGAACTGCCCCACGCTGTTAGGTGCTTGTCTGCTGGCAGGCAAGTGGCTCAGGGCCAGGGGCACCATCCACTGGGCGGGGGCACAGCACGGGGCTCACGCCTGGCACCTGTCGGAACCTGCTGCAGTTGCCTGGTTTGTCATTGGAAACACGGCAGGGATAGAAAGTGGGTACTCTGAGCTGGAGCACATGACCTGAGCCTGTAATCCCAGCTACCCAGGACACTGAGGCCAAGGACTACTTGAGGCCTGGGCAACATACCGAGACCCTGTCCCCCCAAAAAACTAAATCAAGAAAAGAAAGGAGCACTTTGAAAGTCTTGGAAGAGGTGTGTGAAATCAAGAGCAGGGCTTCAACCCACCAGGCCTCCGCTGCTCAGTGCAGCTCACGGCCCATGACCTCCCAGGACATGAGAAATACCCATCCCAGGAGATCCTGCATTCCACCGTGGTCAGAGCCGAGGAAGGCATCCTCTGTGGCCAGGCCAGTTCACAACCGGCAGATTCCCTGAGTGCACAGGCAGGAGGGGGCTGGCCGCTGCCTTCGCTGTCTCTGAGCAGCACGGCTGTCTGAAGCGTCCAGCCTCCACCCAGCTGAGGTGAGGGATGGTGCTGATGCGGAAAGTCAAGTGAGATTCGTTTGTTTTCAGCTCGGAAGACGCTGTTTACTGTGAATCTGACCAGGTCACGTGCTGCTGTTAGGGTGCATCTTGGAGACAAGACAAGACGTGGTCAGAGGTGTTAAATGATTCTCACTGTGCCTGGAGAGGCTGGGCTCAGGGGCCTAGTGCTCCTCCCAGCCCTGGGTGACTGTGCAGTGGAGGGAGTGTGTGGGCTGCTTTGCCAACCGAGATGTGCCTCACGTCACCAGGAGCCTGGCCGAGCACCACAGTGACCACGGCTGGGTAGAAGGAAAAGGACGCCCACTTGTGCAATTTGCTTCCCTTCTTTCTCCAGGGGCCATTTCGAAATAGAATGTAACGGCCCTTTCTTGCTCAGTGTGGTCTCAGATGGAGTTTCTTGCTTTGGATGCAGTTTCCATGGGAGGGGGAGAAGGGTGCCACTCCTGGTTCTTGGCTGGGAACAGGCTCTGTCTGGGCCTGGACCCCCGGGTCTCCCCAACCCCTTGGATGGCCCCTGGCCTCCCTCTCAACCACAGGGCACACATGCTACTGATTCCCCAGCAATTTGTCTGTTTCCTGAAAGTTGCTGGTGACCTTCACCGTGCTTGGAAGTCCTCTCTGTGCTCAGAAGCACTTATGACTCACTGCAGTAGCGACTGGTCTCAGGGCACCAGTACAGCCGGGAGAGAAACTGAGGTGGTCGGGGTAGGGGATCTCACCAGCGAGTCAGCAGGGTTGGCTCAGGACCAGAGTGCGGGGAAAAGCTCAAGGAATTAGAATTCTCGCCTGACTGTGCCCCCAGCTGCGGATAGTGGCCTCGGCTTCCTTGTCTCTATGATGACACAGCTGGGAAAGCTGCTCTCTCTCCAGGGTCCCCCGGCAGCTCTGACGGCCGGGAACACCCACAGCCTGGCGCCAGTCAGAGAGGGTCAGCAAGGTCACGCCGGCGGGCTCAAAGCACCCCAGAGCTGAGGGGTAACAGCACGTTGTAGTAGCTGCCTGCCTAGGTGGTGACACAGCACGTTGTAGTAGCTGCCTGCCCAGATGGTGACTAACAGCAGCTCCCAAGGTCATTGCCTCACTGGGCTCAGCCCTGTAATAGGAAACCCCTTCTGCAAGCGTGTGACTGTCCCCACCTGAGGAATCAGGGATATTTACTAACCCCTGTCATGTAAGGATGTGTTCATGTTACAGACAGAAATGCCACATCTTGGCTAAAGGATGTGTCGGTTGAATTCCTATCCTTAAGTCTCCTGCGTTACTGTCACTTACTGGGAGGTGTCCAGGTCGGGCCTTGGGGCGTGGCCGCTTGCTCTTCTGTTGCCACTCTGGATTTTTAGAAGCACGCGTCTTGTTCAGTTAGTGCCCCTGACATCTGCTTGTAACAAACTAATTAAAGCTCAGCCTTAGCCGTGGTCCAGTGGGGCCTGGGGAGCGCCTCTGCATGGGATGCATGGGGCAGACCCCACAGCACCTGGCAGGCCAGCACCCGGGGCCCAGCAGCCTTGCTTGGCCACAGCAGGGAACATGCTGCCTCCACTCCTGCCCCGGCTGGACCACAGAGACCCAGATAATGACTAAGCGGAGACTCATGTCCTCGTCGTCTTTCATGGCGTGATTAAAGGGCCCTGCCCCGCCGGGTACTGAGAGCTCCGAGAGGAAGGTCTGCACCTGGCTTCTCTGCTGTGTGCACCATGCAGGACAGGCAGGCTCAGAGTGGTTGGAGCAAAGCAAGGACAGAGCCTCATGACAGCGGGGCAGGTTACAGAGCTGGCTGTGACTTCAGACGGGTCACGCGAGGCTGGCACGGCTGTGATCCCTTGGCATGGAGTCTCCCAAGAAGTAGCAAGAAGAACCCACCCCTCAGAACAGCCTGCAGGGGAGAGCACCCTCCCTGCCTCTCCTCTGTCCAGAGAGCTGCCTCCCACCCCTCAGCAGCTCCACGAGGGGCGAACCGAAGGGACCGGGAGCATGGAGCACTGAGCAAGGAGAAGGGAAGGGGGCTGAGGGGGGCAGGAGTGCACATGTCTGTGCTCTCAGAAAAAGTGGAAAGTGACAGCCCTGGCCCCACGGGTGTCCAGAATTTAAGAAAGATCCTTGGAATCCACACACACAAGGACAGAAACACACCCAACACCCCTTAGCCCCTGCTGGTCATGAGGCTTATTACTGGATACCTGGGAGTCTGCATGTGTCTGATCCCAGTGGTGACAAACCCACTGGGCCCCCTGCCCATCTCACTGTCCCCAGGACAGAGGCATCACCAGGCCTTTGTCCCTCTGCCAGGGCAGCTGGGTTGGTGGGGAATAGAGGGGCAAGGGAGAGACTGGGGCTTCTTCTCTCCAGCGTCACTCTGCGGGGACCAATACACTATGCACTTCTCCTCCCACGATAATCAGACCCCAGGCCTGCCCTGCACTGCAGCCCCCACCTGGTGCCCGGCTGCCTCAAGCCAGCAAGATGCCTCAGCCTCTGAGGTGAAAAGGGAAGCTAGCTGTGCCCCTCGTGGAGAGCTGCTGGCTTGTTCCTTAGTGACGGGTCCTGAGCGTTGGCCTGATGATTTTGTAACGACTGATACCTTTCTGGAGCCCCTGAAAACACAGTTTAGTGCCATGAAGCATGTTGTTTCCTTGCTAAAACAGTAAGTTGTTTTCCCCAGCAACTCTAGCAGGCAGAAAACCCCATCTCAGCACATCAGCACCCCTTCCCTGCCCCAGGAAGGTACGAGAAGGCTGCAGGAGAAGGAAGGAAGTGCTGGAAAGCTGGGGCTGCAGGAGAAGGAAGGAAGTGCTGGAGAGCTGCCCTTCCCCGGGAGCCTATTTAAACCCCAGCAGAGGTCGGTCGTCGGTGTCCTCCCGGGAGCCTGGTTCCTGCAGTTCTCATGGCCACGCTGGGTAACGCTGGCGGGGAAGGCAGGCCTCTACCGGGGCAGGGCCTCTGCAACTTCTTTCTCCTGTATTAAACTGTTCTCAATGACAGAGGCTGCCACGAAGCTGACACTGAAGAGCACTGGCAAACACACTAGCTGGGCAGCAGGCGCTGGAACCAGCTGGTGGCAGCAGCCAGGGTGGGCAGGTGCTGCCTGACTGCGGGGGCAAAGGGCCACCTGTCTTCTCTACACCCTCCTGGGATCTCAGAGTCCTGGCCCGAGCCTGCCTTCCTGGGTATTGGCTGTGAGCAGGGAGTCCTTTACACTTGTCCATGTGTGGGTCAGCAGAGAGATAGAATGGGTTCTGTGTTTTTTTACCCCGTCCCACCCCATGGCCTACACCAGAAAGTCATGTAGGAATGAGGAAGGTGAAGAGGGTTCTTGCAGCCGACACCGGGCTGCCCAGCTTAGCCCAGCTTAGGTTGGGCCTGACCTCAGGACTGAGCCCAGCCCCCAGGGTAGCTCCAGGGCTCACCATCGTACCTCATGATGCCCTTCTGTGTTCACAGGGGCACGAAGCAGCTCTCCACACACAGAGGGCTCCCAGGACAGGTCCTGCCAAGGGTGTGACTGAGGACCTGCTCCCCCAGTCCAAACTCCTGGCCCAGGGCTCTGAGGGGCACAGCTGGGTCAGATCCAGGCACCTGTGGCAGGGAGGGTCACATGGCACACGCCAGGAGGCCCCTGCCCACGGGGCTAGCATTCACCATCTGCTAACGCTCCCCCTTTCAGGGTGCCTGGCAGTGGTGAGGGTCAGGTCAGGGACGATGGAAGTCATGGCCAGAGCAAGAGGTAAAGAGGATGGAGGTAAAGAGGATGGAGGTAAAGAGGCCTCCTGGTCTCGGAGAGTTTGCAAAGTGCCCCTGGGATCTGACACAGGCTGGAGAGCAGAGCACGCGGTCACTACACTTGGTGGCTGCTACTTGTGGGGGCTCCTCGCTGCTGGACCAGAGACAGCTTTCTGGGGAGCCTTCTGCTGCTCACTGATATGGCCAGCCTGGCCTCTGTCTTAGACTGGTCACTGCTGTCCCCAGACCCAGGTCCTGGCCACTGACCACCCAACACCTAGCATTGCTCTGTGTCAAGCAGCAGAGGCACCTCTGTTTGTTACATAAAGAATGGATTTGTTTCTGCTAACTCCAGAAACAGCCAGTGCACACGAACCACTGTCATTGAGGACAGGCCCCTTCTCCCAGGCTGGCCGCAGGTGGGCACTGCCAGGAGCTCTGACCGCCGTGTTCTCTGCACATGTAGGACAAGGTGAGCAGGCCCAGCCTTCCCTCACGACTGCCGCATGGGGCAGCTCAGCACTCTGAGTCCCCTCCTGAAAGACCCTGGTGGTGCCGTGCCGTCACATCAGTGCCTGTGTGCTTCGCGGAGCACATGGGCGGCCTTGTGATCCCCGTGGGCCTGGCAGCAGTGCCATCTACTTGTCTGCTGATCGCAGGCCATCTACTTCGTGTGCTGAGCCCTGAAGTGAGCTCTGGGTCCCAGAAAGGAGCTGGAGGGGGACCCCTACCCTCAAGGAGGTCACAGCCTGGTGGGGAGGGGACACGGGCACTTACAAGTCAGACATGGGATCACAGGGTCTTTGAGGAGGAGGCCTGGGCTTCCACGAAGATAGCAGCGCCCCATCCTATTCATAATCTCCCCCGAGGATGCCCCTCCAAGGCTGTTGGGAGGTAGACCTGGAGAGCCGGAAAGGGTCTCCACCCCTTTCGTCAGCGAAGTGGGAACGCAGAAAGGAAGGAGTGAGGATGTGACCCCTCCACAGACCCCAGGCCCCAGGATGGCTGTTGGAGGGCCCTGGCTCAGGGGCCCCTCCTGTCACTCAGGGAAGGGGGCGCTTTGGAGTCCCCAAGCTGCAGGGAGTGGTCAGGCCCCGTGAGGGTGGCAGAGGAACTGGTGTGGGGAGGAGAGTGTGGGGCTGTGCCTGGCCCTGGGGGTGCAAGCAGAGCCTCCCAGAGGGTCACGGGGAGACTTTCAGCCCCGGATGGGGAGTCGTCCAGAAGACCTTTGGGGGGCTTTAATCTTGGCCTTGGCATCTCCTCTGGTCCCAGCCCTGACCCCAGAGAGGGAAGGTGTCCAAGATCTGCATGTCTCTGGCCTGTGGCCTCTGCTGGGCAGGCCATGCACCAAGGGGCCTCATTTATCCCCAAAGACACCCTCCATCACCAAGACACAGACCCTTCCCTTCCAAGATGACTGGAAAGGACTCGGGGACTGCTCCTTTAAGCCAGAAAACCCTGTAACAGCAAGGCTGCTCTCAGGCCCAGTGTGCTCAGAGAATTACACCTCAGCACCAAGCTCTTTTCGCTAAAAGTCCCTTCCATAATTAGAGCTTGAACAAATGGCACTAAAGTATATAGGAGCTCGCCTACCTAGAACAGGGCTGTCAGAGGAAAGATAAACTTCCTCAGGTTCAGAAACGGCAGCAAAGCACATTCCCCACACTCCAAGGACAGCACCTGGCAGGTTAGCAGTGGGGCCAGGCACGTGGGGGAGGCGCCTCTCTGTGAAGTGGGTCAAGGCAGAAAAGAAGACCTGCCTCTACCTCTCCTGTCCAGGGCCAGGGGCCTGGGATGTGAGGAGGGACACAGGAAGCAGATTGGTGCCAAGCCACAGGCGTGAGCCTCCCCTACCGAAGGGAGCAGGAAAGCCACGTGGGGGTCTCCTGAGCCCACAGGGTCACAGGCACTTACTCACTGCTCACCAAGCTCCCTTTAGATGGTCAGTGTGGTGATATGTGGAGCTGGCCCTGGAGTTTGAAAGGGCAGGTCCTGGAGAGTGTTGCCGTCGGGAGCCGTGGGTGGATTTGTGGAGGGATGTGACGTGAGAACTGGCCCTCAGGATCTCCACCTGAGGAGGCCACCTGGCTCCCGCCCATCCTCCAGCTGTCTTGCTCCTGGTCCCGCTCATTTTCTCTCTCAGCCGGCCCAGCAGACTCACCACCAGCAAGACCAGGCCCACCGTGGGCCCTGCCCCGGGACTTGGCCTCCGTGTGCCCCACCTGGAGACAGAGCCACTGCCCGTGGAATGAGGCTCGGGACTCCGTCCAGACATGGGCTGAGCAGGAACAGTAGCACCCGGTATCGGTGACCGAGGAAGGTGTAAAGACCCCGTCAGACAATGCAGGGACGAGGCTTCTGCCCCGGTGACGGTGTGAACCCAGGGCCTGGGCTTGTGGAACAGCTCCTCGAAAGATAATTTAGAGAAAAATAAAACCAGAAACCTCTTTATAAAGTACCCCCACTTGGGACACTGCCACCCCTCATGGCCAGCAGGGACTCTCACCTCCGGAGGCTGCCTGTGCTGAGTCAACCGTGTTCCTGAGCCGGAAGCTCTGTCCCTTGGGTGCCTTGACAGGGCATTCACGCTGAGCAAATAAATCTACAAGGAAACGCCAAGAGCCTTGTCCTCCCAGCATGAGGCTTGCTTTCCCTTGGTGCTTCACTGTCAGTACGAAAACCTGATGCACAGAGATGCTGTCTGCTCCCTGCTTCCTCGAGATCAGGCCACTTCAAATGCGGTAATGAGTCCACAATTTTCTCCCCAGGAATTGTTCTCAACATCCTCTTTGCTGGTGTCTCCTCATTCATCCCAGCCCTGCTCAGATGCTCCCCCAGGAGGTCCCGGGTGCCCGTCAGGGCTCGGCTCAGCCCTGGCATCCTCGTTGACTCAGGTCGCTCAGGATGGACCCCTTTCTAGCCAGGAGGGCACTTTCTACCCAGCTCTCCCCACGTGGAGTGTAGGGGGCTTCCGGTGGGTTTTACTCCCATGGCAGCGTTAGCCACGGAGCCTGAGTTTCCACCAGGTCTGGGGAGCTTGGAGTCATCAAAGGAAACTCCTGTGAAAATCTGGGGCTGCTGTTACTTTGTCTGGGATTTCAAAAGCAGCATTATCCAAAGAAGGAAACTGGACTGAGTCTGAGCTCCATAAATTAGCTCCGCCTGTGTGGATAAGAACAGATTTGTTGAACTCGATGTTGGCATTACATTTGCATAATACTCTAATTTAAATAACGAGGGGAGAAGGTATGGAGATGGGAGACGGGAGGCTTGTGGCCTCTGAGCCTGGGGGCTCCCAGGAGAAGGAGCCCAGGAACAGAGCCGCCCCTCCCACAGTACAACCTCTGCTTCCAGAGGTCACACAGCAAATGGTGTTTTCTTGTTTTCTGGTGGGGTTAGAGGTGGGGGTGAAGAAGTGTGCCCCAAGGCCCAGTCTCTGCGGCCCGTGGTCACCTGGTGGGGAGGTGAAGTCCCAGGAAGGCAGAAGGCTTGGACCAGTGTGAGGTCTGAACGGCATCCGCAAAACCCCACATGCTTCCTCCACGTTGTATTAATCATATTTTTAAAATTTCTGTATTTTATGATGCTCTGACATCCTGGGGCCTCACTGACCAGAGAAGGGACTGCTCCTCCTAGGGCTAATTCCCGGGGACTCCCTGGTGAGTGAACCTTTCATGTGCAAACCACGCAATCCAAGCCCATGGCTCCAGCTGCCTCCTATGTGGGCTCTTGCACTCCCAGGCCAGTATTTTCCTACCCTAAATCACCCAGGGCCAGGAACCAGACAGCTAGAGGCCACACCTGCAGCCCAGAGCCCTCCAAAATCGCTGAAACGTCCAGCCCCAGGCCTGCCCAGCTGCTCACCCCACCTCCCCAGCTCCTTCCCAGGGTAAAGGCTCTGGGCCTGCTCGCCCCTTGCTCCTGCTGCCTCCTGGCTGAACTGTGGCTTTCCCACATGGCCTTGCCTGTATGCCACGCCCCCTCCTCTTGGGAACCGTAAATAATAAACTCTCCTTTCAAGACAGTTGTCTCCGTGCTTGTCATCTTATCATCCCTAATTAAAATAAACCCTCGGTACGTCTTAAAACACAAGCCTCTGTCACCCTGGCAGCCTGAAATAAACAGGAGACGCCTTACAGGTGCCCAAGCACTGGGCTGATGGCGCTGGTGGGCACAGAACAAGCTGAAGGTGCCAGCCCCAGGAAGGCTGCAGGAACCCTGAAAGGAGTAGCAGGTTCAGGGACCCCCGGCCAGGGATTGAAATAATTATCACTAACACCATCTTCCAAAATAGCATCCTACATCTAGATCGGGGTGTCCAATCTTTTGGCTTCCCTGAGCCACATTGGAAGAAGAAGAATTGTCTTTGGCCACACGTAAAATATGCTAACACTAATGATAGCTGATGATGAGCCAAAAAAATCGTGAAGAAAATCTCATAACGTTTTAAGAAATGTTACGGTTTTGTGTGGGGTCCCATTCAAAGCCGTGTCTGGCTTCATGCAGCCCGCAGGCTGCAGGTTGGAGAAGCTTGGTCTGAGTATTGGCCCACGTGGGGACAGCGGCTCTGTCTGCGGAATGACTGTTCCACGTGCACACAGTGGGCTCTTTGTCCGTAAGCTGGTCTGCCTGCACGCAAGCTGTGCTCTGTGCTGAGAGGCTGGCCTACATGCAGACCAGCTCACCTACGGTTACCAGACTCACCCTTACTCGGTTCCCTCCCGATGCAAAGATGCGTCTCAGGTTGGCTGCGCAGTGGCAACGTCGACAGAGCTGACATTCAAAGGTAGCTGCTGCTGGACCTGAATGCTCAGCGTACATTTTCCCGGAGGACAGCTGGCTGGCCATGTTGACAGCATACTACTGCCAGTTTCTCACCCTGGAACCCCACCAGTCCTAACGTGGTGAACTCTGCACCGTACATGGTGTTGGTTGGTCCTTTTCATGCATATGCTACTGCTGTTGCTTCTGTTCCATCCGTGCAAAGGCAGGTTAGGAAGATGTCCTAAAGTTGTTCTTGTGGATGGGCGCCCGTCGAGGGTCCTCCGCCTTGTGCTGCTCCAGACTCTTTCCCTGCCATGATGGCTGGCAGTGCATCCAGGAATGCATCCGTGGGGCCTCTGCCAAGCTTTCTGCCAGGACAGGTGTTGGGGGAATAACTGTGCCGTTCCACTTCTGAAATGGATGCTGCTAAACGCTGGTCTGCCTACCGCAGCAGTATAGACTGTGGTCTGTGCAAATATGCTGTTGCATGCTTTGGAGTGGGAGATGTGGGTTTGTGTCCTAGTAATTGCAAGGAGTTATTATCTAATAGAAACTAAACTGAAAGCTTCATTGCAAAGTAAAGCCAGAGCATTTTGGTTTTGCTGCATCTTGGCTCTGAAATGACTGGGAATCATTGTGATGATTTGATGCATCCCTAGAGGCGTCTCTTGTACCCCTCGAGTTCATCTGTCCCTAGCATGTGGCTGTGTCTGCACAAGACGACTTCTGCTCCAAGGTGATCCTGTGGGGTCCTGTAACACCTTTGGCACACGCGGCCTCCAGCTGCGGAGCCTCCATGGTCCCTTCCCTGATAACCCAGGCAGGTAGGCTTGCGGAGAGATGGTGCACTGGGGACACATCAGCGATGGCCAACACGAGGAAGACAGCCTTGCCTGTCCCAGTCAACCAGTGTGCCCAGTAGAGAATGTGGGTGTGGTTAGGAGAGGCGATCATCAAGTCCTGCCTTGCTGCTGAGGAGAGATCATCCCAAGGCTCCACTGCCTTGTGGGGGCTGTGCGGAGGTGTACCCCCAGTCTACTGTCTGGGCTCCCAGCACACCAGACCTGCCACTTGGTCAGTCACAGCCTTCCCTGGCCTGGAGGGGAAATCTGAGACGAAGCACGGCAGGAGTGGCAGACCATTGACCAGAGGGAAGTGCTGGGCGGCCCAGAGGAAGTAGGCTTTCAGGTTGGTCCTGGCCTGAGCAGGGCTGGTCAGGGGAACAACTGAGGCTTGGAAACAAGAAGAGAACAAGGGTGATGCGGGCATTAAGGCCGGGGGGGGGTGGGGGAGCACTGTTTGTCTTGGAATGGAGAGAGTGTGAGTTGGGTGCGAAAATCCTAGAGAAGCAGCTGTGGTCTGAGCTGCCAGGCACCAGGAGCCGGAGCTGTGAGCACAGCTGCAGCCGCCCACCTGAGAACAGCGCCAGCCCAGACCTCATGGGACGTCCTCCCTTTGCACTTGCTGCTTAAGGTCTCAGGGTGTCAGAGACGAGGACGTGTGTTCACGTGAGATCTTCTCCCCAGCGGGTCAGTCATGAAGCAGGGAAGGCCGCCCCAGCTGACGCTGAACTCCCAGAACTGCCGTCGACTAAGGACGGAGACCCTCCCACTCCGGCTGCCTCCGGCCCCACCTTGCCTAGTTCACAAGACAGGAGGAAAGAGAGAGAGAAACAAAAGTAAGATAAGTAGCCAGACAACCTTGGCACCACCACCCGGCCCTAGGAGTTAAACAAAGTAATGATAATAACATCAACCCCGACCTAAACTACTTGCGTTATCTGTAAATCCCAGACACTGGATGAAAAAAGCATTGTAAAACTTTCTGTTCTGTTAGCTGATGCATGTAGCCCCCAGTCACGTTTTCCACGCTTGCCCCATTTATCACGACCCTTTCATGTGGACCCCTTAAAGTTGTAAGCCTTTAAAAGGCCAAGCATTTCTTTTCGGGGAGCTCGGCTCTTAAGACACGAGTCTGCCGACGCTCCCGGCCGAATAAAATCCTCTTCCTTCTTTAATCGGGTGTCTGAGGAGTTTTATCTGCGGCTCGTCCTGCTACACGACCAAGCGGGTCTCTGAAAGAGGACTGTGGGCCCCACTGCAGGAAGGGACAAAGCCCAAAGCACCAATTCCCCTTTCATCCTGGAGACCTGAGAGTCCTTCAAACATACAGAGGTTTTTTGAGTTAAAGAAGAGGAGAAAATGTCAAGTAAAAGGAAAGGATAGGAATAAAACAGACCTTGAAAACCCAATGGAAACAAACCAAATTTGGCTTCTGATAGTATAATTTCATAATGCTTCACTGAAGTGTCACGTACTTACAGAAAGTGTTCAGCAGACTTTGATAACCCAAGCTCGCCCTGCGGCCGTTACCCGGACACTGGAGCCGGGTGTGCGCCGCCCCCAGTGCCTCCGTGGTCCCTCCAATGTGGCCTCCTCCAGGGAAAACTCTGTCCTTATCTCAGCAGCATGGACTGATTTCTTCGTGGAATTTCTTTTTCCCGAGGACCACAAAGGAAGCAGGGAGGCAGGAAATGGGGGGCAGTTTGCCTTCTTAAAATGACGTGACTGGAGGGAAAGGGGATACAGGCAGGAACCCTCAGCGAGCGCCGAGGAGCCCCACCGCCATTCAGCGTGGGTCAGGGAGCAGCCACAGTGAGGCCGAAGTTGCAGCTCACATTAAGAACAATTCGCAGTTTAGACCACATTTGCACATTCTTTTTAAAAAATTATGTTCTTGCCTTATTTTTCCATATGGATTTTTAAACATGAGAGTGTTTAAGTCGATTTGATGGAAGTTCAACCTGGTCGTGATTACCTTTGACTTCATGAGTTAAGAGTGCTAAGTCACTCACCTTTCCTTTAATCAGGAAGCAGTGGCCCTGCCTGCGGGGTGGGGGACACAGGCTCAGAGTGGACCACAGGCTCCGGATCACCTCTTCTGGTGCACGTGTCCTGCTCTCAGGCCACACATTCACAGGGTCAGGCCGAGCTGCAGGGAGCACGGCCCCACCCTGTTTCCCTTAAAGTAGGGTACAGAGCACTGACCTAGTGGGGTCACAGAGAGCACCACGAGCCTGAGACCCAGGCTCTGGTCCTACCTTATCACGAACTTACTGTGGGCCTCAGCCTGGCCAGACCTCTCTCCAGGTCTGTTTCCCCGTCTGTGTAATGAGGCTGCATCTATAGTGCTGGATGGAAATTGAGTAAGGACTAGAGGGATGGAGGGTGGTTCACCGACTCTGTATCCCTCAACAGAGCAGAAGGACAGCGTCCAGAGAGTCCTTCCAGAGGGCCCTGGGCCCGTTGAGTCCTAGGAGGAAGAAACTCCCATCATCACGGTATGTGCTGTGCAACCCCACAGGCTGGCTCACTGTGTCCACTGGAACCACCGTCCTTGGGGTCAGCAACCTGGACACAGCCACGCTGTTCACAGAGAAGCAGACTTTCCTGGTTTCCCTTTCCCCTTACCTCAGGGACGGCAGTGTTAGAACTACACTCCCCTACACCAACCAGGTGAGTGACTGCAGCCTTATGACTTGACAGGTCACCCAGCATGCATTCGTAACAAAATCTATGAAGTGATAAAGCCACAGACTCCGTTGCAAAAAACATTAGCAATCTCCTCTCGATAAATCACAACTTTGATAAAGTGATTTCCATTCAAAAGACATAGTGCAATTATGGTGCAGAGCTGAGATCTCAGCACAATTTCATTTACAATCAACCTGGCGTCTCCAGTGCACTAACAGAAGCATTATCACTATTGTCTTCCGTGTGAAATATGCACAAAGTATATTTCCTTCCCTTTATCCCACCCAGGAAATAGCATATTCTGGACATGTAGCATTCGACCCTCACACCTGAGAGGATCCTGAGGCCCATGGAGGTGGAGAGACTGCCCAGTGCACACAGCTCATGTCAGTGCCTCTGTGATGGCTTCCCCCCGGTGACTGTCACCCCAACATTTTACTGACACACACAGAGTTCCTGGCTCTGTCCTGCCACCAGTAAACTCTGTGCATTACCAGAGTCTCCTCCCACCTGCTGCACTTGGGGTTTATAAAGAGCACTTAGGCCTGCAGTAGCTACGATTGCACCACTTCACTCCAGCCTGGGCAACAGAGTGAGACTTCATTTAAAAAAGCCCATGGCTAACTTGATGCAAGAGCAGCACCTAAATCATAGACTAGAAAAAGCAGCCATCACATGTGAGAGTGAAGCTTCAGAAACTCCCTTTTGGAGGTAGGAGCAAGGCAAAGATATGCCCTCTACCCTTTCTATGCAATCTCTGGTAGAGTTCCTGGCTTGTGCAATAATGCAAGAAAATGAACTAAATGTGGAACAGTGGGTCAGGAATAAGACGAAAACCATCATTCTTTACTGATACTATGAAAATCTACATTTTAAAAGGTCATAACAAATAAGAGAGTTCAATTGGACACAAGACCAGTAAACAAAACTGCCAGCAGTACCCAATTCATAATTATAAAAAACAATTTCATTTGACATCAATAAAGTTCTCAGTTACCTAGGAATACACCAAGTAAGGGAAGTGTAACAGCTTTATGGAAAAATAAAAAGATCGGTGCAGAATACTTTTGAAGATCTCGATAAAAGGGGAGGTGTGGGGAGACCTGCGGGGTAAAGCGATCAAGTCTCCCCAAGTGAGGTCATGAAGTCAATGCCGTTCCCACAAGCAACAGCCCTGGGGGCACCTTCACATGCATCTTTGTTTACGTGCTTTTTAAAACTTGACTGGCTGACTCCAAAAGCAATACAGGGCAAGAATAACCAAGATAATCTGAAACTAGAAAAAGTAAGTTCAGGATACATTATCCCAGATATGAACACATCATATAAACCCGTTGCAATCACAGACACATGATATCTTTGTAGAAGAGACAAATAGACCAATGGAAGAGAATACAGAGCACCAAAGAAGACCCTCCCATGTGCCAACACTTCGCCTGTTAGGAAATAAATAAATGTTTGGGAGGCTGGCTCTTCACTTGGAAAAAAGATACCTTTGGAGCTCTACGTCAAGTCACACACAAAGGTTATTTTCAGGCAGATCGAGAAACTTTAGAAATATAGCAAGACTTTTTAGATGAAAATCTAAGAAAATATATTTTGAATACATTTTGTGGATTTCACAAAATACATAGAAAAATCACGTGATCAAAAGATTAATAAAATTGACTAAAATTTAATAATAAATATATCTACAATAAATTTTAAAAAATAATAAAATCCAAACTTTCCCTTCCACAAACGATATGGAGACTAGGATAAGGTATTTGTAGAACATCTTGTGAATGAAGATTTCTGCTGGGAGGACTTAAAGGTTTTTAGGTGGTGCTGGCCCCCTCTTAGGTCAAACAGGTTTCCCTGTACGGCTGAAGCATCGAGTGCCTTTCCACTCCACCCTCACAAGTGTGCAGAGGCAGCTGAGGTGTGCTGTCCCTCAGACTGAGCACAGAATGGGGGACGTGTCTCCCATGACCAGGCAGCAGGAGCATCCACACACCTCAGCAATGCCACTCCCGTCACCAGCTTCCCAAGAAAAGATGGTTGTCTTCAGAACATGCTGTGTTATGAACGTGACATAATCCATTATGTTAGTTAGCTTAATGGATTCATTATGAAGTCGTTTTCACTAGTAAATTACTTAACGTAATGGCTAATACTGAGTGTCACCTCGATAGGATGGAAGGACGCAGAGCGTTGTTCTTGGTGTGTCTGTGAGGGTGTTGCCAAGGGAGATTCACATCTGAGTCAGGAGCGGGAGAGGCCGACCGCCCTCCACCTGGTGGGCACCTGCTAATTGGCCGCCAGTGTGGCTGGGATAAAAGCAGGCAGAGAAATGTGGAAGGACCAGACTGGCCGAGCGTTCCGGCCTTTATCTTTCTCCCATGCTGGATGCTCCTGCCCCTGGATATCGGACTCCGAGTTCTCCAGCTTTTGGACTCTTGGATTTACACCAGTGGTTTGCGGGGGGCTCTTGACCCTTCGGCCACAGACTGAGGGCTGCACTGTCGGCCTCCCTACTTCTGAGGTTTTGGGACTCAGACTGGCGTCCTTGTTCCTCAGCTTGCAGCCTACTGTGGGACTTCACCTCGTGATCGTGTGAGTCAACACTCCTTCATAAACTCCCTTCCACGTATACATCTGTCCTATTAGTCCTGTCCCTCTAGAGACTAACACACTTAGGATTTTAAATTGTTCTCCATTTTCATTTGTAACATGGTAAATGTCAGCAGATAAACAATGCTCATCAGGGTTCTCAATCACTTTTTTAAATTGACACATTGGCACATATTCGTGGAGTTCACAGGGGTGCTGCAGTCCACAGAATGAATCGAGGATTAGATCAGGGTGGCAAACACATTCATCATCTCAAACGTGATCATTTCTCCTCCTAGCCATTTGAAACTATAAATTATGGTTAGCTACAGTCACCCTACAGCGCCAAAGAACCACAGAACTTATTTCCCCATCCAGCTGTAGTTCCATATCCTTTAACAAATCTTTCCCTATCCGTCCCCTCTCCCTCCCCTTCCCAGCCTCTAATATCCTCTGTTCTACTTTTTACTTCTATGAGATCAACATTTTTTAAAGTTTCCACATATGAGTGAGAACATTCAGTATTTAACTTTCTGTTCCTGGCTTATTTCACTTACCGTAATGTCCTCCACTTCCATCTGTTTTGCCATGAATGACAGGACTTCATTTTTTTTTTTTTTTTTTTTTTTTTTTGAGATGGAGTCTTGCTTTGTCACCCAGGCTGGAGTGCAGTGGAGCGATCTCAGCTCACTGCAACCTCTGCCTCCTGGGTTGAAGCGATTCTCCTGCCTCAGCCTCCCAAGTAGCTGGAATTACAGGCACCCGCCACCACGCCCAGCTGATTTTTGTATTTTTAGTAGAGATGGGGTTTCACCGTGTTGGCCAGGATGGTTTCAAACTCCTGACCTCGTGATCCACCCGCCTCAGCCTCCCAGAGTGCTGGGATTGCAGGCGTGAGCCACCGCGCCCGGCCAAAGACAGCTTTATTGAAGAGGCAGTGCTACAGCTCTGAGACTGCCCCCGCGGAGCAGAGCTACCCTCTCTGTCCTGTAGGAAGAGGAGAACAGCTCAGGGCAGTTTTGGAGTCATATTTAAACCCACATTTAATTTCCTGCAGATTAAGGACAGTTCATGCAGAAATCTCTAAGGAAGGGATGGTAACTTTGGGGTCACTGAGTCATCGCTGTGGAAAGGAGCGGGAACTCCCGGTGTTGCCACGGCAATGGTAAACTCACACGGCACTGGGGGCGTGTCTGAGTGAAAGTGGCTTCTGCTCCAGCCCTGTTTTAGCTAGTCCCCAGTCTGGTCCGGTGTTCGAGCCGCACCTCTGGAGTCAGTCCCACCTCCTACCTCAGTTCTGTTTGTAGTTTTTTGAGGAACCTCCACACTGCTTTCCACAGTAGCTGTACTGGTTTACATTCCCACCAACAGTGTAAAGAGTGCCCTTGGTTATTTTATATCTTTTTGGTGAAAGCCATCATAAGTGGGTGAGGCGATATATCAGCATCATGGTTTGACCCTGAGAGGAAACAGGTTGAGCATCTGTGGTGCTGGGAAGTTCTTGAATGCCACCCTCAGGAGTGACCCTCTAGGGTCATGCTTCTGAGGACGACAGGGGTCGAGGAAGGGCTTCCAGCCAGGGGCAGACCTTACCAACATGTAGAACCTGGCAGCAGGAGAAGAACTAGATGTGGAGGAGGGGGGTCAGATGGCAGAGGATGCGCTCACGGCAGGTGCCCTACCTGCAGACGCTGCAGTCCTCCCCGCAGTCCAGGCCCACTGCACCACAGGGAGCAGCCTGGCAGCCTTCTCTCAGCTGCGGCCCTGCTCAGCACCTCTTGTGCACGTGGAAGGCGCTCCATGCTCTGCAGAGGAACAGAGGAAGGGGGGATGCAGGGAAACAGAGGGAGGTAGAAAACTAGGTGGGCCACAAATGGCCGGGATCTTCCCTCCACCATCGTGTGTGAGCTGGGTGGTCACTGTCCTCAGAGCCTCGACGTCTGCACCTGTGAGATGACACCTGCCTGCCCACCTCTGAGCATCCCAGAGGTGCCCGCGGCCCCAGGTGAGGGCAGGCTGCTGGAAAGGGCTCCAGACGTTATCACACACGGAGTGGGACAGGACGAGCGTTCCAGCCTTTCACTGAAAGTTCTGTTTATACGCAGCTGCCAAACACCTTGGTGAGTGGACTATTCCTCCAAGACGGGAAGGAACTTGTCCCACCCAAAGTGGGGCAGCGCTGGGGCTCAGCAGGAGACTGTCACCCCCCCAACCCAAAGCAGGTGTGTGAGGAGCGGGCAGCAAAGGGGATGCAGGCCCCCATCCCGATGGGTTTCCATTCACAGCAGGACTCCCTGGAGGTCCTCAACCAGGTGGCCCCTGAGTAGGGGCCTGGGGACTGGCTGGAGTCGGCCGACATCCGCTGGAGCTCACGTCAGAGAAACACAATCCACCGGCCTGGAGCTCCCGTCCCTGCCTTGTCTCTAACTTGGCCTTTGATGCCTTTTATTTTTGTTTCCTCAAACGCACATTATTAACTGCAGATGCCCAGCTGAGAAGATGAGAGAAAGTGAATGAAATTACACGAGTGCTTTACTGAGTTCCCTTTCACACCACCGCTTGTTAAGTTAAAACAGCAGCGTGAAGGGTGAAGCTCTCTGGGAAGTTTCTCTATGTGGCCCTGGCCTCAGGGAGGCTTGTGAGGTGGTCAAGGAAGACTGGTAGAAGGTGGTTCATGGTGAAGACACCAGTCACACGTGGGCCTTCCTGTGTGGGCCTCGCCTGTGTAGGCTGTTCTTTCCCTTGCTGGTCTCCTGTCTCACGTGCTGTCATCCCTGCTCCTCATCACGTCTATGGGACTGACCACTCCCTGCTTTGACACACCCGGCTCCTTCCCGCTCCTTGTCCTCCAGCCTGGGCTCAGGGGCACTCTCCCACGGGACTGTAGGGTCATTTCCGTGACTCAGTTCCTGGTTTGCCTGTCACCCCCACCTCCCTTTCTGCAATTGCCTGTCCTCTTCATATCCAGTTTTTATTTCTCATGTTTTTTGTTTATTTTCCCTGTAGGCGTGTGAGCCCTGTGAGGAAGGAAACCCCAGCTCGTGAGACATTGACTAGTGTGTGAGCTTGAGCAAGTTGCCGCCATCGGTCAGATGGGTAACGTGGTGCCTGCCTTTGGGGCTGTGAAGGGATTGAACGAGCACAGCTGCATGTTTGTGAGTGTCTAGATGTGAAGTGTGTTAGTCTTAGAGCATCGCGCTGTTATCATGACCGTTGTCGGCATTCACTTCCGTGTACCCAGCACCTGGCACGGGGCCTGGCACGTGGGAACCCCGGCGGACAGAGTCCAGTGCACAGAAGAAGGAGTGAGCAAGCGGAGGAGTGACGGTGCCCGCACAGGGGAGCTCGCCCGGCGTGGTGCAGCCGTGCTGTCAGCCTGAACCTCTGGCATGTAGTTGCTTTTTGTTTCGAGTTCCTCGAGTGAGTAGTAAATTCTTCAACCAGAGTTCTCAAACAAAGCTCAGTGAACATGTGTAGTGATTCATTCAACGTTTACTCTGCGCCTACATAAAGTAGGCTGAGGCTAGAAATGGCAACTAGCACATGTAGCATGCCCTGGGGATCGAAATATAACAGAGGAGACAGCATGTGAAATGAATTTTCCAGGCATTTGAGACCTAAGATCTCAGGGAAGCGGCTGTGGGACTGTGGGGCCACTGGTGGTCCTTCCAGATGCTACAGATGACGCCCTGTGGCCCCTCTTCCCAGAGTGGGTGACTTTTACAAAGTCCTCTGTGGCTGTACCTCAATATCGGGCAGCCCAGCTTGAACCCCAGCCCCTTTACTTCACTTCGTCAACTGTGAAATGGGAACAGGAATGGCAGAGCCTGCTTTGGAGGCTGTCTGAGGACTGAGCGGGAAGCTGCATGCTGTTCACATCTCCTCCTCTTCTCCAATAGTCCTTATGTCGTCCACGGCGGGGGCTGGCCAGCACCGGACCTCAGGGCTTCTGACTGTGCCATTTCAGCTTCAATGAGACTCATTTTTCCCCACTGAAAGCTCAGGTAAGTTCCTTACCTCCCCAAAGCAGCAGCACCCTGTGAAATCGTCTTCTTGCAGCTGCGTCAGACAGTTTGCTTTGTAGGTTTAATGAACGATCTTCTGCATTTATCTCAGCTACTTCCCCAGGGTCTGGGGAAAGGCTGAGGGTGGTCTGAGGGCTGTGCTGGATGCTTTTTCAGGCTGCCAAAGCCTGTTCTTGGAGGCAGCTGATCTCCAAGAACCTCCAAAAGGAGTTCAAGCAAGGGGCCGAGGGGCCGCATCTCCCCAGCAGAGCAGACCCCGGCAATCCGTCTGGCCTTCCTCGCTCAGGCTGGGGACCCCCGCCCCAGCACCCATCCTGCCACACAAGGCTCTGGTCTCTGTGTCTGTTCCTTTACAACAGTTTACTAGGAATGCCCTCAGGGATAGGGAAGCCTGTGGGAAATCCTTCCACTTCTGCCATCCACTGACCTTCTCCAAGCTTAGCCTCAGGACCATTAAGTCTCCCCTGGCTTTGGTGGGGAGGACCAGCTTCATGCCCCACTTCCTCGTGCCTGGGCATGAGATGGACGGGACACTGGCCCCACCATTCCCAGTGCAGGCATCTGGGGCCCAATACTCCCTGGCCATCTTTGACTCTCAGCTGGCTACTCCATGCTGCCCAGGTCTTAAGACCAGGAAATGCTCCATATTTGCCCCTTTCTATTGGCCTTTGCCCGAGTCAAGCTTACAATATGCAAAACCCAAGTATTACTGCAGCATAATTAATCACTCCTATTCCTCCGTCACTGTTAGTAAGATCCCCTAGGCCTTTTCCAGGTCTCAGGCCTAATGAAGGCACCAGAAACACAGGAGAGAAGTAAGATACACTGTGCCAGCCTTTGGAGGCTGCTGAGTAAATGACCCTGGGATGTTCCCTTTTCCACACTGCATTGGACAGAACACCAATTTGATCACTGAAAAGCGCTGAACTGACTAATAAATTTGGGGCAGGCTCCTTACTTCACTTTCACCTTGGAGATGAGCACTCATTTGTTTGTGACAGCTTCAGAGAAGGTTTGCAATAATCAATCATTTTTACTCAGGGTTTCCTGAAATTTCCCGATTATAGAAAACAATTTTTAAAATATTTTTTGTAGAATGATACTAGCATTCCTCAAAACAACTGGTGATCCACAAAACGTGGATCATGGCTACTGTGGATTTGGCGTCAGAGACAAGGAAACCAGGGCTTCTGAGGCAGAATTCGCTCGGTTCGCCTTGGGGGTCGACTGCAGAGTGAAATGAACCAGAGGGCACCCTCACCCACTCTTAGGTCTGGGCCTTTGTGTCCCCACCCTTTCTCTGTTTTTACTGGTGTCTGCACACTGTATTTGTGTGGAGTGTCAAGGCACGAACCTGCAGGAACATCAAAAAAGTTCACTCTCTGCCTTGGTCGCTCCTATATGCATGTGTGTGTGCACGTGTGTGTGTGGTGGTGCAGTAAGTGAACGGAGCTCATTCAGCCTGCAGCACCCGGAGATGAGCAAGAAGTCGCCGGGAAGGTCACAGGCGGGGACGGCTGCAGGTCCAGGGCTCTTCATGGAGGATGAGGTGTCTGCATGGGGTCCTGGAGGAGAGGCACAAGGACCTCTGTTTTATCCTAGCTTGCTGCAGGCTAGAAAAACTCAACAGGTAACTCCCCAAAAGGGGATAACATGGGAAAACGTTGCCCTTTGACCCTACAAATGGGTTTTATTTCCAGTAGGATGAGCAAGCTGAACTGTCCTGCAGTTGCCTGATGGTTCTTCCCGCTCACTGCACAGACAAAACCAATTCACTAAGACTGTGGTATTGTAGAAAGAAACAGTTTAATTGATGCAGCTAGCCACGTGGGAGAAGGAGCTATGAATCACAACAGTCTCCCAGAAGAATGGGAGGTTAGGGTTTCTCGAGGATTGTTTGATGGGCAGAGGACTAGGGAGTGGGAGCTGTTGATTGGTTAGGGATGCAATCACAGGGTGTACAAAGCCGTCCTCTCACTGAGCCTGTGTCTGGATGCGGAGGTGGGAGTGCAGAGGACCCGCTGAGTCCTGAGCCACGCGTCTGGGTAGGGTCAGTCGGTTGGCAGAATGCAGAACTCTGGAAAACAGCTGAAAAGACCGATCTCAGGCTCTACAATAGTGATGATATCTACAGGAGAAATTGGAGAAGGCACAAACTGTGTGACTGATGAACAATAAGGAATTATGGAAACTGTGTCTGCATTTCAGCCGAGTTCATGTTCCACCCGAAAGCCTGATCATGTGGGCCTTTTGTTCATTTTCGGTCCCCAAGCAAGGAGCGCTTTAGTGTTAGGGAGGGACTGTTATTGTTCTTGCTTCCAAGTCAAACTATAAACTAAATTTCTCCCCAGATTAGCTTAGCCTCTGCCCAGGCATGAGCAGGGCAGCCCACCTGTGAGGCTACAGGCAAGGTGGAGTCAGTCACGCGTGGAGGAGTCACTTCCTTCACAGTCCTAAGCTTTGCAGAGGTGGCTGCAGTCTCTCTCTCTGGTCAGAACGCATGGTGCAGCCATCGGATATTTTTGCAAATGGACAGTAGCAAGAGGGGTGGAGAAGGAGACCAGAGTGTGGAGATCCCACCTCACTGAAGGCCGGCGGAGGGCATGGCTTGGCAGGACAGTGTCCCGTGTGGAACACAGGAGGAGCCCCGGCGAAGAGAAACCAGGACGGGAGCATCAGCCATGTGAAATCATGGAGGGAACCCTGTTCTCCCGCTGCCTCCTTGTGTCTGCCGTCTCCCTGTCCCTCAGACCTGTCCCTCCTCGTGGTTTGCTGACTGTACTTTATGAAACTCACACTCACGTTTTCCCGTGTTTTCTGAAGCAGTGGTGAGTCTGGTTCTGGGCTGGTTTTGTTTTCAGATGGTTCCCTTCTGTCTTTTTGCTCCCCATATCCAGCGGGCACGTGGGTTTCCCAGGGCCTCGGGCGTTCTGTCTGCTTTAGGGGAGGCTGGGACGTCCGGACTCTCCTCACAGAAGCTGAGACATTTGGCTGCACCTTAGGGAATGGGGAGCCGTGGGGAGTCACGGAATCCCTGGTCTCTACTCCACCCCTGAGCCCCTGTTGAGAGCCTCCCTGGGGGTGGCACAGGCCGGGATCTCCCCACCTGGCCCTCCTCGGGGCTCCTGCGTCTGAGACAGACAATCCTCTGCTTGTCGGCTGCTTCCCAGCATGTTTCCGACTCTGGCAAAAAGGACAGGAGAGCTGAGCGTCCCCGCCCGGTGTCTGTCCAGGCACAGTGTCTCAGCACCAGCTCTCAAAGCTCCGTCTGCTCACCTGGGCAGCTCCAGGAGGCGGGGGAGGAGCCAGGAGCGCAGCAGCCCCTGAAACGTCCCAGGGTGGCTTTTTGGGCAGTTATCAAGTTAGTTTTCTCCCTCCAGTTTTAGCCACTGTAGGCCAGTTTGTTCACAGAGTTTTACCAACTTCGGCTCATTTCATGAACTTATCAGAGGGGGGGATTCTGAGGTCCCTAAACCAGAGGCTTTCATGGATGTGGCTCCCACTGCGGCCCTGGCAGGGAGGGCCCAGGAGCCCCAGGCGGAGCCTCTGACCTAAGGCCTTTGGCTCTAGAACCCAGAGCCCCACTGCAAGGACCCACCTGGAGCCCAGGCTGCTGGTGATCTGAAGACAGCCTCCCCGTAAGATTTCTCTGAGACAAGAAACAATTATGCAAATTATCCTAATTCCGTTTTAAAGAATAGAGAGATTGATTGCAGAGACAATTTGTAAACTTCAGACCCAGAAAATTGATTGTTCTGTCAACTTTAGGTAATTATCTGTCCTCCCTGAGGCAGTAAGCTTAGCAGAAATGTTCTTTCTCTGAATCAGTACTGGCTTTGGATCTCTGTTGGGTTCCCTGTGGAGTCTAAATCAGAGGTCCTCCCAAAGCAGTGGATCAGGAGCCTTCCTCCAGCCACAGTGTCCATCCTGCCTGCAGGAGAATGGACAGAGGGACGGGAGGGCTGTGCAGCCTGGCACTGTGTCCCTGGAGGGGCTGGTGAGGACTCACTGGTCGGGGAACAGGGGAGGCAGAGTCTGCAACTGGAGGACATCATTGCATCCAGAGAGCTTCCCACATGACAGTCTGAGCCAGGGACTTCACCTCCCTGGATGGTGGTTTTCTTTTATGTAAAAGATGTGATTGTAATCTCTGCTTCTCAAGGCTGCTGTGAGAAACGCATAGAATAAGGCCACAGGAGAGTGTGTGGCAGGTAGCAGATGCTCAGGAACGTGAAGCCTGCCCTTCCTCCCGCAGCCTTTCTCTTCCTCTGCTGGGTCTAGACTTCACATTGCCCCATGGTTCAAGATCCTTGATTCATCCCAAGTCTTATCATCATCCCAGAAGCTGGAGGGAGCTCCTGGGGAAATCCAAGTTCACACTCCCACACTGATCACTTCCCCTGGGCCTGGTACATGCAGCTCAGATCCACTCCCCAGGCAAGTCAAGGAAGTTGCTGCCCAGAAACCGAGTGAGGACATTTACAAGAACCGACAGCAGCAGCAGCATAAACTGGATTTGCTTTTTCACCAGAGTACCCAGATTTTCCTGTGGCCTCGCAAGCAAAAAGGAAGGACGAGGGAGTGGCACAGTCATCCCTTCGTGAAAGACATTCAGGTATCTGAGTGACTCAGCAAGCCCAGGTCTTGGGGAAGTTACGAATACCTGGTTGAAGGGCAGCCTGCTCTGCAGGCAGAGCCCCTGAGACCTGTGGAACTCCAGGGTGTGGGAGCAGAGGAGATTCATGGCCTGCCCGGGGGCAGTGTGCCCCGAGGACTCGCCCTGGCTCGGCTAAAGATTCCCTCCAGAATCTGCAGAGGTGCAAGGCAGGTGCAGCTCTGCCTGAACCGAGCTGGAAACGCAGCCATGTGGCTCAAGTGGCCACTTTCCACTTTCTGTAAAGCAGCCACAGGGACCGGTGAACAGGTAAGACCCTCACTCTGGGTGTGACTGAAGAACTAGAACCCAGGCTCCCTGGTGAGACCCTCACTCTGGATGACTGAGGAACTAGAACCCGGGCTCCCTTGATCTTCTCTCCCAAAACCCGACGACACGGGGACCCTCCCCCAGCTGAAGGAGCAGGCTCGTGCTGTAGAGTGGGGGAGTCAGCATGGGGGGCACGTGAGTGTTTAGCTCAGGTGTGGGCCTCACGAAAGAGTCAAAACAAGTCAGCCAGGACCGCAGCAGCCTTCACTGTGTGAGAGATGCCGGCACCGTGGCCCCAGCCTGACAGCTGGGCAGGCCACGTAATGTGTGGGGCCGACTGGAAAGTTTGCTCAACATCATGATCTTCCAGGCGGCAGCAGCAGAACATTAAATTATTCTGGGGCCCTTCTGAGCACAGGGCTTGGTGTGACCACGCAGGGATACCTGGCAGGCCAGGTGCAGGGACAGAGCAGTCTGCCCCGAAGCCCTCAGGTCCCAAGTCAGTGTCTGGCACCAGCTGGGCTGGCTCAGTCCCGGGGGACTCCCAAGGCTGGAGGCCTCCCCGGAACATCATCCTCAGGGATTTCCCAACAGGAGCAGCCTCTGGCCTCAGATCTGTCCTTGTTTGACTCATAGATTATCACTCAGACTGAGAAAATTAACACTCAGTGATTCCTGAAAGGGTGCCCAGTGCAATAGATAATTTTCAAAATGAGTTCATCAGGAGATTTAATAGCCAGGCAATGTCCATTAAAACAGCGACAAACATGGGGAGGAAGGGAAAGTTCCGACTGGAAACTCCAGCTGGCTTGACCGTTGTTCTCGGGGGCAGAACAGAAGTGGGCGTTTTCACTCTGGGGAGGCGTCAGCGATGCCTTCACGCAGCCTCTCAGCTGGTTCCTCCTGGGTCCGGGCCACAGGCCTCCCAGTGTTGCCGGCCTCGGAAGACACCTGTGGGCAGGTTCTCAGAGGGAATCTGAGGCTGTGGGGGATGAGCTGCAGGACCCCATGCGGGGAAAGGCAGGAGGCAGCACCAGCTCCTTCACCAGGACCTGAGGAGACTGTGGCTCGTCAGGGGCCCTTGAGGACCCAGAGACCCCGTACGGTGTTTGAGGAGTCTGGCTACATCGGTTTATTCCAGTTTAGGTGGTTTAGGGGTGTCTCAGTGAAGTCTTGGGGGTTCAGGGTCGTACTGCCGGCCTCTGGGACAGCAGCCCCAGTGTCCCCGGACCCAGGCCTTGCTCCTCGCTGCTGAAGAATGCCCACTCCGCTCCTGCCGGGGCCTGGGTTTTTACGGTTTGCCTACTTTATCGTGGGTCGACTGCCTTCGCCGTGTCCACGCCTGCTCCGGCAGGTGCAGCTCAGGTCCGCAGGGAGCTCGGCGCCGGGCCGTCGGGGGGCATCTTGGAAAGGTGTCCCCACGGGATCTCTGAGGGTCTGTGGGGTTGGTGGCCGCGCCGCTTTCTCTGGAGCCGCGCCTGAGGTCACTGCCCAGACCTTAACGGAAGGCGCGCGTCCAGTCCTCCCACTGCTGTGTGTTCCGGTCAGAACCGAAGTGGTGGCCTCCACTCGGAGCTTGTGTGTGTGTTTGGGCAGGATTTGTCTAAACCGTGTTCCCTCTCGGGCTTTTGTTCTCCGGTCCTGCGTGGACACCGCGACCCAGTTGTGGACACAGTCCCCTTGCAGCTGGGAGGCTGCCCTCTTTGAGTCGCTGTCGTCGCTTTGGGGAAAGGTGCAGCCCCCGCGGTCCCTCTGTCAGGGCGGACGCCGTGCGCACGTCATGCCTGGGGCTCCCACCCATCCTGCGCGTTTCCACCTGCACCGCAGGCCACTCCCCCGGGAACCTTCGTGGAGCCGGCTTCTCAGCCAGGAGCGCGGTGCTGGCTCAGCGGCCGCAGCTCAGGGTCAGCTTAGGGGACTTTCTTGTGCTGGAGGCTGGTCGCCGGGCAGCCTGCGTTTCCCGGAAACCAGGGCGCTGTCTCCGGGGCCTGGCTCTGCGCCGCTGGCCCCGTCTTCACCATCCCCTCGTTGCAGGTTCGAGGCCGAGCTCAGCCCTGTGGAGCAGAAGCTGAGTGCCCTGCGGTCCCCGCTGGCCCAGAGGCCCTTCTTCGAGGCGCCCGCGCCCCTGGGCGCCGTGGACCTGTACGAGTACGCGCGCGGGGACGAGGACCTGGAGCCTCTGTGAGGCCGCCCAGGGAACCCCACCGCAGGCCCCTCTGCACGTGCCACGGCCAGTGCAGGGACAGCGCGGCTTGTGTAGAAACTCTTGTCTTTTGTGGAAAGTGAGTGCGTTTGTATGGAATGGTAAATTTTTATCTATTCACAGAAGCGTGTGGTGTGAATCGCTGCCGTGGGTTCGCGGCTGGACCTGCCTCCAGCTCTGGGGCCTGGTGGCCCCGCCCGGGGGACACGCAAGGGCCGCTTGGGAGTGGGACAGGCTCCCGCACGGACACCCTCCGTGGTCCCAGGGGCCACGTCTCTCTGGAAAGGGCCATGTGGGCACAGCTGTGACCGCGGCTCCCGGGCACGTCGCCCGTCCCGGACAGGAGCCTCCACCACAGCCTGCGTGTTCTGTGTGAATGCACAAAAGCGTTTCTGGTGATTGCGCTTGTTTTTGAACGAATGTTGGGAGGATTTTCAGCGGCGGGCTCGGCTGCCTCAGCCACCGCGTGGGCTTCATTCCGGATCTACGGACGCATTCCGGATCTACTGACGGCAGCGCTGGATGGGGGCCGCGGCCAGGCCACAGGTAGATGCAGCCTGAGCCTCCTCCCCAGCCTGGGGCCGTTCCCTCCCAGAGCCGGGGGCCAAGGCCGCGTTTCAGAAATGGCCCCAGAAGGAAGGAGCCCCTTTCCTTGCACACGACAAAACACTCCCCCCGGAAAGGGACGTGGCCCCACAGCCGGGAACAGGCGGGCGGGGCGGGAACACCCTGAGAGCTGCACACACGCCCCATTCATCCACCACAGCCCTGGCCGTGAAGGAGGTGGACACACAGGGTGGTCCCCGTGACCCCGAGGAGAGACTGTGGGAGCTCGGGGCTGTGGGTGGACCTGGCAGCACCTCCCAGGGGAATGGCCGCTGCCCCCAGGGTGTCCCCAGTGTCACCAGGTGTTCCCAGAGGACGCCCCCACCTGGGTCTGCGAAGGGTCAGGGCCCCCCAACAGGACAGGTGCAGGGCAGGAGGGTCTGACGGTGGCCGCTGCAGGTAAATGACACCGGGAGCCACGGCCTCAGGGCCCAGCCTGTCCCGAGCTCAGGGGAGCCCGTCTGGGAGGACAAGTCCGCCCCCCACCACCTCAGCACCCCCCACAGCTATGGTCATGGGAGCGAGGGGGCAGAAGTGGGGGTTCACCTCTGACCAGAACCCTCTGCCTCCCACGCTGACACTAGGAGGCCCCAATGGGGTTCACGGCTGGGGTTCAAAGCTGAGACATCTGAGGGCTCCCTGGGGCCGTGAAAGGAAGGACAGCGTCCCCCACCCACGTGCCTGGTGAGGCCCCTGCACAGCCTCCGACACCCCCCTACTCACCGCATTCCCCAAGTGCTCCCTCCTTCCCCAGCCATGGCCCCGATGTCCTGGGCCACACCCGGGCCGGCCGTGCACACTCGGCCTCTGCTGGAGAAGCAGGGGGGATCCCCGTGGACGGTGGCGCAGCGGGGAGACCCAGACCCCAGCTCCCACTTGGTCTAGGGGTCCGTTCCCCTGACAGTCGACGTTGAGGGGGACCAGGGGCCCCCACAAAACAAGCACCCAGGTCACCCTGACGGTGGCCAGCGGCCGGCGTCCCGCCAGGACAGAGGCCAGGACGTTCCAGGGCTCAGCGGGGGCGCCTCTGGCGTCCCCACCTCCCTCTGGGAATGGCCGTCCTGGGTGCCCTGCTTGCTGTTCGTGGCCGTCACCCCTTGGAGATGCCCGAGCAGGTACTCAGCCGGCCCCGCCCCTCCCTCCCAGGGTCCCTTCGTGTCAGATCCAAGCGCGTTCATGGGGGCAGCCCCGGGTTCACCCAGGAGCCACAGCACGAGCCTGTTCCGGGGAGACCCCGAAAGGTGCCAGCCACGGCCCGGAGGTCCCCGGGCGCCTCCTCCTGGGACAGGACACGCGTCCTGCAGGTGCAGTGGGGGTGACGGGCACCCCAGGCTCCCAGCACTGGCGCCAGACCGGCACCCAGAGCACTGTCCCGAGGGGCGGCAGGGACGGCCATGGGAACACGGGGGCTCCCCAGAACGAGGGGACCCAGCCTGGGGCAGGGGACGGGGCCTGGACGGCCATGAGACGGGGGAGACAGAGGAGACGGAGAAGAGGAAGACGGGGGCGTTGGGGAGAACTGGGGCATCAGACGCAGGAACTAGACAGAGCCGGATGCAGCAGTTCCTGGAGGAGACACGGCCCCCGGGGGGGAGCAGGGAGGCCCTGACAACTCTCAGAGCCGGGGAAGCAGCAGAGGCCGGAGATCGTCCCCAGTTCGTGCCCAGGAGCCACCCTACCCAGGCCAAGGGGTCAGACCCCACGTGGCACAGGGGTCCCATCTGCCGCGGCCTAAGACGCACCCTGTGGCTGACCAGGACGCAGCCCCCTGGCCGGCCCAGACCCCGCGTGGCACAAACGGCCCTGCCCAGCCCGAAGCCGCAAACACGGCCCCTCTCCCGGCAAGATGCTGCTGTGTGGCTCCCGTGGGGGCCTCGAACCCAGTTCCCCGTGACCCACGGGCAGACCCCGGCAGGGCAGGGGTCTTCTGTAGAAGCCACAGCTCCCCCAGGCTCGGCCGCCGCACACACCACTGGGAGCCTGGGGAGCCGCCGTTCTGATCTCAGGGGACAGCACCCGACCGCACCCCCAGCCCCAGGACGTGTCCGGGTGGGGGCTGCCCCTCACCCGCCCGTGTCCTCACCAGGGCATAGCTCTCTCCACCGCGGTATCAGGTCCCACAGCAGCCCGGGCCGCCACGAGGGGGTCCTGCCCACCCATGCCCCCAGAGAGCAGCCCCTCTGCGGGGACACAGCCGCCCCTTTTCCCCAGCGCGGCCCTGCCCGACCTCAGGGAGCAGCCAGAGGAGGGGGCGAGGCCCCGTCGGGAAGGAAGACCCCAGGGGTGGAGGGACAGCAGGTGCCACTTGGACAAGCCTTCCACAGGGCTCCAGTCTCGCTCTGTCACCCAGGCTGGAGTGAGTGGCGCTATCCCAGCTCACTGCAACCTCCATCTCCCGGGTTCCCAGCATTCTCCTGCCTCAGCCTCCCAAGTAGCTGGGACTACAGGCGCTGCCACCTCACCCGGCTAATTTTTGTATTTTTAGCTGAGACGGGGTTTCACCATGTTGACCAGGTTGGTCTCGAACCCCTGACCTCATGATCCACCTGCCTCGGCCTCCCAAAGTAACGGGATGACTGGCATGAGTCACTGCACCTGACCTTTTTTTAATAGAAAATTGGGCCCACCCTCTCCTGCCCAGGCTGGTCCTGGGCTTAAGTGATCCTACCTTGGCCGCCCAAAACACTGGGGTGACAGGTGCGAGCCGCCGTGCGCAGCCCACCAGCCACACAACCTGTGCACACAGGGGTGCTGACCAGAAACTCGACCCAACACACCTGCCACATGCGACTCTAGAAATGCCATGGGGGCCGGGCACGGCGGCTCACGCCTGTCATCCCAGCACTTTGGGAGGCCGAGGCAGGCAGATCACCTGAGGTCAGGAGTTCGAGACCAGCCTGGTCAACCTGGTGAAACCCTGTCTCTACTAAAAATACAAAAATTAGCCAGGCATGGTCGTGGTCACCTGTCATCCCAGCTACACAGAAAACTGAGGCAGGGGAATCACTTGTACCCAGAAGGCAGAGGTTGCAGTGAGCCGAGATCACGCCACTGCACTCCAGCCTCAGCGACAGAGCAAGACTCTGTTTCAAATAAATAAACATGCCACAGACACGGAAACCTGCTCCGTGCTCACCTCCCCCAACGTCAGAGTCAGGGACACAGGCCGTGCCTCACAGGGTAGGGTGACAGGACGCCCACCCGGGCCCTGACCCTCCTGACCTCCCCTTATCCAGGGGTGCCCTGGATACTAGGGACATGGGGTACCCCGACCCTTTAGGACTATGGGGTACCCCAACCCTTTAGGACTGTGGGGTACCCTGGACATTAGGGCCATGGGGTACCCCAACCCTTTAGGGCTACAGGGTACCCTAAACATGACAGCCGTGGGGTGCCCCAACTTTAATACTGTAAGGTACCCTGAACATGAGGGCCATGGGGCACCCCAACCCTGTGGGACTGTAGGGTGCCCTGAACATGACGGCTGGGGGGAACCCAACCTTTTAGGACGGTGAGACACACTGACTTCTTAAGACCACGGCTTACCCTGATGCTTACAGCTCTGTGGTGCCCCCGACTCCCCAGGCCGGTGCCTACGGGACGCCAGGCGTACGTGGCGAGGGGGCAGAGGCAGAAAAGCGATGGGGGAGGTGGAGGGCATCGGCTGTCCCTGCCCTGAAGGACAGGATGGGGCCAGTCAGGTAGGAGTGTGGCCAGGACCACCACCCAAGGACTCAAGGGAGAGATGGGGCACGGAGAGAGGAGGGGAGGGGCAGAGAGAGGAGGGGAGAGGCAGAGAGAGGAGGGGTGTGGTGGGGAGAGAAGGGGGAGGTAGGGAGAGAGGAGGGGTGTGGTGGGGAGAGAGGAGGGGTGTGGTGGGGAGAGGAGGGGGGTGGTGTGGAGAGAAGGGGGAGGTGGGGAGAGGGGGGGGGGGGG